>NC_062553.1:123041712-123370045 GCF_016906955.1 Phacochoerus africanus
TTCTTTCACTGCAGCATGACAACACTAACTTAAACAAATAACTACTCCTTGAGAAGAAACTCCCTGGTTTATTCTGAAGGAATTAAATTAGGATCCCAGGAAGAAAGAGGTTGCACCCTCAAAAGGATAATTGAAGGAAGGTTAATAAAAGGATACTTTTCTGGGCTGGAGATTAGATGAAATAATTACTGTCCCTGAAGTGGTCAGTATAGGCTGGGACCTTACAGAACTGGACTAGAGGTGCAGTCATTAAAAAGTTAGCCTCTGCCAAAACAATAGTCCTTCTAATGTTAGCCACTGCCAAAACAACAGTCCTACAAAGAAGGAATGGATCTGAATAATATCCTAGACGCTAGTTCCTCCAGACCTTTCGTCTTTATTTGATTTCTTTAGTTTGCCAAATCTAACCAGAAGCCAGAGGGCAAGTCAGCCCTGGACAACTGGGGCATGGCACAGGGCAGAGAATGATATTATGGATATGAGGGAAGGAAGAATAACCATCACAGCTGAGATAGAATGGCAACAATGTTCCAGATTGAAGTCAGTCTTTTTAGAATGGCAACAATGTTCCAGATTGAAGTCAGTCTTTTTAGAATGGCAACAATGTTCCAGATTGAAGTCAGTCTTTTTAGAATGGCAACAATGTTCCAGATTGAAGTCAGTCTTTTTAGAATGGCAACAATGTTCCAGATTGAAGTCAGTCTTTTTTCTCCTACTCTCAGCAGATCAGGTGCACTCAAGTACCACTAGAACAAGACATCCCCTCTCTGTGTCAAATATGGAGTGTTTGCAGGGAATTTAACTTTATATACTCAACAAATATAACAAAATAATACTCTTGTTAGACTTGCCACTCCTTAACTAGAGGAAGATGTGGGGAGTAAGCCTGGGCTTTGAATATCAGACAAATTTGTTTTAAATCCTGGACTTGCCACTTCTCAGCTGTAAATCCCCAAGTAATAAACTTAATTTTTAATTTCTCTGTTTCTTTACCTGAACATGAATATATCTATACCTACTGTATAGAATTATTGTAAAGATTAAATCATAAGACAGTTATAAACATTTTAACATGCTCAGAATTTAGTAAGATTAACTTAAAACTATTGTTTCTACCTAAAAGTTGTTAAAGTTGGTAATCTTGATTATTGCTACTTTTTTCTTATTTAATGACCAAGACTCTTCCTGAATGTGTAAGTCTCTGGATTTCTGCCTCTACTAATAACGTTTTTTTCAAAAACTGTGAATTCACCTTTAAAACTCAATAAATAATTGATAATACACTTAAACAAACAAAATTAGTTTTAACCTATTAAGTCAATAATATTAAATAGATTAAAATTATCTATTAATAATAAGATGAATATCAGGCACATATTCATAGAAAACATAGAAAAGTTTATGATTTGGGTCCTAGGCCAATATGAATTAGATTCTTCACTGATGACAGATACTCGGTGTGTTTTAATTAAAACTCTTATTGCTGAATCCATAAACCAAGGTGGTGAAAAGCTATTTATGGCACCTATAGATGTATTGGTGACACTACCAAGAAACTGATCAAAACATTTATTGCACTGAGGGTTTTTAACATTTGAAACTTTAATAAAATGAATTCACATTTGTAACACATACCATTTTTGCAATCACAAATTCAATTAGATTTTTTTTTTTTGAAGACTTTGGGATGAACGTAATTTTGAAAATATTTTCTGTCACATTCACATGCTGTTTTATGATAAGCTCTCATAGGTATTGCTTTATGAAGAATAAATAGTACAAGATAAAAACCATTAGATGAGTCCAGGATTATAACCAAAAACGTGATGGTTCAAAATGTAATACTTCACAAAAATGACTAGAGTGTTAAACAATGATTTATAAATACGGCCAAACTTCTAACTTTTAAGAAAATCTGGGAAACATTTATCAAAACCAATAAACAGTAATTTCTTCAGGGTACTTTTCAAATGGTATTTCATCACTAGTTTTATTTTGATCTATTTTTTAAAACTTCAATTCCTCATGAAAACAAGTTGTATAGCTTATGGTATTATGCTAGAAAAATGATTTCCATAAATAAAGCAAGATGCAATGGAAAGGAACATATATAAAGATTAATGCATCAGACTTTGAGGCTTATGGTGACTAACTATAATTCCTGAGCCTGAAGTTATTGGAAAGAAAATCTCTCTTATAGAAACAGGCAACAAATCCCAAACTATCTGGGCAGCACAAGCAATTTACTTTCCCTTGACTTAAAGAATTGTGGTTTTATTGCCATTTTCCCTGAGTTTATTGATTTCGTATGCAGTTTTGTACAATGACATAATGCATCTGGGTTTCACACACAGAGACAGAAAGGATAACTAACATTTGTGTCATGTGTCAACCCAAAGTAATCAATCGGACCTGGTCTCCACTTAGGTGTGCAAAGCAACAGGGCAAATTCTCTTCAATCAAAGGTCCTCAGGGACAAGAAAAGTAAGAATAGTGCAGGAAAAAAAAAAAAAAGCAAAAAAATAAGAAAAAAAAGTGTTAAATGCTTTTCAGGAAATAAAACAATGTTTAAGTTTTTGGCATCTTTCCTCAAATGTCCTTTAGCAGCACTGTAAAGGCTATAGTCATTTGTGTGTGCTTGTTTGCTCTAACCACCAAGAAAAAGTGTGGGTTCCTTCATGTTATTAATGTGGGTGCTCAAGGAATGTGAATGCACTTTAAAAGAACATAATTAGGCAAATCTGATGCTACATCGAAGCCCTATTTTATCAACTGAAACACAAAGTTTTAAATAATATGTTTCACGTTCCTATATCAGTATACTCATTCATTATGTTAGAAAAAAAGTGAAACATTCAGCAGAAATGACAACCCTCAGAGAGCTAGTCAAAATTCTAAAGTTGGTGGAATCCTTCTTCGTTCTTTCTAAACTTTCTTTGCCTGTGCTTTTCTTCCATAACACTAACCATGGTTCCAGGATTCTGTGCTTTCATGTAATTTCATTGATGCTCTCTTGATATGGATTGAATATTTGTGCTGTCCCCAAATTCCTGTGTTGAAGTCCCAACCCTCAATGTGATGGTATTAGGAAGTAGGGTCTTTTAGAGGTGATTAGGTCATGAAAGTGGAATCCCCAAGAATGCGATTGGTGCTCTTGTAAGAGATCCCAGACAATCATCTACAAACCAGGAAGTTGGACTTTACCAGACTCCTAATACACTGGTGCCTTGATCTTGGGATTTCCCAGCCTCCAGAACTATGAGACATAAATGAATTTCTTTACCCACTCAGTCTATGATATTTTTGTTATGGCAGCCTCAACAGAGCCTCTAGTTCACACAACATGATCTAGCAAAGGTTTTGCTCTACCTGTGCTGCAAACTGCTTGCTTTACCCTAACCTCCTCTCAAAGAACTTGCTACCACAAGTAGGCAGGTGATACCCTGTCCAAAATGCTCCAGCTACAGAAAATAGGACCAGTGAGGAATTCTGATTTAATTGGCACTAATGGACAGACTGGTAGATAACTCATATGATTTATGTGATCTTCATCATGAGATACAAGTTCAATAGCATCCCTACACAGAAATGTGAAGCAATAAGTAGATAGGAGAGAGTTACAGTGCTAAGTGTGTGCTTCAGTTTTAAAAAAAAAAAGAGGTAAAGCTATAACAGCAAATGTGAGGCATTGACACAAGAGGTTATAAGGGAGCAAAATAGTTAACCGATAAATGAGATAAACTCATAGAAACCAGAACACAAAGAGAAATCCTATGATCTCAGAGATGTGACAGAAGAGTGTTCATACTTACTGTTTCCATGTATAGTTCCTACAACGTAAGGCCTGTTTCTGATTACTATCTAGATGTTGGGACTCATGATCTTACTGTATTCAGAAAGGCCATTCCGTTGTTCTGAAGTTAATGTGATTAGGTCTTTGTTCTTGTTACAAAATTATTCAACACATTCGCCAAATTAATTTGGAAAATGATAGTTACTGTGCTTGTAAGGCATTTTACAATTCATTAAGGACTTTTGTAAGCATTATCCTATTTTATTCTTACAGTAAGAATGTGAGACAAGCAGGACAGGTAATGATATTTTCAATTAAAATGAGAAAACACAATCTTTGAAAGGTATAGTAGTGAAACAGAGTCCAAGGACTTGCAGGAATGAAAACAGGACCCACACCTTGAATTTGCTCTGTCATTTATGTCACTGGAGTATATACACAGAGTATATACACAAACACACACACACACACACACATGCATACACACACACATGCATACACACATGAGGATTTCTACGTCATTTCATTATTTCTAGAATAAATTCAATCATAAGTATAAGCATAAAACATAAAATTCCTTTCTAGCCTTTTCTCTCGCCTTCTCTTAAGATTTCTCTTTCAAATCTCTGATAATCCCCACATACCATCCTCCACTCTGCTGTGTAACTTCTCAGTTTCCATTCTTCCTCTTCTGACTTGCTTATGGACATACACTGTTGCCACTGATAATCAAAGCAGCAACTGCACTGACAATGGTCCTTAAAGGTGCTATTGTTACTTGGACTCTGGTTATCTAAAGTTCCACCAGAACTACCCTGTGAATATGTCAGTATCTATGGCCATTCTGTACATATTTTCACAGTGGTGCTCTTGCCTGGGTTTCAAGAAGCAAACATCTGCATATTGAGTGCCTACTGTTGAGGTCAAAAGCTATGAAGGTACCAGGGACCAATGCAAAGGCTGTTGTCAATGCTATTTTTAGTTTCTGTTGGAGAGTCTTTCACAGCAAGTCTGCTCGTTCTCAAACATCTTAAAGCAAATTTTAGTGAAACCACCCATGAAAAAGACATCCCAGGTCAAGCTAAGAACACTGTGACACAAGTAAACTTATTTGCCTCTGAAAAAACGAAAGTTCCATGCCATTGAGGTGCAGTACCAGCAAACCACAATTTGCCATGTTCACTTATTCATTCAGTAAATACTTATCAAGAACTTATTTTATGTTGTTTTTGATGTGGTGAAACAACAAACTAGACAGACTTACTGTGTGAATTTGCTGAGCTTAAATTCTCAAATCACAAATTCTGACAGCTCGCTACTCCTTTTGTCAGTACAGACTTGTTTGTATCCAACATTATCAACTTATAACCAGGAGAAGACAGCAATCCATAGAAATATTTATGCAGATTTAGGAGATCCTGAGAGAACAGGGGCTTTCTCATTTCTTGAACTCTGGAAGGAAAATAGGTCCTAGACACTTCTCACACAAATATAAGCAGTAAATTCAGGGGTACACCTTACTGGGGAGAAGGAGGGCCTGCATTTCTCAAGTTCTCTTTGTAGGATAGACGGTTCAGAAGATGTCTCAGAGTGTGTTAAGGGTGTTAGGGAAGAGTCTGACTGGGGTCTTGACTAATAGGCCAAGTGAACCGAAGCTGAGGGCTGTGGGGCAAACAGCCCGAGTCCAACACAGGGGATCCCAGATGGATCTCAGGGGGTCTACAGGCGGGGTCACAGGGCAGCCTGCCCTACCGCGGGGACTAGAATCAGGCTCTGAGAGACACACCCTGGAGATTACAGCAGCAAACTTGCAGAATGCGGAAGGGAAAAGCTGTTGGGCTCCAGCTCTCACCAGTTTGGTTTTCAGTGCAAACCAGTCACAATGAAGTGGACACCAGTGAGGGATCCGAGAACCTGCCTGGACTGAAGGGCTTCCAGAGATCTACCCTACTCCTTCCTGTCACACATGGCACTGGATGTCTGTCCTCTATATCCAGATACACCCTGGAAAGAAACGCTGAGGACATGAGGTAGGGGGCGAATGGGAAAACTCTTAGAGGGTTTCAGTTCAATCAAAAGAGAATGATTCTTAAACACGCTGCCTAAATTACAGAGTAATAACTTACATACTAAGTTTTATTTTGCTCATGTGCACTACCATAGAGTGTGTGTGTGTGCGTGTGCACAGGATGTGCTGGGGTAGGTTGTGAGGAAGATCAGACAACTTAATAGAAAAATTAAGAAGCCATATATTTTGTACATAACTTAGTGTAGTGAGAACAAATTTGCAAATCTGTATATTACTTTCACATGAGAAAAATACATTTGTGAAATATGGGTCATTGACTTTTATCAAAGTTATGTATGGGCTTTTATTTCAAGCACATTTTTAGAGTGTCATTATTAGTTCATTAATAAGAAACTGAAGTCTCATCATAATAGCAGCTGAATCCCATAGTAATTAAAACTTCCAACCAAAGCCATTTCAAACTATATACTGCTATTATCATTACACAGTGCCTGCAGTGTATACAGAGATTGCTTATGACTGATTCCAGGTTATAGGAGGGTAAAACTCTGAAATATTAAAGTTTCCTTTTTTGTGTCCAGTGTCCCTACTTGAAGCTCAGCTAACTGGGCCGCTCTACCCATGACCCAGTCTCAGGCCACTCTGGCCAGTCTCAGGTTATGGACGCCAAATCAAGCAAGACCAAGAAGAGAAGCCTTTTTTTTTTCCCCAAATACAAGCTTTGATGTTAAGGTTTGGATTTGCAAGGTAAGGCCCATACCTAAGCCCTAAAGTTTCTACTGATGAAGATTATATCACAAACACAGAGTAAGAAGAAGAGCAGCAGTGCCAGATTCCTCCTTCCTTTATGCTCATAAGAAACAAAAATTCTAGGAACCGAGGGAAGAAACTGTGTGAGCCCTGGAACAAGGGATAGAGCTCTGTGGGTCTTTGCAGACGAGAGAAGAGCAACAACCCTCTGGGACCTGATGGAATCTGCAGTGAGTAACTGTCTGTTCTCCATCCAGGTCATGCCCACGCATCACAGGCTGCCTGGGAGTCCTGCGGGAGACAAGCCAGGGCCCCAGACCATCCCGGGAACATCGACACCACATCACCAGTACTGATGTAGAGATTCTTTCCATCATTATTCAGAAAGACTTCCCTTTCACGGCAGCCAGAACATCTCTTCCTGTTCACAGGGCAGCACTGACACCTTCCCGAGCCCTGAACTCTGCTCAATCCTATCTGCACTCTCCTTTCAGAATGTTAAACGGCCCTACCTATTCAATGTCCCGGGATCCCTTTAAAGTCCAAAGGTAGGGAATGAAGGCCTGGATACCTGTACTTACCTGCACCTGCTGGTTTCAATCACTTGACGCTTCCTCTGAGCCTGAAGTCATATATCTTTCTTTACAAAATGAACTGCCTTTGGAAACAGGGCTGACAGCTTGACAACAGTGTTTAGTGAGCAACAAACAGGATTCTCTCATATATGTGGCAAAGAAGAAAGTGTTAAAGACAATTTCCTCTTCAGGGAGGAATGGTTACCCATCAACACTTTAAGTAAATAGAGGTGATGGCACTGGGAAACTGAGAGCTTGTGACCCTTTTAGAGCTACTGCTGAGTGCGCTCTCAGTTTCTAAAGAATATGATCCATTTAGAGAATTTTCTCCCTTGCTTTAGGGTTTCCCATAGGCATTATAACTGACATGGTGGGTTCCCCTCTCATACCCCTCAGCCTAGCCCTGACGGCAGGTTCTGTTCAGACTTTATTCACATCTGATAGAATATTCACATTCTGCTTCCCTTTTCTTGGGGTCCATCTTTGGTCCTGGACCGCGTTTGGCAGGGAGTTAATGTCACCATGGGAGACAAGCCAGGGCCCCAGGCCATCCCAGGAACATCGACACCACATCACCCGTACTGATGTAGTGATTTTACTGCCTCTTGACCAATAAACAGCAGTGGGTTTATAGTTTCATGTTTTTCTCCCTGGGTGCAATAATTCTACAGACTCTCTTAAGGGGTCCAGAGCCAGATTGAATCCCAGTTTCCTCCAGTAGCAATCCACCCAACAAAACTTTTAGGGCTGCCCTCCCTTGTGTTACTCATTTGTCAATCCCTTCACTGTCTTCCCTATGATCACCTTCCAGATATACTACCTGTGTCCAAACATTTGCTTCAGCATCTGCTTTTGAGGGACCCAAACTAAGAAATACTCATTGTGGAGACAATCTATCTATGTAGCACAGCTCCAGATAGTGTCCATTGTACGAAATGTGATGTGTTGATAGCAATTGTCCCTAAAACAGAATATTGCTTTTAATAAGTCCATCTTTATAGATTTAATTTATTAGGAGAAAAGAAGTTTGCAAGGAAACTTCACACGAAAATTGCAATGAATGTCAACTCTAGGAATGCTGAAGAAAACGAAACCTCGAAAACTAAGATTAAGTGCAAACTGTTTGCCCAGAGTATCATTCTTTAGTGTTTATATTGTCCGTACCATTTCCTCTTAACAGATTCGTTTTAGGTTCAGGTTTATCTCTAAGCTGGGTGCCTATCATTTTCTATAAATAGCTATCAAAATTGTCCTCTAAATCCCTTTACAGCACTGCAAAGTTATGAAGTTCTCATCAGAGTAAAGCACAAGGGAATGCGAGTTTGATTTTGTTGAGTTGAGAGATCTGTCCTTGGGAAATGTTTGTTATGTTTAATTATGTACTCGCGTGTCTTCATGAAGCACTCTCTCCGTTAAAGCAATATTGATCTACTTCTCTTTCTATCTGGGTATTCTAGTCCACACATCACTGTAGACAGGCCAGCCATTCCAGGAAATTTAAGTATAGAGTAAAACATATACAGCCAAAAGGAGGAAAAAAAAAAGCACTAGTTCCTGTTCTTATATTTTTGCATTAGTTTGTTGATAAAATATGAAAAAGGATGGTTTTTTTTTTATATTATACACTTTAGAGCTCTTAGAGGCTGTGAGGTGAAATAAAAAAAAAATCATTGGAAAGCAGTGAGAACATTTTTGGATCAATTTACATAGCTCTACACCTGGAGCCAGCCTGACCTGGTTATGATGGACAGGTATCTATTGGTTCTTTTTTGAATTCACCTTTGCTTACAGAGCTGAAAAAGCACTTGTCATTCCAACCACATCTGATGTCATTTATAGATATAACAAAGGAAAAGAAGAAGAACAAATACTGAAATAGGAAGGCAGTTGGCATAATTCAAGGTGAATCTCACACTCGGGGGTAGTCTGTCTTTATAAGAAGGTAGTGTAAACAATAGCTGTAATTTGTGTCAGGGCACATTCTTGAGAGCTTTCAAATTGTCTGTTGGTAAAAAGGGGAATGTGGCTAATAAAAATGATTAAGGAAAAAACAAACTGAGAGCACCTGGTTAGCCAAGACATTTAGTAATGGATTCTGACACTTTGCTTCTGGGTCACTAGTTCCAATCCAGCCTAAATCAGAAGCAGCTGAAAGTTGGGATCATGTAATGTGCACAGAGTAGCCTATGTGAAAGAGTGCGTGATCTTCTTAGTTCAGGGAGAATGAATCCCTTGCAGCCATAAGTACATCAGAGTATAACTTAAAGCCTTCCAACATTTTTTACTGCTTTGAAGTTGTCATAAAAGCACTGAAGATTGCTTAGGTTTAGTTTCTGTTTTGATCTTTTCTACTAAAATCTCATCATGAGTACAGGTGGCCTCCAGAGATGTAGAACCCCCAGACGTGGACAGCCGTCTGCACCACCGTTTTACATAAGGGGTTGGAGCATCCACGGAGTTTGCTATCCATGGGGTAGGGAGTGGAAGTTCTGTAACTAAATCCTGCAGATATCAAGGAATGGCTAGAAAAACCTTTTCCTCCAGAGATTTTGAGGCCTGGCTGATGACTTTAGTTTTGTCCCATATAACAACTACTGGCTTCTTAGAGCTTTTAAAGTAAACAAAACAAAACAAAACAAAAGGCATTGTGCTATCTTGACGTGAATATTCAAAGGTGCTGACATTTATTTAAGGTCATCATTTTTCTTATTTTTCTTTAGGCATCTTTTAAAAAGCATAGCTTGGGTTTCTGGGTAATTTTTAAAAGGTGATCAAAAATAACTTTCTAAAAAATCCATTTAGATTCCCTCTATGCTTACCTCGACCTTCAATTGCTCCAGAGAAGTAGAAGACTTGAAAGGTACTAACTTGTAGCTACATAAATGTGCAGCAATTCTTAGGTAGTCAGGTACCACAATCATAGCCATGTAGGGTTTATTTTACCAAATCCTAGAGCAGAAGCATTTTTTTTTTAAATGGAAATATTTATTCTAGCCCAAGGGGAACTTGAAAGAAAGTAAGCAACTATGAAGATAATTATTTTTCAGCTACAAATCAAAGTTTCCAGAAATCTATCAATCCTAAACCTACTGTTTATATATGATATTCCGGATGAGATTTACATTTTTAAAGTTGTGGCAATTCGTGTCACCCTGAAGTATTAAATAGGAAAGGTAATGGGTAAAATCAGGTCTGTGTCACTGCGGTAATGTTGCATAGTCTAGCTTGGTCTCTTGGCTCCATCTTTACTACTAGTATGCGCTTAAGCAAAACGGCATTTTTTTCTAAGCTTAATCTTAAACCTTTAATTTCTAATTTATATGCTGGCCATCACAGTATACTGGCCATAAAAGTATCAAATTTATTTGGTTCTTACTATAAGAAAACACAGGCATGATTAATATGAGTTTGCTTCCATTTAAAGTTTGAATTTAAATAAACAGGCATTTTGGAATTCACATTGTGGCTCAGTGGTAAGGAACCTGACTAATATCCATGAGGATGCGGGTTTGATCCCTGGCCTCACTCAGTGGGTTAAGAATCTGGCATTGCCATGAGACGTGGTGTAGGTTGCAGAAGTGGCTTGGATCTGGCATTGTTGTGGCTGTGGCGTAGGCTAGCAGCTACAGCTCCAATTTGACCCCTAGCCTGGGAACTTCTGTATGCCACAGGTGAGGTCCTAAAAAGCAAAAAATAAATAAATAAGAATAAATATATACATAAATAACTATGTATTTCATATATATTAAATTAGGTGAAATATAAAATATTATATACATAGCAAATTCTTTCCAATAAGTAAAAGTTCAACTCAAGATATTAATCTCCTTTGGCTATTTTAGATGGTATATAGAAAGTTATAGGTTAGCATGAATTAGACAAACACTAAGAAAAAATAAACAAAATAATAAACAAACATAAAAAAAATAAGTCCTGGATAGGATGGGGCCCTCCCTTCTAACATGATAATTAACAGTTAATATTCAATGCATAAACTACATTATTTGTAATTTTCTCTGTGTATTATGGCGTGTGTGTGTGTGTGTGTGTGTGTGTGTGGGCACACGTGTAAGATAAGTCTAAATAAACTGTTTCTACTTCCTGAGTGCAATCTTCTCATCTAATTTGTTGGTAGCTGGAGGGCCCAATTAAATATTTTTTCCTTCCAGGGTCTTACAAACAAAAGGCGAGATGCAAGGTAACACATGAGGATTTCATTATTGGTTTTATTCTTTTTTTTTTGTCTTTTGCCTTTTTTGTTGTTGTTGTTGTTGCTATTTCTTGGGCCGCTCCCATGGCATATGGAGGTTCCCAGGCTAGGGGTCGAATCGGAGCTGTAGCCACCGGCCTACGCCAGAGCCACAGCAACACGGGATCCGAGCCACGTCTGCAACCTACACCACAGCTCACGGCAACACCAGATCGTTAACCCACTGAGCAAGGGCAGGGACCGAACCCGCAACCTCATGGTTCCTAGTCGGATTTGTTAACCACTGCGCCACGACGGGAACTCCTGGTTTTATTCTTAATGGCCCAATACCTCCCAGTAATACTGTACTATAGAAGGTGGTTGCAAACTAAAGTCAAAATGGGACACATTTCCTTTCTTCCCCTCAAATTTCCTCTTGCTACAGCTGAAGATGCAAAGTAGTTTAAAAGTACATGTATCATCTAAGCTTTGTGGAGAATCAGTGAACTTCACAAAACAGGTCACTTGATAAGAAGCCACTGAGCTCAAGAGAAAGATGAAGTTCCTGACTCAGGTGCAGTTTCTACTTTCCTCGTCTATTAGCTATGGGACTGTGTGTAAATCGCTTAACAGCTCAATGCATCAGTTTCCTTCTCTATAAAAGAGCAATGACTGAAGACCTATGTCATACAGCTGTTTGGAAAATTAAATGAGTTAATATATGCAAAAAACCCACTTTAGAACAATGGTCATTTTCTACTTACCTACATGGGATAGGTGTAGAGATGGGGACAGGGGCCCATTTTGAGGCCTTACACACCAGTACAGTACTTGGATTAACACATAGCAATAACCTTCGCTACAATGTAAAAGAGTGAGTAAGGAGGGAAAAGAGAAACTACCGTGTTGAATTCGCTATTGCTCTTTCCCAGAGTAAAGCAGAACTTTTGCCCTGTACTGAAAGAGGAGGAATGGGAGTCAACACTGTCCTCCAACCTCAAATAATCATTTTATCAGCTCCCTGATGTTCCAGGGTAAAAGCATCTCTTCAGTGACTGTGCAGTACAGCACCTGAAATGTGCATCTGCTATATTCATCTCCCCAGCCTTGGAAGAACAGCTACGTGCGCACTTCAGAAAAGGGTCTAAAAAGGAACCACCGCTCCTGTCTGGCTGTTTCACTCTTTGCGAAAACTCCAAAAAACACCTCCGTGAGACCTCCCAGGTTAGGAATTTCACTTACTTACCAGAATAATGGTGGATGAAAGTTTGGGGTTTTTTTCCCAAAATATTAAAATCTGTGGACTCAGTAAGGCATCTTGATGAAGTGCTGCATAGCACTGCGGTATTGTTTAAAACCTGTGCTTTTCTAAATCACTCAAGATTAAATGGGTTGAATTTACAAGTATTTGCAACATTTCCTCTAGGGCTTACAGAGAAAAGCTAAATTCAAACAGGTTTCCTACAAGGGAAGGTGGACTCCTTCCCAAAGTAAAAGTTAACGGTAACAGCAGTGGCTGAGTTTTCAAATTCTTTTATATGCATTGTCTTCCAACAGCTTGGGGAGTTATGACACTGATATCCTGGCTCTTTGTTGTTGTTGTTGCATGCATGAGAAAATTTAGTCTCACATAGTTTGTTTTTCTTGCTATGGTCACACAGCTAGAAAGTGGGAAAGGCAGGAATTCAACCACAGGGCTCCACATCTTTCTGCCTCACCCATGCTGTCACTAAGCAGTTACGATTTCACTTTCCATCTTGAGGGGGACTGGGTTAGATGTTTTATCCTGTAAATATCTCTAAGAAATTACAGTGGAAACTAAGAGAGAGTCATACAAGTCAACACATATGTATGGTATACCTATTATGCTACTTGATGATACCATTCTCTTTCCATAGTTTTCAGGTATACAAAATGAGATCAACGCTCTACACTTGCCCCTGTAAAGAACTGTTTATTTAGCATTTCAGCTACTGCTGTTCCTATAGCAGGGATCTAAGGCTAAATGTATTCCCACTGGAAAAGTGAACCTACAAGGCTGGTATACTAAAACAAACATACTTGTGAGCCAAGTAATAGATCTCCTCAACACAGCTGCAGGTTATGCTCACAATATCTAAACCCCTTCAAGTTTAGAAAGATATGCAACCATTTAAATGTATTTCTACTTTGTATACACATCTGAGAGACTGAATTAATAGGCCCAAACCTTGAAAGCTTTTTGCACCGATCATATATGGCTTATTGCATTGCCTTATATTCCCCTAAGTTATAAAAATGAATTAGCCCATCTTCCTGAGAAATAACTGTTCAATGTGCATTGATAAAGTAAAAAAAAAAATCTTAAAAAACATTTTAATTTTAGGATCTTGAGTATTTTACAACGGGTCAGAAAAATAATTTCAAAAGTGCTATTCATGAATATCATAATACAGTTATTACAGAAGTGGCGATATCCATATGTCTTCCTTTCCAAGATATTTACTGCTGGTTAATCTTGCATCATCTCTTATCACATATTTCAGTAGCCTTCTAACAAATCAGCCTTTTTCCCATGTCCTCCTCCAGTATATTTCTGCACTCTACTGCCAGCTCTTTTCACTTTTGTCATATGAACACTTTAGTTATTGCCCATTGTGGTAAGAATGGGCAATACTTACTATGTTTAAGGCTTTCCATGCACTGGTCCTAGCCTGGCATGACAGTCTAAATGAACATCACTTTCTTTTTGTTCACATGAAGTGACAGCCGGTTTTTAGCTCAACAAATCTACCAAAACTTCTCCCACCTCCGGTCCTTTGTACAGACCATTCCCTCAGCCACTTTAACGTAGCTGGTTCTTTCTATTTCGTCTCTATTGGACAGTCTTTCCTGAGTTAGAATGGATCTATAACTCTCCCGACCCTGAGGCCCAATTACAGTAAGAACAAAGCAACTTTGTTTTTTTCTTTCAACTTTGCTTTGTAGGCCTAGCTTCTACAACAATTTAGCCCAGTCAGACTCCCCGCACCCTTCTTAAAAATATTTTAGGAGTTCCCGTCGTGGTGCAGTGGTTAACGAATCCGACTAGGAACCATGAGGTTGCGGGTTCGGTCCCTGCCCTTGCTCAGTGGGTTAACGATCCGGCGTTGCCGTGAGCTGTGGTGTAGGTTGCAGACGTGGCTCGGATCCCGGGTTGTGGTGGCTCTGGCGTAGGCTGGTGGCTACAGCTCCGATTCGACCCCTAGCCTGGGAACCTCCACATGCCGCAGAAGCAGCCCAAAGAAATAGCAAAAAGACCAAAATAAATAAATAAATAAATAAATAAATAAATAAATAAATAAATAATAAAAATTCTTAAAAAAATATTTTAACAGATTCTAATGACAATGTTTGAACTTCTTAGCGAAAATATACAGAAAAAGTATATTCAAAGATTTGAAAACATGTTTAAATGTATTAAAATATAAAACACATAAAGACATAAATCAAAAGCATACAAACTGATGAACTTCACCAGTTGAACACACCCTTAGAACCAACAACCTATGGAAATCCTACCAAGAGGTGCCACCAAACCCCTTCCCAATGTTTACTAACCCCTAAGAGTGCACAACAGTCCCATGTAACACTATAGATTCATTTTGACTGTTTTGAAATTTTTATAAATAAAGATATGTATTCTTTTTTGCCTCTTTTTCTCCCTAACATTCTAAGATTCATCTCTATCTTTTCTTGCGGTTATGTTTGTTCATTTTTATTCGGTACTATATTCCATTGTGTGAATATTGTAAAATTCATATTTATTTTATTATTTATAGAGTGAGATTTTCAGGTTTTCCTACTAAAAGGTGCAATGCTACTACATTTTTCCTACATATCTTCTGTCGGAAAAAAAATAAACATATTGTTTGCCTATAGGGCATGCATATGCTTAGTTTTATTGATACTGCCAAACATTTTTTCTAAAATGATTGCATCAATATATATTTCTGTTAGCAGTGTGTAAGAGTTCTCATTGCCATATATACTTATGTAAACTTTTTTTTTGGTCCTTCTTTATAAACCTTCTGGTGGCTGTCTAGTGGTATTATGCTCTTACTTTAGTTTGTTAGTTTTCTTTATTACTCATGAAATTAAATACTCTTACTGATACACTTTTCTGTGAAGTACCTGCTTGGATCTCTTACCTATACTTTTCTATTTCTGTCTTTTCCTAATTTTTTTGTATTTCCTTATATATTCTGAATAAAAGTTGAATCTGTAGATTGCTTGGGAAGTATGGACATTTTAACAATATAAATCTTCTATTGCAGAAGCATGAAAAATCTTTCTATTTATTTGTCTCTTCTTCAATTTCTTTTAATCAATGTCATAGGTTTTCAGTATACAGGACTTCTACTTCCTTGCTTAAACTGTAATTCCTAGGTATTTTATTCTTTTTTAATGTAACAAGAAATAAGAAGTGTTAGCAAGGATATGGAAAAAAGGGACCCCTTTTGCACTGTTGTACACAGTGTAAATTGGTGCAGCCATCATAGAAAGCAATATGGAAGTTCTTAAAAAAATTAGTAACAGAACTGCCATGTCTCCAGCAATTCACTTCTGGGTATTTATCCTAAAGAAAAAGAGAGCACTAACTCAAAAAGATATATGCACTATGCACCACCACCCATGTTCACTGCAGCATTATTTAAAATTAGCTGAGATATGAAACAACCTATGTGTCCACTGATGGATAAAGAAGATGTGATACACACACACACACACACACACACACACACGTATGTATAAAATACGCACAATGGAATACTGTTTAGCTCTAAAAAATAATGAAATCCTGTCATTAGGACAACATGGATGGATCATTATTACTAAATAAAATAAGTAAGACAGAGAAAGACAAATACTGTATGATCTCATTTATATGTGGAATCTAAAAAAAGAAACAAACAAAAAAACAGAAAAAGACAAAACAAATTCAAGTTCATAGAAATAGAGAATATATTGGTGGGTGCCAGAGGCGGAGATGCGGGGGTGCTTAAAATGAGTGAAGGGGGTCCAAAGGTAAAGACTTGTAGTTATAAAATAAGCCATGGAGATGTAATGCACAGCCTGGAAACTATAGTTAATAATATGGCATTTCATATTTGAAAGAAATTCTTAAGGGTTCTGATAACTGGGCAAAAAGAAGTTTCTGTAACTATGTATGGTAATGGATGTTCACCAGAATTATTCTGCTGATCATTTCACAATGTGCACAAATTCTGAATCATTATGTCATACACCTGAAGCTAAAATAATGTTGTATGTCAATTATAAATCAATAAAAATTTCTACCAAAAAATTTTATTTGTAGGATATTTAATTGCATTTTCTCCCTCTTTGTGGCTTCCATTTTGCAGAGCCTTATTCAAGAGGTCTCTCTTGAATAGAAGTTCTAATTTTATCATGGTCCCATTTACCATTTTTCTTTATGTTTAGCGCTATTTATTATATGAGATCTTTGCATTCTCCATATTCATGGAGGATGTTTTTCTATGCACCCTTTGAAAAGCTTTACTGCCTTCCCTTTTACATTTAGATCTGCAGTCTATCTGGAATCTACTTTTGCATAGCATGAGGCTTAGGCCAAGATTCATGCCATCTATATAGATATCTAACTGACCCAGCATCATTTACTGAAAACAACTGCTGGCCCATTGTGTTGACCACATTGCTACCTAGTCAGAAATCAAGTGAAAATCCATCTCTGGACACAATTCTGAATTCTTTTCATTTACATTTTTCTGTTTGTCTGTTTTGGGCAAATAATACTGTCTTAGTTACTATAACTTTACAATAGGTCTTGCCATATAGTAGTTTTAAATTTTCCAGCTTTATTTACCAGATTTGTCCTTAGCCCTTTTTGGTTCCATATAAATTTTACCATCAGTTTGTCAATTTATATAAAATAATGGGAATTGAGCTACTGGGGTTTAAATGAATCATGCTAAATCTATTAGATCAGTTGGTGATACTGACATCTTTATAATACGGAGTCTTCTATTCCATGAAAACTTGAAATCACAGTTTGACTTTTTCCTTCCAATTCTATTGAGATATAATTGACATATAGCACTTCAGAAGTTTAAGATGAACAGCATAATGATTTGACTTACATATTTCATGAAATAATTATCACAATAAATGAAATCCATTAACTCATACACATACAAAAGTTTAAAGACAATGTTCTTGTGATAAGAACTTAGGATTTATTCTCTTAACAACTTTGTTTTTAATTTGTGTGTCTTCTTTTTTTATTACTCAATTAATTTATTACATTTATAGTTGTACAATGATCATCACAATCCAGTTTTATAGGATTTCCATCCCGCACCCCCAGCACATCCCCCTACTCCCTGAACCGTCTCCTTTGGAAACCATAAGTTTTTTTAAATCTGTGAGTCAGTATCTGTTCTGCAAAGAAGTTCACTGTGTTCCTTTTTTCAGACTCCATATGTCAGTGATAGTATTTAATGTTGGTGTCTCATTGTCTGACTGACTTCACTTAGCATGATAATTTCGAGGTCCACCCATGTTGCCAAAAATGCCGTTATTTCATCCCTTTTAATGGCTGAGTAATATTTCATTGTATATATGTACCACATCTTCTTGATCCACTCCTCTATCAATGGACATTTAGGCTGTTTTCATGTCTTGGCTATTGCAAATAGTGCTGCAATGAACGTTGGAGTACATGTGTCTTTTCAAGTCATGATTTTATAACATACAGAAGTGTTAATTACATTGATCAGGTTGTGTACTACATCCCTAGAAGTTATCTGATAACTAGAAGTTTGTACATTTTGACTAGTTTAATTTTGTCAAACACCTTTTCCTACATCTATTGAGATGACTTATGATTTTTATCCTTCTTTGTTAATGGAATGTATTACAATGACTGATTTGTGGACGATAAAAATCCTTGCATCTCTGGAAAAAATCCTACTTGATCATGGTATATAATCTTTTTAATGTATTATTGAATATGGTTTGCTAATATTTTGTTGAGGATATTTGCCTCTATGTTTATTAGGAACACTGGCCTATAATTTTTGCTTTTTGTGTAGCATTTTTATCTGGTTTTAGTATCAGAGTAAGGAAATTTGAGAGTTCCCTTCTCTTCTATTGTTTGTTAGTCTTTGAGAATTACTGGTATTAATCCTTTTTTGAATTTTTGGTGGAATTCACCAAAAATGTATCTGATCCTGGACTTTTCTTCCCCCCCTTTGGGGGGGAGTTGATTACTGTTTTAATTTCCTTATAGTAATGACCTGTTCATATTTTCTATTTCATCATGAATCCATATTAGTAGGTTATGGGTTTCCAGGAATTTATCTATTTCTTCTAGGTTATATAAACAGTTCATATACAATTGTTCATAGTAGGCTCTTATGATTCTTTGTATTTCTGATGCTAAGTACAGCTATTCCAGCTTTCTTTTGGTTTCCATGTGCATGGAGTATTTTTTCCATCCCTTCACTTTCAGTCTTGCCTGTTTTTACACCTGAAATGAGTCTCCTGATTACAGCATATAGATGGGTCTTGTATTTTTACAGACACTATGTCTTTTGACTGGCAAATCTAGCCTATTTATATTTAAAGTAATTATCAATGTGTTTATTGTCATTTTGCTAATTATTTTCTGGCTGTTTAGTAGTTCCTCTTCTTCATTTTTCTCTTTCTTCGTTTGAGGCTTGATGATTTTCTTCAGTAGTATGCTTGTACTCCTTTCTATCTTTTGTGTATTTAATATAGTTTTGTTTCATGGTTACCATGAGGCTTACATATAACAACTTTTACAGTCTACTTTAGGTTGATAACAACTTAAGTTTAATCTCATTTTAAGGCTCAAAATATGTTTACTCCTGCCCCAGCATTTTGTTTCTGGTGTCACATTTTGACTATTTGTATCTTGTGTATCCCTTAAAAAATTATTGCAATCACTGGTATTTTTACTAATTTTATTTCTTAAGCTTCATGCTAGTTTATAAGTAATTAATCCACCACATTTACTTAACATTTACTTTTACAGTGAGACCTATTCTTTCATATGACTTGTCACTAAAGAGCATCTTTGCTGTTTAAAAAAATCCCTTTAGCATTTCTTTTAAGGAGAGTTTAGCGAAGATGGTATCTTTAGTTTTGCTTATCTAGAAAATTATTTATCTTCCCTTCCATTCTCAGTAACTTTGCTAGGTAGAGTATTCCTAGTTGGATTTTTTTTTTTTTCTTTCAGCACTTTGAATATATTGTGCCACTCCCTCTGGCCTGCAAAGTTTGTGCTGAAAAAATCTTCTGTCTTAAGGGGGTTCCCTTGTTTGCAACATGTTGCTTTTCTCTTGCTGCTTTGAATAGTCTCATTGTCTTTAACTTTTGACATTTTAATTATAATCTGTCTTGGTGTGGGCCTCTTTAGGTTCATCTTCCCTAGGCTTTTTGGAGCTCACTGTTGGTTTCCTTCCCCAAATCAGGGAAGTTTTCAGGCATTATTTCCTTGAATAAAATTTCTCTCACTTTCTCTTTCCTTTTGGAAACCATATAATGTGAAAGTTAGTCTGTTTGATGTTCTTCCATAAAGACTACTTTCACTTTCATTCTTTTCTCTTTTTGCTACTCTGATTTGGTGAGTTCCACTGTTTTGTCTTTGATTTGACTGATCCTGTCCTGTGCTGCTTCTGATCTGATGCTGAACTCAACATGTATTTTTCAACTGTTACTGTGTCATTTGGCTTTGTGACATCAACTTTGTACTTTCTTATATTTCCCATCACTTTATTGCAGTTCTCACTGTCTTTATCCATTCTTCCTCCCAGTTCAGTAAGCATCTTTATGACCATTCCTTTGAGATCTTTAAAAGCTTAAGTTACTTGCCTCGTTTTTATTAAGGTTTTCTTCTGATGTTTCATCTTGTTTTTCATTTAGAACCAGATTCTTTTGTTTATTCATTTTACTTGACTCTCTATGTTGCTTTCTATATAAGAGATGAAACAGCCACCTCCCCTAGTCTTGAGGGAGTGTTCTTGTACTGAAATTAACCTTGTTTAATCCTACCTCAGGTTTCAGTCACCTCTCAAATATCTGTGCTTTTTCAAGTAACCTATTATAATCTAAACAGTTCCCAGTAGTTGATGATGTGCCAAGAACTGTCAGCCTACTGCAAGAGAGAATATCAACATTTAGAGTCAGTCTGACCAGAAACCAGACCCTCAGATAGCAGCTATTAACAGTGTGCAAATGAACACAGTGCTTCCCACAAGCTATAAGCCCTTCTGGCCACAGAGAAAGGAGATCTGTAGATGAACCCTGGGGCAAAAATCAGGACTCCAAATGGGTGTACAAGTTCTTTTCTGGGAGATACCAGTGAGTTGGAACGAGGGAGAAGGAGATGGTGACCACACTATGTTCTCTTTTAGAGCAGCTATACAGGCCCCTAAATGTGTGCCACATCTGAAACCCGATCCCCAGGCAAAGCGTAATTTAAGACAGGTAAAGTGGCCTCCTTTACAAAAAGACTTAGGGGTGTGTCTAAGTCCACTGTCCATGCAATGCCAATAATGGTTTCTCTGACTGCCATAGTCCTGTGGCATCCAGGATTTCAAGCTCCTCTGGTCACCAGAGCCATGTGATCAAGAGGTGTCCCTTAAGAGGCAGCCACAATGAAAAACAGGTGCCAGACCTACAAACCAGGTGTTAGATGCATATAAAGCTCCCCACCTGGAAATACTGGTGTTGTGATGCATAATAGAGGATGAGTACAAAGACAGTGCTGTCCTCCTAAGTTTCTGCAAAGAGTTACACTCAGTCATTAGATACATATTTAATTAGAAGCCTCCTCCTCAGACTGTAGTCATAGTGATTAGCTAACAGGCCTCTTGAACAAAAGTCTTAGCTCTTGGATCAGTTTCTCTTGCTGTGTCCTGGGGGTGTAGCAGCTTAAGGACTCTTTCTCTGTTGGTTACTGTCCTTTGGGAGAGAACCACAACATAAGCCCTACAGGTGACTAAAACCAGATGATGTAGAAGTGGGATATGGAGGTTGGAGAAGAGGCTGCAGTTCAAGATGGCAATGTAGGAAGATTCTGAACTCACTTCTTCCCAGGGACACACTGAGTCTACAGCTTCAACATGTAACAACTTCCTCTTAAAAAAACCTAAAAGCCTGCTAAGCAATGACTACATGTCAGGCAATTGATAAAAAAACTACATTGCTATAGGTCATAGAGGATGGGGTACAATCTTTCCATAAACTCCACCACCAGCACGACTTATGACTATGAGGGAATTTAGAACCTAGAGCTTTTTTCTAAAGAAAGAAGGGTTGAAACACTACACCAGGCATCCCAACTTTAAAGACTTAAACTTAAGAGACAAAAAGTTCATGCCCTTTCTGGGCACCCCAATTTTTATGACTGCTTCAGGGAGCCTCTTTTTTTCTGTCTTTTTAGGGCCACACTCATAGCATATAGAGGTTCCCAGGCTAGGGGCTGAATAGCTGGACTATGCCACAGCCACATAAACGGGGGATCCAAGCCATGTCTGCAGCTTATACCACAGCTCATAGTAATGCTGTATTCTTATCCCACTGAATGAGGCCAGGGATCAAAAACACATCCTCATAGATGCTAGTCTGATTCATTTCTACTGAGCTACAGTGGGACCTCCAATCCTCTTGTACTTTTAACTAACAAAATTTCCCATATCCTCTACTAGAGTAAAAAACTGATACTACAGTTAATGTCCTAACCTGACCTCTCCATTACCATGATAAGGATTTTAAAGTGTACTGCACCTGCCATCTGCTAAATTAAATTCAACTTGGACCTGCTTCTGCTCTTTGCTTCATCCACCTCAGCTCATGTTTGCCTCCTCCAGTCAACTTCTCAAAGGCTCTTATTGCAATGTGCCATCCAGGCCACTATTTGACACTATTTCATCCTGATTCCAGGTGTTTTCCACTCTTGACGTGGTCACTCTGCTGCTCTGAGCCAGCAAAACCACTGCCTTCCCTGTCACATTATTACATCATGCAAGATATATGTGGTCAGATTCCAAACACAATGCCTCTTGAATAAATGTTCTCAAATACCAAGGTATAAGGCCTTTCAGCCATCTGAGAGTGAATACAGCAAAGAAAGGACATTTTTCCCCATGCTCTTTTGCTATGTTAATAGAGCACAGTTATGTGTAGCATTTCTATCTATTGTGAATAAAGATGATATGAACATTCATATACAAATCTATGTGAAAACATTTAAATAACATTTTTATTTCTCTTGGAAAATTCCAAGGAGTGCAATAGTGCTATTGCACGGCAGATACATATTTATTATTTTAAGAAACTGCCCTAAAGTTTTATGAAGTAGTTATTCCACTTTTACATTTGGAAAAGTCATATATGAGATTTTCAATTGCTTCACGTGCATTCCAGCACTTTGTACTGTAAATCTTATTTATTTTAGCTACTTTAATGGCTGTATAGTGATAACTTGATACAATTTATATGTCCCTTATGATCTTATATTGAGTATCTTTTCATGAGCGGTCAACTATTTTCTTCTTTGAAGTCTTCAAATCTTCATGCCCATTATAATGGGTTTATTTGTAGTTATTATTGAATTATGGATATTTTATTATTCCTCATACCATATATTTATCCAAATTACACTATGTTTTGGGCACTATAGTGAATTATTTTCCAAGTACTTGCTGCTGTGTATATCTATCCTCACATTTATGTAGCTTCCTTTTTTTTTTTTTTTAAGGTGTCTTTCAAAGAGCTGAATGTCTTATTTTTTATGAGGTCCAATTTTTAATTTTTTCTTTTCTGGTTTATGCTTTCGTGTTCTGTATAAGAAAATAATGTCTGGAGTTCCCGTCGTGGCGCAGTGGTTAATGAATCCGACTAGGAACCATGAGGTGGCGGGTTCGATCCCTACCCTTGCTCAGGGGGTTGACGATCCGGTGTTGCCGTGAGCTGTGGTGTAGGTTGCAGATGCGGCTCGGATCCTGCATTACTGTGGCTCTGGCATGGGCTGGCAGCTACAGCTCTGATTCAACCCCTAGCCTGGGAACCTCCATATGCCGCGGGAGCGGCCCAAGAAATGGCAAAAAGACAAAAAAAAAAAAAAGAAAAAGAAAAAGAAAATAATGTCTAACCCAGAGTTCCCGTCGTGGCTCAGCAGTAAACAAATCCGACTAGGAACCATGGGGTTGCAGGTTCCATCTCTGGCCTTGCTCAGTGGGTTGAGGATCTGGCATTGCTGTAAGCTGTGGTGTAGGTCGCAGACGTGGTTTGGATCCTGCATTGCTGTGGCTCTGGAGTAGGCTGGTAGCTACAGCTCCGATTGGACCCCTAGCCTGGGAATCTCCGTATGTTGCAGGTGCGGCCCTGGAAAAGGATGGAAAAAAAAAAGGACAAAAAAGAAAATAATGTCTAACTCCAAATTTTCAAAGATTTTTCCTGCTATTTTATGTTTTTACCACTTACAATCATGAGATAATTTTGAATTAACTTTTGTGTATTGTGTATGTTAAGGTTTAATGTTTATTTTTCCAATAGGGATTTCCCGTTGTTCCAACACTATTTGCTACGAACGTCCTTCATTGAATGGCTCAGGAGCTTTGACAAGTATTAACTGACCATGTATGTATGTATTTTTTTTCTGAATTCACTATTCTATCCTATTGACCATTTGGTATATCTATTCTTTCACCAGGGCCATACTGTTTTGATTACTGTAGCTTCACAGCAATCTTAAAATTAGGTAATGCAGGTCCTATTTGTTCTTTCTAAAAATTACTTGGTTATTCCGAATTGTTCAAATTTTCACATAAATTTTAGAATTTAGTTATTAATTTTTTTACCAAAAAAGACTTTTATTTTGATTAATTCTATAGAAAATTAATATGTTAACAATGTTAACAATGTTAACCCATGGGCATAGTAAATAGCTCCATTTCTTTAGATCTTCTCTACTTTTTCTCAATAATGCACTACAGTTTTCAGTGTATACAGCCTTGCTTATCTTTATTAAATCAATGAGTAGTTATTTTATATTTTGGCATTATTATAAAGAGAATATTCTTTATTTCATTTTCCAATTGCTTTTGTTATATAAAAATGCAAAAGTTTTGTATGTTATCCTTGTATTCTGCCACTTTGATAAATTAATCTATTACTTTTCGTTGTCTTGTGGCATCCTTGAAGATATTTCTATGTAAGTCATCATGTCTTAAAGAAATAAAAATATTTTTTACATATTTCTTGACAACCGTTATGCCTTTTATACTATTCATATCATTACTGTAGTAGCTAGGAGCTGCAATATAAAGGTTGAATTGCTTTATTCCTAATCCTAGGGAGAAAATATCAAATATTTACCCTTCAATATGAGGTTAGTTTTATGTTTCATATAAATGGCCCTTACCAGTTTGTAGAAGTTGTCTTTTTGTATGTGGCTAAAAGTTTTAAAAATGACCCACTGTTGATTTTGGCAAATATACTTCTGCATCTATTGAATTATGCTTTTTTCTTTCTTATATTGTGAATATGGTGATTATACTGATTGAATTTTGGGTGTTATACCAAGTTGGTTATGATGTATTGACCTTTTATATCTGTTACTGGATTTGATTTTGCTAATATTCTGCTGCAGATGTATGTGTGCTTATTCATAAAAGATACTGGTCTGTAGCATGTATGTCCTCAAATGTTATTTGTCCAGTTTCAGTATCATGTTAAGAGTGTGACCTCATGAAATGAGTGGAAGATTATTTCTTCCTCTTCTATTTTCTAAAAGAGTATGTATAGAATTGGTATTTATTTCCTTTGATATTAGGGAGAATTCACTATGAAAGCATCTGGGGTGGGTCTGCTATTTGTTGGAACTATTTTGCTCTTTGTTTTAAACTAATTTTTTGCTTTCTAAAATTGAGTACTTATAACAATCTCTCGTTACTATATTTTTAATCAAATAATAGTTTTGTTTCAGTTTAACTATGAATAATTTTCCCGTGTTTTCATAATTTAAGTTCACTACAGTATGTGCCATAGAGACATCTTCTGTGGAAAATTTGCTTTTTTTCTTCTAGGAACATAAAATATTCTTGAGGGCAGCGACAATGACATATTTGTATTTCTTCTCTATTGCTTAAACATAGTGTTCTGTGCAACAGTGTTCAGTAAGCATTTATTTAAATGAATGAATAAATTAATGAAAAGGTTAGTGATAAGACTCATGTTTTAATCCATTATATCCCTATGATACAGTTTTATCATTCATAATATGACTGAGTACATGTGGATATTACCTAAGTTCCAGTCAGTTTTGAATATACCTATGTTTTACTAGTTTGAATGTAAGAAAAAGAGGTATTTAACATCAATGAATTTTTCATTCACACCCCCCCCCCAGACTTTCATCCACACAGATTTCAGTCTTTCTCTCCCTTTTTATTCTCTTTAGGTAAGTTTTGGTATTGGTATCTGCAAGTGTGCCTCTAAGACATTCTGAATCTGTGGTAATTTTCTCTTGTACGTTTTAATCATAAAGTTTAGAGATAAAACAGACTAAGAGAAGGTCTAATCAAACCTCATCACTGAACAAAACAATTAATTGAGTGTCAGAGAAAATAAGTGTTTTTTCTATCTCTGTAAATGACCTCTTGCTAAATGCAAAAGCCTCTGACTAACAGAATAGAAAGGTTACTGAAGGTGACAGTAGAACTAAGGTATCTGAAGTTTCTTCCTTCCTCATGCTCACTCATCTCTCAGAGCAGAAATGTTAAGACCAAAAGAGATTTATAAAATAACCGTGTGGCAGCCTTGAGGGTATAAATATGTCCATTGATGGGAAACTTTTAAAATCAGGTATAGTTTCTTCCCACCCCACACTGTAGTTTTTTAACAGTGTGAGATCAAAAAGTATTTCCTGATTATTCCTTCTTTAGAGTACTATTTATCTCCATGCCAATCTTAGGGCTTCAAAGACACCATATTTCTTACAACGAAGTCCCACAGTGAAGTTTTAAGTATTTAGTGTTGTGATTTTATACATGTGTGTACGTACACACCCATGCATGTAAGTGCAATTCTTACTCAATGGAAACATCGTTGTATTTCCCTAGAAGGAACAATAAGCCCCCTTCCCTGAGCCACAGATTTTTACAGCTAATACATCTATTTATCTGTTTCTCTCATTTCTGTAAGAGAAGAAAAACTGATAAGTACACTTAGTTACAACGAACTTGAGCCCCTGACCTATACCCTTTAACATTAAATCATTTTCTAAAATAAACTGATTTTACTTAAATCCCTCCATGATTAATTGAATAATCTTTTTTAAGGGTTTATCGGATAGGGTAAACTAGGAAAGGATCTACTTTAGTTGCCCATTAACTATGTTGTTATGAAACTAAATCCTGAGATTCCACAAATAGGTAGGAATAAATGGCTAGGCAGCTGCTTCCCATGAAAAGGAGAAGCACAATAGACGTACACTGATAATACTGGTGGCAGATAATTAAATTGTTCAATTTCTGTCTGTTTAGAATCATCCTTATCTTTAATATCATCTGACAGTGCTTTTAGTTGTGTTATGTGCTAACTGAAAGTGCTTGGTGAAAAATAATATCTGACATAACGTCTTTTTAGTTTAATAGAGGTTTTATGTGTAAGAGAGATGAAAAAAGACAGAAAGGTAGAGGAACATGAGAGAATGGATGCATTTAACCTTTCATCTTATGTATATTTTGTACATAACCCTAATATTTCCAATTTTTACTCTAGGAAGGAAATAACAGAATAGGACTAGCCCTTCATTTTTGTAGTTGAAATACTTTTCTTAATCTTGTAATTTACAAAGCCACTGTACATTCTTCGCAAGACTTACACTACTTTTCTTCTAGGAAATGTTCTAGGACTATGTATTTTCCTTCTTTTTTGCTTCTGTCAAATTATAGCTAAAAGGGAGAAGAAGAGATGGAAGAAGAAAAGATGAATTTTGAAGGAAGGAATGAGATTCAAATACATAAATTACTAGGACTCATGTTAAGAACATAAAAATTAAAAATTACTTGCAGAGTTTGAAAGACTTAACCCTCCTTTATTATTTGAACTCAATTTTCCTTGGGTTTAAATTGGGCTCTTATTAATACACAACATCCCTTGGTAAGTTACATTAATGCTTTAAGTCAGTGGTATATTAATACTAAGTATATTATGGTAATGGTCCACCCTGATGGAGAGGCACCGACATGCCTACAGGCACACAGTTGGAAAATGGAGCCCTGCTTTGTCTCAGGTAGTCTTGCTCCAAGTCTGTCATCATCATATTATGCTACTTCTCAGACTGCAAAAATATTTAAAATTACAACTCCAGTTACACTGCCTCTACTTCCTTTCACAAGGAGTTACGTTGGGTTCTGCATAAGTTTTGGTTGCAAATTGCCATTTCTGTGTTTTAATATATACCTTTGGGAACTCTGAAGAAAGGAAAAAAAATATGCAATTCAGATGTCCAGCCATCTTCTTGCCCCTAATCACCTATATTAGGGGAGAAGGATGTTGCTAAATATTAAGTACAATCCTTCTTAATAATCTTAATAATCACCTTAACATAACACTCACAACATATTTTCCATTGAGTCACTGTGTCCTCTATTTAGAAAATTACCCCTGATTGAAATATGCAAGATCAATACTGAGTCAGAATTAATATAGTTCTATGAACATAGAGACTTGGTGATAGTAGTCCAATAGGGAAACAATGCAGTTATTTTTAGCAGCATTAAAATGGATATTAAAAATTATACTTCTATTCCTGTGAAAAACACCTCCTGGAACTTTAATGATGAAAGTAAATTCTATTTTAATATAATTTGGAACCAAAGCTCCTTGAAAAATATATTCACTGATATTCTATGGCAGAAAAAAACCCCACATAAATCAATATTGAAACAAGATAGAGAATACTATTCCCTAAAGAAATAACATCAAGAGAATACATGTTTGAAATCTTTCTGTAGGTGATTAAATTGCCTCTTTGGAATTTTTATTGAAAAATAAAAAAAAAAAACCAAAAAACAAAAAAACAGTTAAGGAATGGCCTAAAAAGACATATAATGTTGTGTGGAAAATTATTCAAAACAGTTCGCTTTTATGATTCCTTTATTCATAGCTTCTATATTTCTTTTATGCATGAGATAATTTGTGTAAAATGTGTCACGCCTAGTTGAGACTCAACTGAATTAGCTTTTGCAGTTGATTGCTTCACCATTTTCAGAGCCCTCTACAGTTTTTATTTAAAATAAGAAGTTTTTTAAACTATTGCTTACTTTGTCTCCCCAAAGAATATTCATTCAAAGGTGCTCAGTGGTCTATTCTGGTCGTTAAAGTTACAGAGAGACATTTTACAATTTCACTGTGAAAACAGTATATTTTGCTCAATACAGCAAAGTATTTATTTTTCTAACAATTTCTAAAAGCACCCCATAAAACACAGTTATTAGAATTATTTTGAAAAATTATATATTGCTATTAAAACATAGTTCTTATTACAACAATACTTTTGATATTATATTATAACTCTGATATTCTTCTGCTGTTCTCTATAATCTCTAAATGTTTTTGAAAAGAATGTTCAAGTCCTAGGTCAAAATTATTGACCCCAGAAATAAATTTACAGGAAAGTGAGTTTAAGTGAGCTACATTTAAATCAGAAAAGAAATAGAAATAAACTAATGAGTTCCGCCTCCTTCCTATCCACTTCAGCAATTGTGAAAGCATGGCCCATATTTTTAGTTATGATTTATCTACTTGACAATATACATTATTGTAATTCACTAAGTCATTATTCATCTTCATTTGCTTATTAGTACAATACCTGCTACTTAAGAACAGGAGGGATTCCTGAGATTGATAGGGCTTCTTTCCCACCTACTTTCTTGCTTTCTTTTTAACTTTTTATGTTAAATTATGAGTTGGCAGCTGCATGTTTGAGCATGAATTCCTTGGTTTACAATGAAACAGCACATCCTTTGGGATGATATTGCTTTGAAAAGCAGATGACAGAAGTCCTGTTGGTTTGGCTTTGACGCAAATTACAGCTCCTGTATCCTTCAGTTCATGCATTTGTGAGTTGCCTGCCTACATTTTCTCAGGATACAGAAGAGAACTTATTTGGATTCCAAAGGAAAAATAAAAATAAAAATAAAAATACTAAGCTTAGTAAATGCTTTTTTTCCCAATAGGAACATGTACATGTTCTTAATAAAACTGCACTCTACATACTTTGCCACAAAATATCTTTTTTTGCTGCTCCAGTAAATTCTTTAAGGCCTAAGACTGTTAATTCTGGGTGCCATGATAATGGCTGAGGATAAGGCAAAAAAAAAAGAAAAACAAAAGAAGAAAATGAGAAAAAAAAGCATAAGAAAAAAGCAAGGATTTAGTTTTCAGGCTTTTAACTGGGAATTGGGAATAATAGTCCTATTTCTGCATATCTTCATGGCTTTAACAGAGAGTGTATAGAATAGTAACTGGGATACATTTCAGAGATTAGTAAAATGAATGGCAAAGACCTTCATGGAATCCCATGTCCATCCCGACCACCTTTCTCTTTTACTTCTCCAGTGTAGAGCTTGAAGACACTAACGATTCACTTTCCATCCTCTCCAGATCTAGTCATTTAATAACTTTCTGGAAAGGGAACCATAGGCAAAATCTGCTAGATTTTCTGTTTCTAGGAGAGCTTTTTATTTCTTGATAAAAGAGATGGATATTTTTGCCTCTTCCCTCTCTTGGTGCTTTGAATGGCATGTGATATTTGCAACTGCAGGAGACATTTCCTGAATGTGAGAGAAAGGCTAGGAGAATCACAGAAGACTTAGTGCTAGTATGTGTGGCAGAAAAAAAGACATCAGTCAAGGCTGCTAGGTGTGGAGGTGGCATCAGTAGACAGCAACCAAATATCAGCTCTTCAGGTTCTAACTCAGATGCTGAAAGCTGCCTGGCTGAGGTCACACTCTTCCGGTGACAGTGAGATGGATTTACACCCTGAGGGAGACCTGGTGGGTTCAGGCCAGCATAAGACTGTCTGGCAGGCAATATGCACTCAAGAGCTCCCTGCCAGGATGGCTGAGGTTTTGTTAGGTGTCTGTTACAGTTTTTACTGTCCAATCCTGTTCTTTCCTAGTTCTCCTCATAGGTATTGATCCCTAATAGACATTTTATAACCCGAACTCCATCTCAGCCTCTCTTCCAGAGACCCAACCTGCAATCATGAAAACAAAAATATTCTTGCCTCCTTTGTCAAAGATTAATTGACCAAAGGCATCTGGGTTTATGTCTGGGTTCTCTATTCTGTTCCATTGGTCTGTATGTCTGTTTTGGTACCAGTACCACACTGTCTTCATGACTGTGGCTTTGTAATGGTGCCTGAGGTCTGGGAGAATTATGCCTCCTGCTTGGTTTTTGTTCCTCAGGATTGCTTTGGCAATTCTGGGTCTTTTGCTGTTCCATATACATTTTTGGATTGTTTGCTCTAGTTCTGTGAAAAATGTCCTGGGTAATTTGATAGGGATTGCATTGAATCTGTAGATTGCTTTGGGTAGTATGGCCATTTTCCAATATTAATTTTTCCAACCCAGGAGCATGGAATATCTTTCCATTTCTTCACAACTTCTTTAATTTCCTTGATTAATGTTTTATAGTTCTCAGCATATAAGTCCTTTACCTCCTTGGTCAGGCGTATTCCAGGTATTTGATTTTTTAGGGTGCAATTTTTAAAGGTATTGTGTTTTTGTATTCTAATATTTCATTGGTAGTATACAGAAATGTGACTGATTTCTGAATGTTAATCTTATAGCCTTCTACTTTGCTGAATTTGTTGATCAGTTCAGGTAGTTTTGGGTTGAGTCCTTACGGTTTTCTATATATAGTATCATATCATCTACATACAGTGACAGTTTTACCTCTTCTCCTCCCATTTGGATGCCTTTTATTTCTTTTGTTTGTCTGACTGCTGTGGCTAGGACTTCCAATATTATGTTGAATAACAGTGGTGAGAGTGGGCATCCTCGTCTTGTTCCAGATTTTAGAGGGAAGGCTTTCAGCTTTTCTCCATTGAGTATTCTATTTGCTGTGGGTTTGTCATAAATGGCTTTGATTATGTTAAGGAATGTTCCCTCTATATCCACTTTGGTAAGAGTTTTTATCATGAAGGGATGTTGGGCTTTGTCAAACACTTTTTCTGCATCTATTGAGATGATCATGTGGTTTTTGACTTTTCTTTTGTTAATGTGGTATATGACGTTGATTTATGTATGTTGAACCATCCTTGTGAACATGGGATGTATCCAACCTTGTCGTGGTGTATGATCTTTTTAATACGTTGTTGGATTCGGTTGGCTAAAATTTTGTTGAGAACTTTGGCATCTAAATTCATCAAAGATATTGGTTGATAGTTTTCTTTTTTGGTAATATCTTTGTCTGGTTTTGGAATTAGGGTGATGGAATGGGAAAAGACAGTCTTTTCAGCAAGGATTGCTAGGAAACCTGGAAAGCTGCATGCAAATCAATGAAACTAGAACACACCCTCACACCATGCACCAAAATAAACTCAAAATGGCTGAAAGACTTAAATATAAGACAAAACACCATGCAACCCCTGGAAGAGAACATAGGCAAAAAATTCTATGACATCAACCTTACAAAACTTTTCTCAGGTCAGTCTCCCAAAGCAACAGAAATAAAAGCAAAGATAAAACAATGGGACCTAATCAAACTGACAAGCTTTTGCACAGTAAAGAAAACCAAAAAGAAACCAAAAAGACAACTTACAGAATGAGAGAAAATAATTTCAAATGATGCAATTGACAAGGGCCTAATCTCTAAATTATACAAACAATGTATACAACCCAACAGCAAAAAAGCCAACAACCTAAATGTAAAATGGGCAAAGGACCTGAAGAGACATTTCTCCCAGGAAGATATACAGATGGCCAATAAGCACTTGAAACAATGTTCAACATCCCTGATTATTAGAGAAATGCAAATTAAAACTACCATGAGATACCACCTCACACCAGTCAGAATGGTCATCATTAATAAGTCTACAAATAACAAATGCTGGAGGGGGTGTGGAGAAAAGGGAACCCACCTGAACTATTGGTGGGAATGTAAGCTGGTACAACCACAATGGAGAACAGTAGGGAGGTACCTCAGCAATCTATACATAGAACTACCATATGATCCAGCAATCCCACTCTTGGGCATCTATCTGGACAAAACTCTGCTTAAAAAAGACACATGCACCCGCATGTTTGTTGAAACACTATTCACAATAGGCAAGACATGGAATCAACCCAAATGTCCACCAACAGATGATTGGATTAGGAAGATGTAGTATATAGTCACAATGGAATACTACTTAGCCATAAAAAGAACAAAATAATATTATTTGCAGCAACATAGATGGAACTAGAGACTCTCATACTAAGTGAAGTAAGTCAGAAAGAGAAAGACAAATACCATATGACGTCGCTTACATGTGGAATCTAAAGTATGGCACAAATGAACCTTTCCACAGAAAAGAAAATCATGGACTTGGAAAACAGACTTGTGGTTGCCAAGGGGGAAGGGGAAGGACTGGGAGGGACTGGGAGCTTGGGGTAAATAGATGCAGAATGTAGCCTTCGGGACAGTTTAGCAATGGGATCCTGCTGTGTAGCACTGGGAACTCTGTCTAGTCACTTATGATGGAACATGGAATGTGAGAAAAAACAATGTATACATGTTTGTGTAACTGGGTCACCATGCTGTACAGTAGAAAAAAATATATATATATAAGTAAATAATAAAAAAATGAAAAGAGAAAACAAAAATAACAGTCATTTACTTTCAGACATTTTTCATGGGAGAAAACAATTTATTTGAACCACAGTTACTTGCAAAGTTCACAGTTACCTGCTGCCAAATCATACCTAGCTAGCTGTTATAGGGAGACAGTTCCATAATTTATTTTCTCCAGCATTTTTCTTTAATTTGCACAAGAAGCAATAGTATTTATAAAGTCCTATAAATTATAACTAGGAAGAACATCAAATATCATTTGTTCCAAAGTCCTTATTTCATTAATAAGAAATCTGAGGCTCAGAAATATGGGTGAAAATTGCAGGATATTCCAGTCAGGAGACCGAGAAAAGGGCAACATCAAATAATTTATTTAATGACTTTTAGGAGTCCCCATCGTGGCTCAGTGGAAATGAACCTGGCTAATACCCATGAGGATGTGATCTGGTGCTAAGGATCCCTGGCCTCTCTCGGTGGGTTAAGGATCTGGTGTTGCCATGAGCTGTGGTAAGTCACAGTAAGGCTCAGACCCTGGGCTGCTGTGGCTGTAGCGCAGGCTGGCAGCTGCAGCTTCGATTCGACGCCTAGCCAGGGAACTTCTACATGCCGTGGGTGAGCCCCTAAAAAGCCAAAAAAAAAAAAAAGACTTCAAAAAAATGTCTAGTATACTGCAGCTCCGTCATTGCTTCCCCACATTTTACAGTGTAATCTAGAGGAATTATTCTCAAGTGTGGTCTCTTAACTAGTGGGGTCAGCATCACCTGGAAACTTGTTAGAAACCACGGGCAACTTTGGGGCGGGGGTCCTACCATGAACATATTGAACCAGAAATTCTAGCAGGGAGAAAGTAAAGCTTAGTGATCTATGTTTTAGTAAGAGTTTACTAGAAAAAGCAGAGACTGAGCAAAGAGTCTTAACAATGGGTTTTATCAGTAAGGGTTCTCTGGAGAAAGAAAATCATTAAGATGTATGTGTCTGTGGGGAAGGAGTGAGAGTGAGGAAGAGACAGAGAGAGAGAAATATTGAGAAATTTGTTTTAAGGAATTGGTTCATGTAATTGTGGAGTCCATGACATCCAAAATCTGCAGAGCAGGCAGGCGGGAGACCCAGCGAAGAGCTGATGTCCCAGCTCAAGACCAAAGGCAGTCTGGAGGCAAAACAGTTCCTCCGAGACCTCAGTCTGTTTGTTTTCTTTGAAGGACTTTGATTAACTGGATAAGCCTCACTCACATTATTGAGAGTAATCTCCTGATTCGAATGTTAACCTCATTTAAAAGATACCTTTACAGCAATACCCAGACTGGTGTTTGAGCAAATATCAAATATGCATGAAGGTAATCATCACATGTCCCTCTATTTGAATGAATGAAAAATTATATAGGCGTCCATATGTAAACTGAATAAAAGCTCAATGGCTGAAGCTGGACGAATTCCTGGAATTCTTTATACAGACACCACCTTCCCCTTCAACACCACCCCTTTCCATTACTAAGGGACTTTGCCAAATATGCAAAGATTTATCGAGGCACCATTTAAAAACCACGTAAACATCTAAATAATGGGGCTCCTTCCAGCTCTCGGACACCCATTAATGCAAGAAGATATTGCCAGGTAAGATCCTGAAGGGCCTTCCTATACTCTAAACTTTCAGAAATGTGCCACTTCTCTGTCACTAGTCTAAATGTATGACAAATCCCTGCTTATCAAGTTTTCTCCTCATCTAGGAGTATATTTATTAAATATGGCAATTTATTAAATACAGCAATTGGTTACCTACTTTTGCAGAGTTCAGAATACTAGGTTTTGCTTTGACAAATTTTTAAGAAACTTGTTTCAAAATATAGCAAAAACAAACTTTCACTCAATCCATGTATAAATTTTTACATATTTCAAATAAATAACCCGTATAATTTTAATGTAATAGTATGGCTTTCCTTCACAGTACAGAAAATGCTGAAGTTATAAACCCTTAAACCACTCCAGGTACAGGAATCAGTCACTGTGGGATTAAATGCTAATGGTTTCTGAAATGAAACCCTCCAGTCCTACCATTCTAAAATCATTCTGTTTTGTCAAAACATATACAAAAGCAGTTCCATAATATCTAAGCGTATTCACATAAAAAAGAAAGTTCTTTTTCCCCGTGATGAGCTCTTAAATACTTCTTACATGAGAATTCAAAACTATGTAGATATTAATTAAGAATCAAAAAGAAGGTTTGATTGCATTCTTTTGAAACGTTTTTAATGAAGCTGTAATTGCTCTGTGTGTACATGATTTTTTTTTGAAATTTAGGAGTGGTTTGACACATTATATAATGAAGCTAAAACAATTTTGCCACAGTCTTTCTTGTGTTTCCTGTTGTTAAGATGAGATAACCTGGATTTTCTAAAAGTGATGTTTAGATGAACACTTTACATTATCTCTAATGATAACAACACATGGTAAGTGCTCTTTCTTCTTACTGTAGCACAGAGAAATCTGAAGAGTCCATATAATATTAAGGTCAAACAACTAGTCAGTACAGAAGGATGGAACTGAAACCATGTTTACTTAGAGAGCTTCTGGACCTGCTTCTCTCAAATGCCAGTGATAGGACTGCACAGATAAATTACTCATACCTGGGCAACAGAGGAGACCTGGAAAGAAGAGATGAACTCTTAAAAGAGATAAAAGAGATTACATCAAGATGACAAGTTGAATATCTCTGTACACATCTTATTCACTTCATACTTCCTTGAAATAATAGAAAAAAAATTTTTTTTTGTCTTGTTGTTGTTTGTTGTTGTTGCTATTTCTTGGGCCACTCCCGCGGCATATGGAGGTTCCCAGGCTCGGGGTCGAATCGGAGCTGTAGCCACCGGCCTACGCCAGAGCCACAGCAATGCGGGATCCGAACCGCGTCTGCAACCTACACCACAGCTCAGGGCAACACCGGATCGTTAACCCACTGAGCAAGGGCAGGGACCGAACCCGCAACCTCATGGTTCCTAGTCGGATTCGTTAACCACTGCGCCACGACGGGAACTCCAGAAAAAAAATTTTAAAGAATGAGATTATGGGGCTCCATTTTCAAGGTAAGGTGGAACTCTGCAGACCGCCCTGAGTAATGTAAGTAAAGCTAATGAAAACTACACAACTAAAAATAATTAGTCTCTGGAAATTGCTCTAAGGGCATATAGCAAGTGAAAAAATAAAAAACATTTTTATTCAAGAATAAAGTATATTTTCACCTTTCTCGACAAGAGCAGTGAGAGACTGTGGCATCTGAGTCATGATTCACTGCTTCTCTCCACTCACCAAACTCATTTTCATGAAAGCGCCCCTACAGGTAAGGGCATAGGGTTTCCTTGTTACGTAGGTTAGGATAGGGACGTGGCCCCGGTGATTTAAAACAAGCCATTTATCAGTTACCAAAAACTGGAGGCCTGCGAAGTAACAATGAAGGCAATAGAGGTATCAGAGGAATGCTTTTCAGAGCACTTCCCTATAACCTTTTTCTTCATGCAAATAAGGCGTCCTCACCCAGAACTAATCAGAGGATCAAAATGATCCCCCCCATACAGAGATCAAAACAACACACGGCTGGGGGTGCTGGGAGAGGAAATTAGTGGGCCTGGGATAAGAGAACAGGGGTCCTCAAACAGCTCTGTGATATAGGACTATAAGGAGAGACCCAGCTGCAGCCAGGGCCAGTCCCTACCCCAGGGCGGTCTGCTCTCTCTGTGGGTGTAAATAAAACTTGCTATACATTGTTACCTGACCCTTGACTGCAACCTCTGAGGCAACCACAGGAGCGTTTTTCGCTCTAGGCAATGGACCAGTATGGCTCATTAAAAGAGGCCAGGTCAGAGCTGTTACACTGAGGTGTTGGTTCAAGGAGAAATTCCCTTCCACCCAGAACTGTGCCCATCCTAAGCTGATCTCTCCTGTCTGGAGAGATGGCCTGCTTCTACCCCTGTGCGAAGACCACTGGGTCTGTTTCCACACTGCTGCAGCACCTTCTGGCTGGTACAACTTCCTGCCAGACTGCCTGCCTCCATCCTTGTGGGACGAAGCCAAATGGCTCTACCCCAGTGCTGCTCCATTGCTTCTGGGCCTGCACCTCCAAATCCTTGCTGCGTTGTAGGCCAGGGCGGAGAGAGAGAGTGCAGAGCAGAGGGACCTGACACTCTTTTCCCTCAGCTCTCAATCAAGTTTTACCATATCTCACCAAGAGGTATAAGCCATCAATATTGCTCATCCACTCTAATTGCAACTTGAAATAGCTAAATTCCTGGGGAGTGCCAGCTAATAGCTGAAGATTCCTTTTCCACTCAGTCCCTGTTCATAGGACAGAGGATCTACGTTATGAGCAGCAAGCTGAGAATACTGAGGCCCCTAAGGACCTCAGCTCGCTCCTTCTCAGAACAGAGATTCCATTCTGGAAGAGGCAAGCCAAAAAAAAAAAAAAAAAACAACCCACAGGAGCTACTGCCTCACCCATGGCCCAGAGAAATGGCATGGAGAGAATTCCCCAGGGAAGAGGCAGTCCACAAAAAAAAGGGCTCTGAAGCTTTACCTAAAGGAATTACTTTAGGTTCTCGATTTGAAATAGAATTCAAGCTAAAAGCTGCTCTCAAAAACAGTAACTTTCCTTAATTAAGAGTAACAAGCTAAACCTTTGGCCATCCAAAGACGCATGAAACAACACAGTTTAAAAGAGCCCACCTGGAGACAAAACCCTAAAGACTGATCTCAAAAATTACCAAAGTCCAAATTAATTGGACCAGATTGCTAAGCAATTTACATTCTAGGGTCATGTTGAGAACAATAGAGAAATCAGTCAGAAATTAATAAAGCCTAATAAGCATGAGGGGGGCATAATACCAAAGGAATTAGGTGGCTTATCAAAGACATCAGAGCAAGACAGAGAGCCCTGGTAAAACCACTGTCATCCCAGGCGTGGGCCACATGCCCAAGGCTATGTCTTCAGAAGAGTGACACTAAAGGCTTAATGCCGCAAGGGAGTTAGACTTTACCTAGTAGCCTATTCAAGTCACAAAACAAATAAGGACACGAACAACTGCCAAAACAGCCCCTCAGAGTAGGGAGGGAAGACATCATCCAGAGTTGCTAAAGTACACTATATAAAAAGGCCAATATTTAACATAATAAATTATGAGACATGCAACACATGATCCCGGCACAGAAAAAAATGTAGGCCACAGAAATTGCCTATGAGAGGGATAAAATATCAGATTCAATAGACACCAACAAAAAAAATCATCAGAACCGATTAGAATTAGACAAAGGAATTCAGTAAAGTTGAAGGATACAATATTAATACACAGAAATCTGCTGTGTTTCTATACACTGTTAAAGAACTATCAGAGGGAAATTAAGGAAACAATTTCATTTAAAATTACATTTAAAAAAACTAAAATAGGAATAATCTAATGAGGTAAATGTCCTGCACTCTAAAAACTATAAGATACTGATGAAAAAGTGAAGACAATACAAGCAGATGCAAAGATATACCATTTTCATAGATGGGGAAAACTAATACTAAAATGACCAAACTCCACAAGCCAATCTATAGATACAATACCTATCAAAATATAAATGGCATTTTTCTCTGAACTAGAATAATCCTAAAATTTGTATGGAGACACAAAATATTACAAATAGTCAAAACAACCTTGAGAACAAAGAATAAAGCTGGAGGTATCACACTCCCTTTCTTCAAACTTTACAACAAAACTACAATAATCAAAACATTATGAAATTGGCACAAAAACAGACACATAGATCAGCAGAGAAGAAGAGAGAGCCCAGAAATAACCCACACATCTACAGTCAATTAAATGACAAAGGAGGTGAGAATATACAGTGGGGGGAAAGTCTCTTCAGTAAGAGATGTTGGAAAAACTGGATAGCCACATGCAAAAGAATCAAATGGAACTACTTTCACACACTATATATAAAAATGGTCTATAGAATGTATGAAAGACTTAAATGTAAGACCTGAAACCATAAAACACCTAAAAGAAAACATAGGCAGTCTGCTCTTTAACTTTGTTCTTAGCAATATTGCTTTGGATATGTCTCCTCAAGGGAGAGAAACAAAATTAAATTTTTTCTTTTTTTCAAGGGCCACACCTGCAGCATATGGAAGTTCCTGGGCTAGGGACCAAATTGGAGCTGCAGCTGCCAGCCTACACCACTGCCACAGAAAGGCCAGATCCTTAACCCACTGAGCCAGGCCAGGGGTCGAACTGGCAGCCTCATGGATACTAATTCGGTTTATAACCCACTGAGCCACAATGGAAATCCAATATAAAAAATTTAAAAGTGGGGCAACATCGAACTAAAAAACTCTGCACAGGAAAGAAAAAGCTATCAACAAAATGAAAAGGCAGCCTACTGAGGAGAGAAGATATTTGTAAACAATATATCTGATATGGGATTAATACCCAAAATATACAAAGAACTTAATTCCATATCAGAAAAACAAACAACCCAGCTAAAAATGGGTAGAGGACTGGAATAGGCATTTTTCCAAAGAAGACATAGAGATGGCTAATAGGCACATGAAAATAATGATAAACATCACTAATCATCAGGGAAATGAAAATCAAAACCATAATGAGATACCACCTCACATCTTTGAGGATGGCTATTATCAAAATGACAAGGGTTGTGAGGATGTGGAGAAAATGGAACTGTTGGCTGGAATGTAAATTGTTACTGCCACTACGGAAAACAGTATGGAGATTCTGCAAAAAATTAAAAACAGAACTACCTTACAATCCGGCAGATCCAGCAATTCTACTTCTGGGTATTTTTCTGAAGCAAACAAAAACACTAATTTGAAAAGATATATGTGCCTTATGTTCACTGAAGCATTTTTTTTCTTTTTGCTTTTCTTTTTTTAAGGGCCGCACATGAGGCATATGGAAGTTCCCAGGCTAGGGGTTGAATCATAGCTACAGCAGCCAGCCTAGGCCACAGCCACAGCAACTCGGGATCCGTTGCTGCTGACCTACACCACAGCTCATGGCAACACCAGATCCCTGACCTATTGAGAAAGGCCAGGGATCGAACCTGCATCCTCATGGATACTAGTCAGATTCATTTCAGCTGAGCCACAAGAGGAACTCCCTCACTGAAGCATTATTGATAATAGGCAAGATATGGAAACAATCTTTGTGTCTATTGACAGATGAATAAAGACAAATTAATACATACACAATAGAATATTACTCAGCCATAAAACAAAGAAATTCTGCCATTTATGACAACATGGATGGATAGAGAGGGTATTACCCTAAGTGGAGTAAGATGAAGACAAATACCATATGATTTCATTTATGCATAGACTCTAAAAAATAAAACAAATGAACATACATGACAAGACAGAAAGACTCGCAGATACAGAGAACAAGTTGGTAGTGGCCAGAAGGGAGGGAAGTGAGGAGATGAATAAAATAGATTCGGGAGATAAAAAGGTACAAACTTCCAGTTAAAAAATAAATGAGTCATAGGGATGAGATTGTACAACATAGGAAATGTACTCCATACTATTGTAATAACTTTGTATGGTGACAGATAGTAATTAGATCTACCATGGTGATCATTCCGTAAAGTACAGACATAGGGAATGACTATGTTGTACATTTGGAATTAAAACAGTGTTATAGGTCAATTACATTTCAATAAAAAAAAGAACGAAATGCAGCTGGGGTAATGCAAATAAATATAAAACATATTTAAACTTCATTAAAATTTGGATTTTTAAAATAATGTTTGCAGTTAATTACTACATTACTTTAAGTTCTAAATTCTAAACTGGGCAAGATTTCACATTTCCTTTTCATTAATTCATTCACAAATATTGATCAAAATCTTACCTGGTATGAAAGGTATAAAGCTATATTAAATAGGATTCTTGTTTCCGAAGAGGTCTGAAATGAGCCACGCACACAGCTAATATCATTACATTACAACTACACTGTGTGTAAGCATGTGTCCCAGCAAATTTCTATGCTAATTCTTAATACTAGTTATACCTTTTAATAATATTAGAATGAATATTACCATTTGAGTCAAACAGAATAACAAAAAGGATGTCATTTTAAGGGGTTTTAAAATCATTAAAGCAGTCTTATTTTTTCCCAAAGATTCATAAGCATCTTTAGTTGCTCCGTAAGTTTACTTCACAATATCAATGATGTTATTAAGGCATATCAATACTTCAACCAACAGTAAACACCCATATTCATATTTTCATGTTCTCTATACAAGGTTTAACTATAATCAGGTAGAGTTCTGTGTGCAGGCCACAGTCAAAGGAACTGAGACTTCCATTTTGCCATCCCAAATTTAGGAGTTGTTCCACCTTAAAAAATCAAAGTGGGTAAGAGAATTACCTGCAACAACAATTATTGATTAAACTGAATCCCAACTTTGTTCCAATGACATACTTAACAAAGATGCAGACTCCTTCCTCCCCACTTTCCTTTGGAAATAATATTTATTTCTAGGTGAAAGACTTAAACCTCATTTATATGTCTAAAGAAAATGTAGTTTATTTTGTGTGTTACTGATATAAATTTCTTTACAATTCCACACTTTTCAGTGTAGTGGAAAAAACATATACAGTGAATCCATTTGGGTAAGCACAGTCGATATAATCATTTAAATAGTCCTTTTAGGTAAATGCTTAGCCTCTTTAAATAAAAATGCTCAGAGTTCTACCCTGCTCCATCCCAAGGTAGTACCCAAGTGTTTTGTAGGTGATAAGAGTAATGAAGGGAGCTGGTACTCATGCATAAATATGCTGGCCTCTAAATAATCTTGGCATTTCACCAAGGGGTGCCCAGAATGGGCTACTTGCTGACCTCTTTGTCAAGGGTAAACGTGGCTGACATCTGCACGACTGTGACGGCTACAACTCATGGTCTTCCTTTCCCTGGACTTGACAGGGCCTGACAGTCCTTTTTGGTTGATCTGGCTTCATCTAGTTCTCCCTGGTCCTAGGGAATGTTCCGAGGCCTGGCTGTACTGGTCCAGTCCCAGGAATCAGCTTAGTGTGAGCCCTTTGCTACAAGAAGACTTTTTAATTAAGGGCGTCTGAAAAGCTTCTCAGTTTTAAACTTTTTTTGTTTTAATTTCAAACCATAACAATTTATAGAAACACACATAAAACATAAATTGTGCGAAGAGTAATTATAAAGCAAACAGCAATGTAACCATCACCCAAGTCAAAAATTAGAACATTTTTCATATCCTTGAAGCCACTATGCACGCCTATAAACTTTCTCCTCCTCCAGTTCCTAGAAGTAACCACTACCAGACCATTGTGACAGTTTGCTTTCCTGTCCAGCTATAACACCTACATCCATAAACAATACAATTTACAGCTCAGCTTTTCCTGCCTTTAAAATGTACACAAATCATATTGTAATTAAACACTTGTGTTTTGCTTCTCGCACTTAATATCATTGCAAAATCCATCCATCTCTCTTTTTTTTTTCCTTCTTTTTACTGGATTGTATCCCATTATGTGAACATATCAAATAGAACTTTTTAAGTAAACAGTATTATTTCCCATTGTTTGAAGATAAATTTAATTTTACCTTTGGATGGGCAATATTTTTCCAAGTTTATACTAGCATAAAGGGTACTGCTAGGAATTCTTTGAATTATAATCTGGTTCAAGTATGCACGATGCTAAATAACCAGAGTTAAATTACTGGAACATGGATACACAAACTATCAACTTTAGTAACTACTACAAACTGGTTTCCAAAGTGGTTCTGCCAGTTCACACTCCCACTGTAACCAAGCAGGACTTATGGGGCCTTCCTAAGGACAGGCCCTTCCCGATGTCCTCTGCTTTAGCTCCTCTCTGAAGTACCTAGATAATAGTATCTGATTCACATTTCCTGGGTTGTTTTACAGATGATAAAACCATCGCCAAATGGAAGAAATTAACTACTTGATGATCAGAAGCAGCACAAAGCCCCCAGACCTGCTGGTGCCTGAGGAATGAGAATCAGCCCATCAACCAATCAGATAATTGGGCACAAAGTTATCAATTATCCTGAGACCACCCCTGCCTCCCAACCTGCCTTTTAAAATGCTTTACAATTTTAGGTTTGGGGAGTTCGAGCTTTTGGGGGGACACCAGCCACCAGTCTCTCTGCATGGCCTATAAACTTCTCCCTGCTCCAAAAATTGGACATTTTGGGTTTTCTGGCCTCACTGTGCCTGGCACTCGAACTTGCACTCTAATACTACCAGCAGGCCATGAATGCTTCAGAAAGTTCCAGAGAATTATGATGCAGCATGAGACAACACTTGTCAGATTTTGTCAACTATGTATATTTCTCTCTGTACCCCTGCCATAGCCCAACAAAGGGCCATATGCATATTATACATGATATATATTATATAAATGTTAAGAATATAAACGTATAAACATACTTACACATAGATGTCTCTACAGATTCTCTCCCCAGCTACACTGCTCTTGCCTGGACTACTGCTCGCTCTTGGCCTTTACGCCGAGTACTCCCGCTCACTAGCGGAGCAGGGAGAGGGGCTGCATCAACAGGAAGGGCGTGGGAGCTCCAGATGCCGCAGGTGCGCAGGGGCTGCTGGGGCAGCGAGGGGTGGGGCGGGGCCTACGGGCCGTGCAGGACCCAACCCGCATGTGCGGTGGGGGAAGCAGCTGCGTGAGAACTGGCGTCTGCACAAGCTGCTTGAGTGCGAGACGCCACCGATGGAGGCGTTGGGCCAGAGGACTTGGCTCTCCCAGCGCTTTGCACGCCTGGCTGCACTCAGCCTCCCGGACTGCTCACGCCACCAGGGCACTGCATGTTTCGCCCAAGGCCACCTTCTTGCTGATAGACCCGAGTGAGGTCTCGACGAGGACAGTGAGGAGATAAGGGACCCAAACTCGTGCATCGCCGGGCCTGGCGATGGATCCCCTGAGGCTGCCCAAACCTGCCAGGTACCATAGGCCCCCAAAACTCGCCTGGGGGACCTCCCCAGCCAGTCACACCTGTCGCTGGACTATCGGAGTTCTCTGGGGACACCTCAGCTCTGTAGCCCTGGACACCTCAGCTCTGTAGCCCTCAGCTCTGTAGCCCTGGTCAGCTGCCGTCGTGTGGGAAGTAATAGGAGGGCTCAGCATGAGCCTCTGCTAGGCCAGTGCGTCCTTGACTTCCAGTCAAGTGAGGATTCTCTGCCGTGGTCATTGGAGAGCTCGGGCTATGGGACAGTGCGGGAGTCAGGACAGCCAGCGTTTGATGACGCTCCCTCCACATGGCCCCCATCCACGCTGTTGCCAACCAAGACTCAGGCCCCCGTCGTGGCCCTTCACCGTCATATATATCCCACTTACATGAGCAGGTTTAGTTGGCCTGTGTGTGTGTTTGTGTGTGTGCAAAGGGCAAGTGGGATGTTTTGAAACCTGTCCTCATCACAAGGGAAGTGAATGGACAGAAGAGCTGAGTCGTGGACTTTTTCCTAATTTGAGCTGCACTTAACTTCACTGTGGATGGGCCTCAGACGGTCGTGCCGGGCAGTCTTTGAGAGGATCTTCAGAAGCCGGCGACTTTAAGGTGAGTCTCATGACCTTGACATTTAGTTTTTGAAAAATACCTCCTTTCCCAGTAACTATCCCACTGCTTGCATCCCTTCTCTCAGCCCCTCTCATGCACAATCACCCAGTGGCCTTATGCCGGACTTCTGTTGGGAGCTCACAGTCCAGTCCCTGCTTCCTAAACACACACACCCAAGGATGTGTGCCTGGAAGTCTGGGTTCTACCAGAGCTCTCTAGGTGTTTCTAAAGGCCATTCTCCCTATCTCTACAGGTTTGTGATGAGATGGTCAGGTGAGGGTAATTTGTTTGCACTGTCTCCCCCTTCTCCCTTCTGGCCTCCATGGTATTTCATGACTTGAAGGGCTGGCTGCAGGCTTTTGGGCTTTCCCTTCCTGTAGTTCTGTCCTCCAGTCCCTATGGCAGTAAACATTACAGCCAAATGGAAATGCTTTTTTCCTATATGAGAAAACAAAGTTATGATTTAAATCTTCCAGGCAGAAGGAATTTAGATTCTCCAACCCTCCATCCCTGAACAAGGCCTGCTTTTCAAGCCTATTATTGTCTTGCTCTAAAATCATATCTGACAGTGAAAGCTGAGATGTGACTGCTTGTTCTAGCATGTATCTGTCTTTTCTCAGAACCCATTGGTTTTAATGGGAGAGAAATTCCCATGGCATCAAGATTTATAGAATATTCAAATTAAAATGAAAATGTTTCAAAAATATTTTTCTCTCCCAGTTTTATGATGCTGAGGAGAGAGGAGGTAGAAAGACTGCTATACTTTCCACTGTTGCGCCTATATCTTTGTATAACCTCCCTAATTTTTTTTTTTGTTTTTAATAAATTGAAAGGGCCTGTCTAGAGTAACTTGTTTAGATGAAAATTTTTGTGAGGGGTATACAGATTCCCTATGATTTTTTCAAAAACTTATATTTCAGAAATGAGAACAGTATGGATTTATAACTATTTTACTGTTTATACATGAAATATATTTTGATGCATAAGTGACAGCATTAGGATTAGGCATGAGTAAGGACGTCCTATAACACACTGTATGAGACTTGGGGAATTGGTGTAAAAATGTCTCACAAATCTAGAGAGTGATAAATAAAATTCATTTCCTTAGGAATTTTTCTTTGTTGTATATGGCGACAAAGCAAAAGCTATCAAGCTCTGTAAAGGCCTGAATTGTTTACTGTATCTCAAACCAAATTGTACTATAAGCCACTGCTCTGGAGTTTGGACTAAATGGAGATGCAGGTGGGTAGAGAAGAAAGACCAGATGGATCTAAGATGCATATACCAAGTTGAAGTGAGTGCATTCAAAGTGAGCAAAATGCCCTTCCTCATCATCCAGTCACAGGGGGAGCACTGATTATATTTTAGATAAAATAGAAAACACTTGGGTTTTCTACTTTGCTGCATGTTAGGAATAAAAAAGGATATATATATTATAGCATTGGAAAAGAAAATTGAAATCTAATTTCTGGCTCGACAATAGATTTGGAACACAACTCATTATCAATATAATTAAAAAGATAAATTAAATTGGAGCATGCAGTGCATTTGAGATCCCAGGCTAGGAAATATTTACTGAACAGAGAGAATTTAATAATTGATAAAATAGAGGAATTATGAAGTGTGCGTGGCTTTGAAAAAATAATCATCATTTTGGTGATATTCTGTTTATATTTGACAATGTTGCCTTTAATAAGATAACAAGAGTTGCCAACATGGAGCAATTAGGTCAGACAAACTAGGAATTAATTACCATAGACAGGCCCATATGTCACAAAAGCATTGCACATGTTCTCTAAGCCTAGTTTGGAAGGGGAAGGATTTATTCTGGGAAAGCTCTTGAGATAATAAAAGGGACATTGCTGCAGAAGTTTGAATCAAAAGTGACTTTGCAGAATTCAGATCTTCAAGGCACAAAGTTGGATTAAATACAAACGAGGTGAATATTCTTTGGTATTTATTCAATTACTTTAAATAAATGAGGCAAACCTGTATGGTGCGGCTTCAACAGTGCTTGAAGTGTGCCAGGAACCAAATTTCAATAAAGCATTAGCTACTGATTCTACTGATAGTACTTTAAGCTGTTAGAGAGAAATGACTACTAAATCACAATCTTTAGGGTACACAAACATGGCCTAAATTCAAGATATGACTCCAGTTTAGTTTTAGTATGAAAGATTCAAAACGAGGCTTTGTGTTTTGCTTCCTAAATATTCTCCAATTTTAATATTGTAGTCCTTAAAAGTCACTGTTAATTTTTATATGTAGATTCTTTTTAAGACTAAAATATACAGTCAGATTTGGGATATGCATTTCACCTGGAGAATAAATAACAATATTTTCAATTTAAATGAAACAAAGAAAGAAACCAGTATTTTTTTTTTTTTTTTCCTCTCAATTGGGCCTTATGTAAGTCAAGCTTGGTTATTTTAAGCCGGACTCTATTGCAGCCCTGATTTCTAAGTCTAATGTATTTTTTGGGCGATGTAACCAATGGCATAATACCCATTTCCCATATGAGGCCTTCTGTTGAGATATTTCATATTCCAAAAATTCTACTTGTTGGGGAAAACCTTTAAAAGAGAGGTTGTAAACTTACAGGTCAAAGAGGACATAGACAGGTAATGCAATCCCAACCTGGGATGATGAAAACAGTGCAGTCGCAGATATTAATGACAAGCAATAACCAGATTCATGGTAGAGATACAATAGGGAGTGGTGTGGACTGTGGAACACTGGACCCCTACTTGTTAATAGTCTACATTTTTGCCATACTAGTTATGTGATCCAGATCATGATTTTATGTGAAGGTTCACAACATTTTAAATACTGTGATCAATTCAAGCATTCAAACACAAAGAACAGATAAAAACAAATGCATTTGGCCAAACAAAAATATGTTAGAACCAAATCCAAATTTTATCAGATAGATGCCTGTGCCAGACATTAAAGCTTTTTGCATTATCTGCTCTGTGGGCACAGGAGATACTGTAAATGGTTACTATTTTTATACTAAAATTCTCAAATTTTAACTTGTATCACAGTTTCCTTGATAGGATTAAGATCAAATGAAAGATGCCCAGTTCAATTTTTTTTTAATATATAATGATTTTTATTTTTTATTTCAGGTAAACAATATATTTTTTAAAATGTCCCAAAGTATTATTTGGGCCATACTAAAAAGTATTCATATTTTTAAACTGAAATTCAATTCAGCTGTGTATACTATACATTTATATGCTAAATTTGGCAATTTTATACAGGGAGGGCTTGTAAAAACACAGATTGCTGGTCCCACTGTAAGAGTTTCTGATTCAGCAGTTTTGGGGTAGGCCAAAGAGTCTGTGTTTCTAACAGATTTCCTAGGGAATATTAATACTGTTGAATCCTTGAACACACTTTGAGAACAATTGCCCTAACATCAACTAATGTTTAGTCAGTTTTTACACGTTAACATAAAGTTGTTTATATCTTTTAATTAAATATGTTTGCTTATTATTTCAAATGTATAGAGAGTCTCTGGTTTTCCTAGTGACTCAAAGGTTGTTGTAAATCTATACTCATGATTTCATTTTACTGTAGACTAAAGATCGCCTGCCCTCTCATGCTTTCAGCTAAATCTGCTAGGAGCTTTGCCCAGTACTTTTGTTTCCCCAGGCATTTTAATGCTTGACTATAAAGTTTTAGTAGCTGAATTTAGCCTGAAAGGAGAATGAGTTTCTTGAGACAGTTAGGCATGGCATCTGCTACCCTGCACCATCATCTTTTTTTTCCCCTATAAAATGCAAATGAGGTATGTTAGCTATGTTTGAAGGGATGGTAATACACTTACATACGTGAATCGTGATCGTATTTATTTGGCTAAACATGAATCAGAAACTTTTCAGAAGCTTATCAAAATTCCATCATTAAAACTCAACTTGCAAATTATGTGTTACTCCTACCTTTCTAAATATGTACCTGTTTTTTTCATAAACTGCCTTTATTTAGGCAACCTCACACTTCTTCTAACCAGGTGTTTTTGCTGGCGTCCATTTGGCTGGAGCCATTTTTAGTCCCTGGCAGGAATGCAGGAGGAATACTAGATTCTTTTGCCTCAGGAAGTCTGTATATTATCATCACCATTGCAGTCCTGTTGCTTTGCTGCTCATTGTCCCCGACTTGTTGCCACCCCTCTCACCTCCTCGATCCTTTCTTCTAGGGAGGATCTTGACTGTATTTTTTTCCTATTTTTGTCCCGACTCTCTGGGGTATGACTCTTTGCTCCTGTTTGCTGGTCCACGTAATCACTTGCCTATTTTTTTCACCTCTGCCAGCACCCACAGCTGGAGTCATTTTCTAACCACCTGCAGCACATCTCTGGCTCTTAGCACATGGCCCAGAACCAAAGTGCTATCGCTGAACCTTACAACCTGTTTCCAAGCCCATCACCCCACTTCCACCTGCACGCAGAACCTCTGAACTGAGTAGGCTGCTAGACTTCTCCACAATGTTATGTCAACATGCATACCTGACCCCTATCAAGTGCAGACCCTGTGCAACAAGACTCCCGTTTTTCCAGGCAGCTGCTTAGTGATTACTACTGTATGCTCCTGATACTACCCTCTGTCCCCTCGATTCTCTCTTATTCTTGTATTATTCCCCAGCAACAGGAGGATGCACTTCATGGTATAGGTCCTTCACACAACAGAGTGGGCTTTTAAAGAAATAATAAATTTGAAGTGCGAAAGTAAATTGTTTCCTCTCACTGTACTCAGTGTTTAAAAACAAAGAACTAGAAATGACTTACCAGAATATATAACAATAAATTATGTTATATAGCTATGAATTAAATGTAATTAATCTCTGTATTGGGGGCCAAAGGAAGAATTTTTGTTTGTTTGTTTGTTTGTTTTTGTCTTTTTTTTTAGCTATTTCTTGGGCGGCTCCCGCGGCATATGGAGGTTCCCAGGCTAGGGGTTGAATCGGAGCTGTAGCCACCGGCCTACGCCAGAACCACAGCAACGCGGGATCCGAGCCGCATCTGCAACCTACACCACAGTTAGTGGCAACGCCGGATCGTCAACCCAGTGAGCAAGGGCAGGGACCGAACCCGCAACCTCATGGTTCCTAGTCGGATTCGTTAACCACTGCGCCACGACGGGAACTCCAGAATTTTTTTTTTGAGTTTAGTATCTACATTTGTAGAATTTTTAAGAAAGGTCATTGAGAATATTAAATATGCTAACTAGGTCTGCACAAATAACGTTTGCACTTATAATAAAGATGCTGCTAGACAGAAGGAACAAATAAATCACCCACCAAAAGCATGCGTGCCTTAGGTGTCGGGCACATAGCAAACACTGGAGAAGGGATATGTAATGAATTCACTGACTTCGCTTGATTCAGATGATCACAGCTTACTCCAAACAGCAGAATTGTTCTCTCCAAACAAGAGCACGGGGCCCCAGAAAGAGAAAACGGCTCTGTACAAATTGACGTTGACAGTTGGAAACAGTGGATACATATATGATTCCTGCCACATCTGAGTCCTCAGTGTATCTGCAATCATTTTACTTATTACCAAGATTTATACCTCATATCCCAATGGTATTTTTTATGACATTTTTATGACTTCCTCACAAGTAGGCTGTTAGCTCTTGGACATGGAAGCCAGGAGTCATTTATTCTTGTGCCCTAGTACCTAGCAAAATGCCTGAACATGTGATGGATATTCTAGGAGTGATGAATGACTAATGTGACCCTAATTGCAGTGCCAACTTTTTTCCTTCTTCCTTGTGTCCAAAGGTCATTCTTGTCAAGTAGATGAACAGCTGAATTCCTGTATTATGAGTCCTTTGCTAGGATCCTACCAAATATCTCAGTCCCCTTGGTCTCAGATTCCTGCTCCCCTTAGTCCTTTGGGAAACTGCAATAGAGATTTGGAATCCTAGCCCTGAAAATTGCTTTGAAACTTTTGGTGTAACACTTAATATACCACTACATCTGTTTATACAGGAGTGTACTACTACACCTCTTTATTTACATGAATGCATTCACATGAGTCTGTCACTGAGGCATTGGCCTCAGTTGAATCTGCAACATGTGCCAGACATTCTTAGGTACCATATTAGTTTCTTAGGGCTGTCATGATAAGATACCTCACAGGTTTGGAGGCTAGAAGACCAAGGTCAAGGTATTGCTGGGTTGGTTCCTTCTGAGAGCTGTAAAGGAGAATCTGCTCCACGTTCATCCCCTAGCTTCTTGTGGTTTGCTGGCTATCTTTGGTCTTCCTTGACTTTCTATTAGGACATTAGTCATATTGGAGTAGTAGTCCATCCTACTCCAGTATGGTCTTATCTTCATTTAATCTGTTTGCAACAACCCTGTTACTAAATAAAATCACATACTGAGGTCCTGAAGGTTAGGACTCTGATATGAATTAGATAGGAACACAATTCAACCCCTAATGGGTACTGTGTATACTTTATCTTATTTGATCCTCGTATGAACCCTAAGAGATAAGTGTGTTTATCGCCATTAGATAAAAAATACCAGGGGGTTCTATCTAGCCAAAATTTTCAGGTGACATTGCCATGCCTGTGTTTGGAAAATGTATTTTCTCTCGTGTAGAGAGCATCATAAAATCATCTTCCTCAGTAGAACTCCTATCTGATTGTAAACTCCAGCTATGAACTTTTATGGTGATGTTTTTATTTGCTATTTGTTTTCTTGGCTGTACAATTGTTGTGACAGTTGTTTTGGGCAGTTGAGTAACAAAATTTCTGAGATAAAAGATTTTTTTCCTGGAAAATCATGCCAGCTGACCTCTACGTTTACTTCTGTGTTGCTTTCTCTTTTTTGAGAAACTCTTATTTTTCATAAAGCTAGTTTCTAACTATTCAGGTATTTTATAAGTAATTTACTTATGTTTGAATACAAGAAAATCACTATGTTTATATTTTAAGGCGTATACCTTATTGATTTTGGCTATTTCTTTTCACAAGTCATATTTAATGACAAATTTCTTCAGGTAGTTTTTGTTCAAGAACATAGAAAACACTATATCATACCTATGTTGTTTTTTCATGACTGATCTCTGCAATCTATTGTAAACATGTCCTACTTCAATTTTCCTTTGCTACTTTATTTAATACTGAGACTATATGGAACCAATATACAGTAAGCAAATACCTAGTGAGGCAGAGTTTTATGACAGAGCAAGAGATTTTACCTCTAGCTGCTCGGGTTCATGACTATAGCATAAAGACGAGAAGCTATCGACAAGGGCATTGTATATCAAGAAATGTTCCTCATGGACTCCTCTAGAGGATGTTCTGCTCACAGATAGGAGTAATTGAAATCCCCTCCAACACAGAAGAGAAGATTACAAACATAGCACATTCACATATTAAGCAAGTCACACTAGACACCCTGAAGAGTTTCATCATCGTAAATTTGTGTAACAGAAATTAGGAACAGAAATAGAGCAGGGAAGGATAAATCTGTTGGCTAAGGAAGAAATTATCTATGAACTAAAATGAGAAAAAAAACCGCAGAGGAATGCACTCTCATAATAGAAGGTGATCATTCCAACAAAGAGAGATAATAGCACTTCTGGGGAGAGTTGTCTCTGCTTCCAGCGGCAGAATCAGCATGTGGAAACAAGAGGGACAGAGATGAGGACAGAGAGACCACTGGACTTCCTTGTGGCTGAGGAAATAATTACTAAAGTCAAAACCATGCTTTTGCTTATGTATCCTTTGGGGTGTATGTTGTATTTAGAATAACTATTAAGGAATATGTAATTTTTCACAGACTGTGATAGTATTAGCTTTTGTTTAGCTCATATTTTTGTTGTTTTCTCACAAATGAGTCCAAGTCTAATTGAGAGTGCTCCTTTATTGTTAAAAAGGGAGGTATCTAAACCAGATGGGAACACATTTTTCTAATAATTCCCCATGTAAGCCTGGACTTCTCTGACTACTCCTTACATAATTATTTCCAAATTAAACTACTTGCATGTTGACATATTATTCTCATTATTCTTCTTTTCTCATATTTATTATTTTTCCTATAAACTCATACCTAAATTTCCACAATAGCCTTTTAGCTGAGCTCCTGGTTTCGTGTGTCTTTCTCCTTCATCCATTTAATACAGGAAAATGTATGTTGCCTAAGTTAAGGAGTGAGGAAGTTATTGTAAGGGTAGAGGTGAAATAGGTAGCCTATAGCCCAAATAGCAATCACACATTCAGAAGTCACAGAAATTTTGAAAAATGTCCTTTGTTTTTCAAACTCTGAGAGCAGTGAGGTCCTCTCCGCAATGTCTGTCAGTTGCCCAGAGCAGGGACCTGCCCTAGTCCCTGTCAACACTACTCTTACCTGACTCACCACCTTCCTCTGTTGATCCACACACTCAGTTAATGGGTTTATTTGTTGGGCACCTCCTGTGTGCTATAGTGACCAGCAGGTGTGTGAACAGGCCCCCACTCTCATGGAATTTATAAACTGCCTCAAGGTATAGACAAGAAAATTGAAAACCACAATCGCTTTTTATAGCCTGTTTTAATTTTTGTTATAAATGCTGCGGTGAGGATTTACATGTTGTTAAGGGCTTGTAGGTTAAGGGCATCTAATTCAGATTTGGGAACCAAAATAGATTTTGCAGAGGAGACCCAAAGCATTTCTGGGAATATTCAAGCAATTGGGAAGGCAAAAGTGTATGTAGCCTCTTTTCTAGCCCCCCGCCCCCCTGAATTGGGGTGATAAGGTGAACAAAGAACAAAGAGTATGGTGATGAATTGAATTTCCTGGGGTGAAGTGCAGAGGCTGCAAGGGAGGGAGCAGTGTCAGGGCAGATAAGCAGGGTCAGAAGATGAAGTTGTACATATTTATTTCCTCACAGGCGTCCATATCTAAAATTTCTAAAGAGGCATTTCTCTAAAGACATATAGATGGCCAACAGACACATGAAAAGATGCTCAGAGTTGCTAATTATTAGAGAAATGCAAATCAAAATGACAATGAGGCATCACCTCACACTAGTCAGAATGGCCATCATCAAAAAATCTACAAACAATAAATGCTGGAGAGGGTGTGAAGAGAACCCTCCTACACTAATGGTGGGAATGTAAACTGGTACAGCCACTGTGGAAAACGGTGTGGAGGTTCCTTAAAAAGCTAAAAACAGAGATACAATGTAACCCAGCAATCCCTCTCCTGGGCATGTATCAAGAGAAAACTGTAATTCCAAGAGATACATGCATCCCACTGTGCACAGCGACGCTATTTACCATAGCCATAGAACAACCTAGAATTTATAGTAGACGTGGAACAATGTAAATATATATTGACAGATGAATGGATAAAGAAGATGTAACCGCAGCACTGCTATTAGGCGGAGATGAGTAGCATTCCAATACGCACAGCATCCTTTTTAGTAAACTGCAACAACTAAACTAATCCGTATACTGCAGTGTATCAGGACTCTTTCATTTGAATATGGCAACTTGTACTAAGTTGATTAAGGAAGAAATCCATTGGCTCCTGTAGCTGTGAAATGGTGATAGAGATTTCAGTGAGTGTTGGGACCAGGGGTTCAAACCAGAGCTTAGCCTCTTTTTTTCCCCATCTCTCAGCTCTCTTTTCCTTCTTGTGTTTGCTTCATCTTGCAAATAGACTCTACAAATACTGAGGGATACGGCTGTGATCATTTCTTCAGTTGAGCAACTCTAGCCATTAAATGCAGTATTTCAAACTAACAGTCACGAACATTCTAATTGAATCAACTTTGAGCTTGGGTCCATCCCTGAAACGGTTGCTAAAGCAAAGGATGTGGAGTTCTCTCACTGGCAGGTCCTCTACTAGCCCATATGGCTCCATAGCCTTTGTACAAATGAGCAAATGATTTCCCAACTAGATAGAGGCAGCCTTGCAGGTGAACAGCTTGGCAAGCAGATGGAGCCTTTATGAGAAATAGAAAAAGGTGACCCTTCCCCGGGCATATGCACCCCATGCCAAGGTACACAGCTTGGGGAGAGAAGCATGGCTAGGTTTCAGTCTCCACTCATTGCCTTGGCCAGACATCCTTAGGTACAGCAAGCTGTATAAGATGGCCCAACTCACTGGACATGGTTTATCACATAATCACCATTTTTGGAGCCAGATAATGAAGGTAGAGGCAAGATAAAGGCAGGAAAAGTTACTGTGACTGTGAGATCCCAGTCCATACGTATATACGGAAGGAGTGACTCCTGAAAGGCAAAACATTAGAAAGACAACCATATACTCACTTCACCATACTGCTGAGATATAATATCAATTCTATTGTAATTTTAAAACTAAAAATAGAAATTATAGCACTATGTGTCTAATAGCTAAATAAATAATAAAAATATAATTAGAAATTTTTTTCAAAATATAGATATGCAGATAGGCAACTTTTTTCCTCTTTTACATCTTTCCTTTAACTTAAGTAAAATTAACTGCCTTAATTTACACATGAAATAATCTTGAATTTTTCTCTTTTTGGGTATAGTGTGAGAAATTAAATGCAGTGTATCCTAACAGCCCACCTCCACTACCTGCTTTATTTTTTGCTTGAAATAAGTAGTCTCAGTGTAAAGCCTGCTGCTCGGTTAATTACTTAACTAAAGGTGAGTTCCCAATGCTTGCCTTCTCAAGGAGACCTCCACCCCTTACCTCAGTTCATTTATTTTAAAGTCTGTTCCTTTCAAGGTCCCTTCCTGTGACAGTTTTTGTCTTCCATATTCATAGTGCAACAATAACGGTAATAATAATAATAAATACTTTGCAAACTGTAATATCCCCCATCCCTGGTTGTGTGACTTTCGTGTATCAAGCATATTGATGTTAAGTTTACCCCCCTGGAGAATCTAATTCCTTCCTTGTGTTTCACCAGATATTTTTTGCTTTGTTGTCCTTATTTTCCTTTGACTCTCACGTCTTTCCCCTCTTTTGTTCTTTTAGAGGGAAAGTTCTCTGTAGAAGGCTCCATGCTTTTGTCATTATATTTTTCGTGATTTTTTAAAATTAGTATGAACACCACAGAAAAATGTCATTTCTAACATAGCTGCGTGTTGGTTTCAGGATCCAGGTGTTTTACATTTCTTTTTCTATTGGAGTATTTGCAGCTTTCTACGATGTTTACAATATATGTGTTTATATCTTCCCAGGTCCTATTTTCTATTTCTCTTACGATTGTATGACCTCTTAGATGAATGAAGATATATGACACAAGCTTGATAAATATTAAATAATTACACTTATATTAATTCTAGAAGTTAAAGTCTTTGCATAAAAATTACGTGAACTTTCTTGTAAAAGTGTAGATCTTAAATAGGCAATATTTTTTCCTTTGTTTAGAAAATGTGAGTAAAATAACATAAAAATGGAAAAAAAAAGTTGTAAAATAGACAAAATTGTATATCCTCCATGTGTTGCCTATAAAAGAAGATATTTTAGTTGAACATCTATAAAAGTAATTAATCTGAATCAAACCTGATTATGTCATGATGTGATACCTGTTGTGAGTGATGGCTTTAGACTTAGAGTAAGGACAGGTGCAGAAGTATCTGGGCCACAGAAAATAGGACAGCAAAAGAGCACTAGGAAGTTATTGGAAAGATATTAATGAAATGAGGGAGAAAGCTCTGAGAGAGGCAGAGAATAAAAAACCGAACCATTTGCCTAAAATATTTCCTGGAGCCAAGACTGGATATAATGCTAAAATGAAGATAATTGAGCTTTTTGAATTATCTGCCTGTCATTGTGAGAAATATGACTTGGAGACAAAAAATTGAACAATACAGTTGCTCAATGTTCACATATGCAGGGGTTTTTATTCTAATTTTAATTCCTTATGTAAAAGCAATTTTTAACAAATGTTTTACTAAGAATATTGATGATCTGTTAAGAATTTTTAAAATTTATATTCTTAGCTCTAATCTTCTTATCTTAATTATAATTCCACTCAGGTATTATTTCCCATTTATAGATTGGTTTTATAAATATTTTGTATGTAGATTACATATCTGTGTGTGATGTATTCAGGTATTAACTGTTTCTTTTGTGATGCTCTTATTTCTTTCTCTCCTATTTTTCTAAAATAAGACCAATTTATTTTGATTTATTTTAAACTTATCATCTTCCCTACCTTTTGACATTTTTTAAAAATTTTTATTTATTTATTTTTTTGTCTTTTTGCCTTTTCTAGGGCTGCTCCCAGGGCATGTGGAGGTTCCCAGGCTAAGGGTCTAATCGGAGCTGTAGCCACTGGCCTACGCCAGAGCCATGGCAGCTCGGGATCCGAGCCGTGTCTGCAACCTACACCACAGCTCACGGCAATGCTGGATCCTTAACCCACTGAGCAAGGCCAGGGATCGAACCTGCAACCTCATGGTTCCTAGTCAGTTTCATTAACCACCAAGCCATGACGGGAACTCTCCTTATGACATTTTATAAAAGCCTCGATAGTATTTTCTTGAATACAATGTTAAAATAATGAATTGATTTAAGTGATCTATTGATTAAGGTAAGGAAATCCTCACCCCAGCTTGATTAGACCAAAAAATGTAATCTGTCAGTCTAAAAAACAAAGAAGAATTAAACATTGCCATGTGTGAGAAGGTTGAGTGGCACCTAGACCACAAAAATAGAGAAGTCTGGAGTTCCCATCGTGGCTCAGTGGTTAACGAATCCGACTAGAAACCATGAGGTTGCAGGTTCGGTCCCTGGCCTTGCTCAGTGGGTTACAGATCTGGTGTTACCGTGAGCAGTGGTGTAGGTTGCAGACGCGGCTTGGATCCCGCGTTTGCTGTGGCTGTGGCGTAGGCCAGTGGCTAGGGCTCCAATTCGACCCCTAGCCTGGGAACCTCCATATGCCACAGGAGTGGCCCAAGAAATGGCAAAAAGACAAAAAAAAAAAAAAGAGCAGTCTCAGATGCCTCCACATCTGTTATTAAAATCCTATTATCTCTAGGTAGTAAGATGTGTGATTAATTACAGCTTCTGAATTTCATATAGTAAACTTGAGTTTAACTGATTTTGCTCAGATTTCATATAAATTATCAATGGTCCATGATTGGCTTGACTCTGGATATGACTATCATTCAAGTTTACTTAACTTTGGTCACAGAACAACCTTGGGCCAAAGTGAATAAAGAACAAAATCTTTTTTTTTTTTTTTTGGTTGGGGGGGACTCACCCATGGCATATGGAAATTCCTGGGCTAGGTGTGGAATCTGAGGCATAGCTGCCACCCAGATCTGAGCTGCATCTGCGACCTACACCACAGCTCACAGCAGCACTGGATCCATCCTTAACCCACTGAAGGAGGCCAGGGATTGAATCTGCATCCTCATGATTATTAGTCGCATTTTTTCCACTGAGCCACAGTGGGAACTCCCTAAGGAACAGGGTCTTAAATGATGTTTGCAACAAGGAACGGGGCAGTTAGAGAAAGAATGCTGCTGCTGTTGCAGTTCCTGAAAGAACTGAGGCATTGGATTAAAAATTATAATTATTATGTAGATTATAAACTATATAAATCACTATTTAATATATAAATAAGTGTATAAATATATATAAATAAAAATATAAATGTATAAAATTATAACCAAAGACTATCATAGAAAATGACTCCATAGTATTTTTTTAAATATATGAAAAGTTTTGGGGAATTTAAATATATCACGAGTACAGTGTATCACATTTATTTATGTTTTATATTTATTGAAGTACAGTTAATTTACAGTGTCATTTTAGTTTCAAGTGTACAGCCCAGTGATTCAGTTGTACAATGTGTCTATATGTCTATATATCTGTACTTCTTTTTGGATTCTTTTCACGTATAGGTTATTACAGAACACTGAGTAGAGTTTCCTGTGCTATATGGTAGGTTATTAGTTACCTGTTTATATATAGCAGTGCGTGTATGTGAATCCCAGCCTCCTAATTTATCCCTCCCCCTTTTCCCTTTTGGAAATCATAACTTTGTATTCTATGTCTGTGAGTCTATTTCTGTTTTGTAAATAAGTTCATTTGTATCTTTTTTTGTGATTCCACATATAAGCAATATCATATTTGTCTTTCTCTGGCTTACTTCACTTAGTGTGATAATCCCTAGGTCCATTCATGTTGCTGCAAATGGCATTATTGCATTTTGTGACTGTTATTCCATTGTTCATATATACCACATTTGCTTTAGCCATTCGTCTTCAATAGATATTTAAGTTGTTCCATGTCTTGGCTATTGTAAATAGTGTCGCTGTGAACGTTAGGTTGCGTGTATCTTTTGGAATTATGTTTTTCTCCACTTACATTACTAGGAGTGGGGTTGTAGCATCATAGGGTAGCTCTAATTTTAGCTTTCTAGGAACCTCCATACTGTTCTCTGTTGTGGCTGTAGCAATTTACATTTCCACCAGTAGTGCAGAAAGAGGATTCCTTTTTCCCCACACCCTCTCCAGCATTTATTATTTAGACTTTTTGATGATTTCAGTGAAAGATGGGATACAAAGGAAACCAAAGGAGGGATATTGAGACTTCTAGCTAAAATGTTCTGCTAACTCAGGAAAGAGGAAATAGAAACTCAATAAAATTGCCAAATTAAATACTGTTTGTAGCTTGTTAAATGCATATTTATGTTGGAGTTATTACTTGTTTACTAAATAGGATGTAGTTTCTTCCACAATGTGGCTTCAGTTATAACTGACTAATTATGAGTTTTGGATTTAAAGAAAATCAAATACCATTTAAATAATCATATGCATTGGGTGTGGTACAATAAATAATTTTAGTCAAGGGAGTGGTACCCATATCAGCTAGCAGCAGTAAGTCTCTCACTGCAGAATGATAATTACTTATTCTAGGTCTTATACTAAGAAAGTGCTTTGAAAATTACTGTTGATTACACACAATTATGAAGCATCCAAGTTATTTTCATCGAATCCTCACAGCATCTCTTTTGTGAGGAGTGGTGTTCAACTATTCAAGCCATTTGTTAAGGAGGAAGCTGAGACTTTGTGTGATTCTGTCACTTGTCCAAGTACATCTAACTAACAAGAAACAACTAACAAAGCACACAGGGCTTTGAAACAGGCATCCTGACTCCAGAATGTAAGCTGTTGAAATTGTGTGGCTGGATTTCTTACTATTCCTTATCTTGGATATGGAAAATAATACATGTCGTTTTTAAAATGGACATAGAGTTCTGGGCAGAGTGCCAGGGCTTTAGTTCCTGGCAGTGCTGCCATTCCCCTTATCCAGACAGTTTGCTTTCTGCAGAGCTATTGATGAGAGAGAACATTGTCTTTGGTTTTATAGCTGGTGAACATTGGGTAAGATATTCTCAGATATAGACTTGTGCTTTATCACTAAATAAAAATGATTGCAGACACAGCAGTTAAGCACATGAGCTTGGTTTCTGAGCTCTATAATCTAACAGGTCAAGAAGTGATTTTTTTCAGTTTCTTTAGGATTTCCAGGGGACTGCGCAAAGAAATGCAGAGTTTGATTGGTATCAGTCAAAAATGATTTCCAGTGAGAAACATCGTGTATGTGTGTGTGTGTGTGTGTGTGTGTGTACTTGTGTTGGTATGTTTATAGATTAGTTCCGTAACTATATATCTTTTCTGAAATTGAAAATATTTTGAGATATGTGAGGCCACACTTCTCATTAAAAAAATCCCTGTGCTCTACCTATTCATCACCCGCAAACCACTTGCAACTCTGATCTTTTTTTTTTTTTTGTCTTTTTGCCTTTTCTAGGGCTGCTCCCACAGCATATGGAGGTTCCCAGGCTAGAGGTCTAATCGGAGCTGTAGCCGCTGGCCTATGCCAGAGCCGCAGCAATGTGGAATCCGAGCCGCGTCTGTGACCTACACCACAGCTCATGGCAACACCGGATCCTTAACCCACTGAGCAAGGCCAGGGATCGAGCCTGCAACCTCATGGTTCATAGTCAGATTCGTTAACCACTGAGCCACGACAGGAGCTCCCAATCCTGATCTTTTAAATGTCTCTTAGATGCTGAGCCATGACAGGAACTCCCAGCTTACGAACATTTTAATTGAGTTGTTCAATTCCTTGTTAATTTTAGGTTTTTTTTTTTTTTTTTTTGGTGTGTGTGTGTGTGTGTGTGTATTTGGATATAGTTCATGAGATGTGAGTATTGCAAAGATTTTTCCTGAAGTCTGTGGCTTGTTGTTTCATTCTTTAATAGTGTATTTCGCAGATCAGAATTTTTTAATGGTAATGAAATCCGACATTGATATTTCCTTTCACAGCTCTTGCTTTTGGAGTTTTCTAAGTCGTTGCCAAGCCAAAGAGCATTTAGATTTTCACTAGTATTGTCTCCTAGAAGTTTAATAGTTTTGAATTTTACATTTAGGTCTCTGACAAATTTTGTGTTAATTTTTGTGAAAGTTTTAGGATGAATGTTTGGAATTTTCTTTTTCTTTTTTTTTTTTACATGTGGATTAATGTTTAATTTGTGTTTCAACAAAACTTTGTTTCATCTATTAGAGATTTCTTTATTCCTGTTGGAGAGAGTTACATGTACTAAACTGTTGTGGCTAATTGTATGAGGTTTCCATCAAAGCCACTTCATGAATTAAATGTTGTGTTTTGTTGTTTCAGGCTACCATAGTAATATATCATAGACTGGGTGGCTTAAAAAACAAATTTTTTTTTTTCACAGTTCTCAAGGCTGGGAAATCCAAAATCAGGTTTCCAGCAGGGTTTGGTTTTGGATGAGAGATCTCTGCTTGGCTTAAAGGTAGCTGTCTTCTTGTTGTGTTTTCACATGGCAGAGAGAGAAGGAGCGAAATCTCTCTCTACTTCTTATATATCTACAGTTCTATGGGATTGTGGCCTCCCCCTCATGACCTTAGTTTACCTTAATTACCTTTTAAAGATCCTATTTCCAGATACAATTGCATTGAGGGTCAAGGCTTTAATATTTGAATTCATGTAACAAATGTGAGTATTATTTATTTCAGTATATTACAGAATTTTAAATTCAGAGCGTGTTTGGATGTGGACTTTATCACTTTTTAATTGAGTGGAGGGCTCTATATCCTCAAGTCAAATGAGCTATCTTAATCCGTATTTTACAGATCACTTAGAAAATAGATTGTATTATTTTTTTCACTGTAGGACATTAGAAGCTGTGTGTGTGCATGCGTGCACATACGCACACATGTGTTTCTTTTGCTTTTGCTTTATTTTGCTCGTTTTGCCTCTTTTATCCTAGCTAGAAATGCTCAAAGAATCACTGATTCACCTTAGTGTATTTTAAATATTGACCCAGAAAATTCTTACTACCAGTCAAACTTCAGTGACTGAATTGTGCAGGGACTAAAGTATCCTCAGTGGACCTGATAGTAAGCAAGTTTCCTTTTTTTCCTGGGTAGCATTAAAACATTGGCAGGGAATAAGGAAGACCTCAGCAAGAGTTCATTTTTGCAAACTACTTTGATCTTAACCCTGGTTAAAAATCAGCACTACACAACAATAAGAGCTCAAAGGAATAATAACCATTATGCTAAATCATAGTATCCCTAGGTATTTAGGATATTCTTTATATTCTCATTAAAAGCATTTTTTTCTGAATTGTATTGTATATGAAACTGGTTATGCACATGGTGTGTGTGTGTATATATATATATATATTTTTTTTTTGGTCTTTTTGCCATTTCTTAGGCCACTCCCGTGGCATATGGAGATTCCCAGGCTAGGGGTCGAATCGGAGCCCTAGCCACCGGCCTATGCCAGAGCCACAGCAACGTGGGATCTGAGCCACGTTTGCAGTCTACACCACAGCTCATGGCAACACCGGATTGTTAACCCACTGAGCAAGGCCAGGGATCGAACCCACAACCTCATGGTTCCTAGTCAGATTCGTTAACCTCTGAGCCACGATGGGAACTCTAACACATGGTATATTTTCATACTGAGGTAATAGAGTATTGATGGAGCCTATAGGGTCCTGAATGCTCTGTCTTACTCATGTCACCTTAGATGTTTATTTGATTTTCTGGGCTCAATTTGAGTATTTTTTTAAAAAAGATAATATAACTTAAAATGTCTTAAAGACTAAAATATGTTGTTTGCTTTTAAAGAAATATCTAAGACATTACTGTATACAGATTACTGTATACTCAGCATTGTGAACTTGATGGAGAAAGGATGAGAAGACAGGGAACATAATGTAGAAAATCCTCCTGCAGAACGTTTATAATTACAGCACTACACTTAAAACAATCTGACTTGAAAAAGGCAGTAAACTTGCTAAGTAATAGGGAGCACAGATTCAAGTAGTGGTAGACACAGTTTAATAAGTGAGGGCTGGAAGGGTGATGGGAAGCTTCATAGAAGAGATGACAGGCAGAATGATATTCCCTTCCCCAAAGACGTCACTGCTCTAATCCTTGGGATGTGTGAATACATTACTTTACACGGATGTGATGATGAATCTTATGTGTCTATTTAGCTAATCCAGGGTACCCAGGTATTTAATCAAATACCAGTCTAGATGTAGCTGTGAAGGTATTTTTTAGATGAGATTAAGATATAAATAAGTAGACTTTGAAAGTAGACTAACCTTCATGAGTAGGTAGACCTCATCTAATCAATTGAAGATCTAAAAAAAAAAAAGATTGAAGATCTTCCGCCCAAGGAAGAGGGAATTCTGCCTTCAGACTGTCTTCGGTTTCAAGGTACAACCTCATTTCTTCCCCTTGTCCCCAACCTACTTCTTATCCTCTCCCTCCAGGCACACATATACCCCCCCTCCCGCCCCGACACACACACACCCACCCACCCACTCTCATGGTTCTCTGTCTCTAGAGAACTCTGACTACTAGAACAGCAAAAGGAATCTTAAAGATGTGACCTTGAGATGGGGAGATTATCCTCTGTTATCTAGGTAACCCGGATCTAATCACATGGATGCTTAAAAAGGAGGCACTTTCCTGGCTATGGCTAGAGGGTAGTATGATTATGGAAGAAGACTCAGTGGCTGGGTTCAGAGGTAGAGGAGAAGGCATGAGCCAAGGCATGTGGGCAGCCTCTTGGCAAGGAAGGTATGTGGGCAGCCTCTTGGCAAGGCTCCTCTAGACCTCCATACAGGAATGCAGCCCCGTTATGTCTGGATTTTAGTGCAGAAATCCCTGCAAAGCTTCTTACCCAAGGAACTATAGATAATACATTTGCAGTGTTTTAAAACACTAAGTTTGTGTTTTAGGAGCAATATAGGAAACAAATACTGGGGATGTGGGATTTACAGCGTGAATGGGACTGTAAATAGTAGGTATTGTGGAGGCAGAATTGAATCGCAGGCCTGATTGTGGAGGGTGCCTGCAGTGAAGCAGACTGGCTTGATTGGAGTGGAGAATAAGGTTTCATTTAGGCATAAGCCTTCTGCAGTGTTACTGCAGTGGAAGTTGATGCAGCTGACACTTGAAGTCAGAGGAAGATAACACCGCTCCTGAAGCTGGGGTGGGTGCAGAGGGATGGCTGAATGAAAACAGCAATTTTACCACCTTTACCACTTTACTACCTCAGACCCAACTTTTTATGCATAATCATAGATCATAATATTGAAGGCTATAAAAGATATAAAGAGTTTGCTTGGTCCAGGCCTCTTTCTCCATGTAGCCTGTCACTCTCATCCTTAGGAACAAAACGCTGGAACTGAGACCCTGAGGAGAACCATAATATATCTCAGGTGGTCCCACTAGTCATCAATAGAGTTGACTCTAAAATGCAGGTCAAAGGAGTTTCTGTTGTGGTGCAGTGGTTAACGAATCCAACTAGAAACCATGAGGTTGTGGGTTTGATCCCCGGTCTTGCTCAGTGGGTTAAGGATCTGGCATTGCTGTGAGCTGTGGTTTACAGACGTGGCTTGGATCCCACGTTGCTGTGGCTGTGGTGTAGGCCGGTGGCTACAGCTCTGATTAGACCCTTAGCCTGGGAACTTCCATATGCCATGGGAGCAGCCGAAGAAAAGGCAAAAAGACCAAAAAAAAAAAAATGCAGGTCAAATAACACATTTATGTGAGGATCTTCAAAAAAGGAGAGAGTCACATTTATGAAGTATTTAAGTTTAAAATGTGTATTGATACCTCTTCTAATAAAAAGCACCTTGAAATTTCACTTTTGTTTTTATATAGCTTATCATACATACTCAGGGCTTAGTTTTTCTTTGTGACTAGTATCCCTAAATACCAGAAATATGAAGAGTAGAAAAACTACTTCAGCTCTATGACTGACTTCTCTTCTTAATTGAATTTTCTGACCAGTGGATTATCCATGATTTTTCAATGGTATTTATTGTTTGCTCATCCAGCTAGGGACCTGATAGAGAATAATCTCTTAAATAAAAGAGTTAAAGGAATTAATTCCATATATCCATGTTTTTCAGTGTTATAAAAATAATCTTTAACAGCAAAAGAATGACAGTCCTAGTCTTGTATGTCATGTCGAAAAAAGATGCCTAAAATATGCTAATGCAAGCTTGTAGTTACACTGTTATTTATGGCATAACATGCTGATCCTAAGTATGATTATAAATACCATTATGTATTAGATGCAATTCATTTTGTTATTCTCGTCTGGTTTGAGGACCCATGAGATTATATATCATCTCAGCATGCTGCCGTAACAATATCTGAGCTGGTTGGAACGCTGAACATATTTCCCTTAGAGTTACTGTTCTTAAGAAGAAAAATATGATCATTCAAGAGTGCCTCCTTCTTAACTGTGTAAGAAGATTCCAGGAGTCACAAAGCCTGGTTCTAACACGCATACCCAGGCCATGTAAATTGGTGAGAGGACCCATTCAGACCTGAGTTTAGATGTATTTCTCTCAATTATTTCTTTCTTCCTTCCTTTCTGACTTCCTTCCACAAATATTTTCAATGTTCCAGGCTATTATTAAACTATACTTATTTAAGTATAATCTCAGAATTCAAAGAGCATGCATAGTCTAGTGATATACCACTGCTGGCTATGTGACCTTACTTAAGTTGCTTGACTTCCCTGAGCACCTAGTACTGAGTCTGGCATTGTTAGAGCTGAACTAAAGAGAATATTTCTTGATCCCAAATTCTTTGCTCAGTGTACATAACTCAAGGACAATTCCTTTCTATCTTTTTTCTTATAGAAGTAATTTTCAAAGATGTGGGATGGGATTGGAAGGGATGAGCTTTCTCTACTTCTAAGGTTTTCTTGTTTTTGTTGGGGGGATCTCCTTTAGCATAACATTCTGGGACTTCCTCTGCCTCATCATCCTTTTATCCCCCAGTGAAGAGAAGGGACTTACGTTATGGGTGAATTTAGGAGGAGACACTAGATATGAAGGGCTGACCCTCTGTCTCTCTCTGTCTTGGGAAGTAAGTATCCCATGCAGATCCACCATGGTATTGTAAGTTGTCAAGAGCCTTGTTCTAGGACAGATGTGTGTAGTGGTCTCCTTTTGCTTTTATTATGATGGGTAAGTCAGTTTTACTGTTGTGCTCCTTATAAGCAAGCCCACTTACCTTCCAATTAAAGCCCCATTCTCCATTATTAGTAATAAAGATGATATTTTGGTGCCCATCTGCCTTTCTCAACTTGTTCAGAACTCAGGTGGGGAAGAGCAGTGATATTATTGTGCCATTGTGAATCCTATTAAATGTTAATGATTGTTTCCTTGGGACTCTTTTGCAGAAAATAATTTTTTAAAATGCCGCTTGAACCTCATGATTGCAGATGCTAGCATAATAGAAACCGGCTGGGGGTCACATGCCTCTCTCTATTTTTCTCTGTGAGAGTGTAACTTTTGCATGATTTCTTTCTCCCAAAAGAGAGGTTATAAAAGATCATGATGAAGTTACTCCTTTATATTTCTCCTTTCCTTATTTAAAAATTAATGGCCTGATTCCAAAGGAGTTGTCATAGTTTCCTACCAATTTTCTTAATTACTGTTTTAAATGGTGCAGTTGCCTTTTGGATATGTGATATTTTAAAATTTGTCATACTTTACTATACCCTTGCAAGGTAGGATATCCACGTTTTGGAGATTAGGAAATTGCCAGGAAAAAAGGAAGTGACTTGCCTAATGTCACACAACAAAATTGTGAATTTGTTGGTGAATATGGAATTAGGCATAATTAGAACTCATCGGTTAAGCTCCCTCTTATGAGATTCACCTGGAGGCTCACCAGTGGGTAGAGCTGAAACTTTGAGAAACGTAGTGCAGGGAAGCTGGCTTCTTCTGCTTATTATAACTGAATTATTGAGACCTTTAACATAAAACTTGGTGTTTTTCTTTGGAGCCAGTGCTGACTGATAATTGTATCAATAGCCCTGGAAAAGATTGAGGACTTTAAAATGCATTTGCTCTGACTAAATGTGCTAGCCTATCATTAATTTTTAGTGTTAATATTTACTGATGTAAATATTTGAAAATGTTTCTTCTGAATCTTCATTGTCAGGGTATATAGTAGCGTGCTGGAACCAGCTCATATTAACTTATGAGAGCCAGCTTCAATTTTCAGGACTAGTCAAAGACAGCTTTTAAACATAACCGTTATTGAGAACTAAATTGTATAAACTTGAAATTCAGAAACAGTGTTGAAAAGGAAACAAATATCGAAGTTTATTACTTAATTATTTTAGTATTTTAATATTATATATGCTCTTGAGGTTATTTACCTAAATGGAATAAATACTGTATAATTCTGTACTACTGAATATCTCTTCCCAACTCTGCATTTAGTGATATCATGTTAGTAGCTTGAATTTAGTCATGGTAGGAATATTTATACCATGGAAATAAGCAAATGCTACACATCAGTACTTGAGTTATTATTTTGTTGATTGCCTGGACTTAAGAAAGTAATGGAGAAAATGCAGATTAAATTTCAAAGTATGTGTTTTCTGTAGCGGTTACATTGTGACTAGCTTAAAAATATTTGAGGGAACACCCTCTCAATATTAAAAGAAAACTATTGGTCAATTCAGCAAAAATGTGCTCACTGCATTGGTGAATGAGTAAAGTTTCCACATTTGTCTTCATTATTTCACCCTCATCTTATAATATAAAATGTCAATCAACATCCCTTGCTAATTGAAATCATAGTTTGGCTGTGGACAAACAAGAGTTCAGAAAAAAAAAATCAATGAAAGCATTCCATGAGAATCGATTAATATTGAGTTTACAATAAAGAGTTTTATGTATTTTATTACTATTTGTAAATTATAACTACATTCCTTTTATTATATATATATATATATTCATACATATATGAATTTTTCCCAGAGAGATGATATATAGCGGGTTGAATAGTAGTCCCTTTAAAATCTATGTCCGAATTCCCAGAATTTAGTATGAATATTGCATAACGTGGCAAAAGAATTGATTGTTAGTATTGCAAAGGTATGATTAAGTAGGGCTCTTGAGAAGAGGGGCCTAACCTGGATCATCTGGGTGGGCCCTAAATGTAATCACATGCGTCCTTAATAAAACAGACACACAGAGAAGACACAAAAGGGAGAGGGGATGTGACCATGGGACAGCGATTGGGGATGATATGGCCACAGGCCAAGAAATGGCCTGCAGTCACCAGAAGTTTGATAAGACAAGAAATGGACTCTTCCCTCAAGCCCGATCCTGATAACACTTTTATTTTATAGTTCTGGAGAACGGTGAGAAAATACACTTGTCTTGTTCGAAGGCACCTAGTTCGTGGTAATTTGTTATGACAGCCCTAGGAAGCGACTACAGGGTGATGAAGGGCCATGTTATGGGTGCATATGGCATCAGGTCACGAAGATGGTGTTAAAGTGATCAAGATTCTAACTTCCCAACTTCCGGCCACTTATGTGTTTCCTTTGTTTATGCTTCTAGGAAGTTCATTTTTACATAGGGTCCAAGGGTAAAAATAAAACTCATTTACTTTAAAGTCCTAATCTACTCTAATGCTTTGCTAATGTTCATGGTGCACCCCACACCCAATATCCCTGAGAAGTGACAGCCCAGATTCAATATCCTTCACTCCCCTTATCAAACTTCCCAAACCCTTCAAGAGACAGTGTTTTCAGTTTCCTTGCATTCTTGGTAACCTTTCATCAGATCTCTCATCTCCACACTTTTCTTTGCCCTCTAACAATTTCACTGCCATTTATTACCCAGAAAACACAGCTTCTCAGATTATTAGTTTTGACTATTGCATTATTTCCTGGCTCTGCATTATTACTATTCTGAGTAGTGTAATACCTTTGAAATTATGGAGGGTCTTCAAATCTTTGCATCATATTGATTTACTAATTTGGCAGTTATTTGCCTTCTCTATGATTCTATTGCTTTTCTGTCAAGTTTCAACTCCATAGCTTATTAGCCTCTGTCCTAATAAACCTCTATCCTGGTTGTCTTGGTGATGCCTCTACTGTATTTGATTTCTCTTGTGTTTTCCTGCACTCACTTTATTAATCTCACTTGTAAAAGAGCAGAAATACACTACTATAGAAGAGAATTATTAAGCCAATATTGCCTAACATAAAATCTCAATATGCTAAAAAACTAGGGTCTGTCATTTTTAAAAAAGAAGCAAAACCCCAAAAATATAATTTTAGGCAAAATTTGTTGAGTATCACTGTATACCTGTTTTGGCACTGGTTAATACAGACAACAACAACAAAACAAAACAAACAAATGAAAACCTCAAACAGTAAGATCCCATTCTCCAGTGTCTATCTTCAAGCACTTTCAAATGCTACATAAATTTACCTAGATCTTTTATTTGTAGCAATTCCAGATTGTGCACCATTGGTTTCCGTAGGAATAATCCTCCTTTCATTGCAGAAAAATTGACTAAAATGGTCTAGGAACTTTCCTGCATCAGTAGGACCTTTACAAGGCAGCTCACATTGTACTTGTAGCTCTCCTTAGGACCTGTGGGCATTTGCTATTTAGAGAACCCCATAAATAGGTTTAACCATTTCCTCTTTCCAACCACTTCCTCACTTCTAAATGACTTTAAGTGTTCCTTGCAGTAGAGAAAGTGGTCTTTTCAGCTTGTAGTTTGGCAGTCTTCACTCCAAAGGTGGAGACAAGCAACATTTGAAGAAATATACTGTTTCCTGATTCTGCTTTTCAATTCATCCATCAATTTGCAGCCAGAATTAAATGTTTTTCTCTTTTATTATTTCCTGTGATTTTGAATTCAGCAATAGTGTAGGAACCATTGCTATGTTGTTTAGTGTTTGTAGGTCCCTTCAGGAGTATAAAATTGTCATTTTTAATGATGTCCTTTGACTTTCTGCCACATAATTTTATTCTTAATTCACCATTTTCTGTGATAAATTTAAAGGGAACATGAGCTCTGCATCAGGATGCTTTCATGGGGAATTGGTACAGTTTTATGTAAGCATCTCACAGAAGCTGGAAATGTTTTGTACAACATTTTTTTGAGATATAATTGATACACAATAAACTTGATGTGCTTCAGCTATAACATATGTATATGTTTTGTGTGTATAAATAACAAGCAAAATAATGAATACATTCATCATTCCCCAAATTTCCTCATGTTGCTCTGTGACTCCCCTCTCCCAGCTTCTCATGCATCCCTCATGGCCAGGCAATCATGGATCTGCTCCTCTATGTAGACATTAGCTTGTATTTTCTAGTATTTTAGAAAAAGCTATAGTAGGCACTGTTTTTTGTCTGGCTTCTTCACTTAGCATAATTATTTTGAAATGTATTCATGTCATTGTTCACATCAGTTAGTTCATTCCTTTTCATTACTGAATGGATTTCCATTAAAGGGATATACCAGAATTTATTACTTTATTTACCTGCTAAAAGACGTTTGAGTTGGTTCCAGTTTGGGGGTATTTTTATAGATAAAGTTGCTATGAATGTGTGTGCAACAAGTCTTTGTATGAGATGCTTCCTTTCTTTGGAAAACACCTAAGGTTGGAATGGCTGGGTCATGTGGTTAGTGTGTATTTATTATTTTAAAACACTGTCAAACTTTTTCCCAAGTCCACCAGCAATGAATTCCAGTTTTTTCCACCACATTCCGTGACATTATTCTGTATTGTCAGTCTTTTGTATTATAGGCATTATAATAGGTATGTAATGCTATCTCTTCATAGCTCTAATTTTCATTTTCCTAATGATTACTGATGGTAAACATCTATTCATGGGTTAATTTGCCATAAAGCATCTGTTTAAATCTTTTGTGCATTTTAAATTAAATTGTTTGTTTACTTATTATAGAGTTATGAGAGTTCTTTATGTATTCTGGACACAAATCTTTTATCAGATACGTGCTTTGAAGATACTTTTTATGGGATATATTCTTTGTAGGTACTGCTTTCCTAATTTGTAGCTGATCTTTTCATTCTTTGAAAGTTTCTTTCACAGAGCAATGTGATGTAAAGTTCTTAACATTTATGAAGTCCAACATGTCCATAATTTTATTTTATGAATCATACTTGTATAGCTACATTCAAGAAAGCTTTTTCTAGTCAAAAATTTGTTTGCTTCCATAAATTTTACATTTTATATTAAGCTTATGAACTTCTTTTAGTGCAAAGTGTGGATTGAAGTACCTTTTTTTAAAATTGGCTATCCAATGTACAGTACCAGTTGTTGAAAAAAATTCTGTTAATTTCTCTACTGAATTACTTCTATGACTTTATCAAAAATCAGTTGTCATATCTTTTCTGGACTCTCTTCCATTCCATTGACCCTCTCATGTATCTCGATGCCAGTACCACACTGTCGGGAATACTGTAGCTTTATAATAATTTTGAAATTCAGATAATTTCCTAACTTTGTTCTTTTTAGTAATATTTATTTTGTATATTTTAGGTGTTTTATTTTTAGGTACTTTTTACTTCATAGTATTGTAGAGGGAACTTGATAGTTTATATGAAACCTAAAATGGGATTTTGAGTGAGATTACATTGAATCTATAGATTAAAATGGGGTTATTAATTTTTTCCTATGAAGTCCACTACTGTGTAATCACTCTCAGTGTAATTTCTTTATCGAATTGTAAATATTATTTCTAAAAGTTCAATTTGGGCCTTTTGTTTGTATTTTAACATCATTTATGCCTACTTAATATATTCACTCTTTCCTCCAGTTTCTTGAACATATGGAGTAGTTTTAATAATTGTTTTAATGCCTGAACTGTAAATTCTATCATCTATGCCATTTCTGGACCAGGTTTTATTCATGTTTTTTCATTTTTCATGGGTCATACATTTATCTTTATTTCAATACTGTCTATCTACCTATAGATCTATCTAACTGTATATTTATCTATCTATCTAATCGATCTTATTGTTACTGGATGTTTTGTATGCCTAAAAATATTGTGGAGATTTGTTTTGCTGTGTGATTAAGTTACTTGAAACAGTTTAAATTTGGGAGGGATGCTTTATGTTTTACGTGAAACTAGATCAGCATTTAATCTTGGCTATATTTCTCCCAATGCTTACTGTTTTACTGGATGCCCTGTGATTTATGAGACTTTTCACTCAGGATGTTTGGAATGGACCCTGTTTCAGCCCTCTGAGAGCCCACCACACTGTTTTCTTTCGTACAGGATTTCTTAACCTTGGTGCTATTGATATTTCAGACTGAATGATGCATTGATGTGGTGGGCTCTCCTGAACAATGAAGGATGTTTAGCAGCATTCTTGGTCGGCCCCCTCTCTATTTGATGTTGATGGCACCTTCCCCATAAGCTGTAACAACAAATATGTCTGAATATATTGCCGAATATAGCCTTAGGAGCAAAATTGCCCCAGGTTGAGAACTACTGCTCCACTGTTTAGGGGCAGTCCTTTCCTTGGTGTCAGGCAGCTTCCTTACATTGCCATGCTGATCAGCATTCAGCTGAATATTTGACAAGGACCCTGTGAAGATGTTGGAGTTCCCTTTCTGTAGATCTCTCCCCTCTATGTTCCTTTGCCCTTTGAATTCTAGCTATGTTGTTTCTCCTCAATTTAGGAAGTCTGCTGGACTCTTTTCTGGGTCCTTTCTGTCTGTGCTGCAGCCTGGAAACTTTCCAGGCAGTAAGCTGGGTAATGGCAGGACTCGATATGTTTGTTTTTCATTTTTCAGATTATTGACCTTTCAGAAGTCTTTTAAGTTTTACTTACTTAAGTATGCTATTAAAATTAAAATGATATATGTATGTGTGTGTGTATATATGTGTGTGTATTTTACCCTCATATTTACAGTGCTCTATCATGTGTGAATGGCTTTGTCTTGAAATATATTCTCTATTGGCTTTATAGTTAAAAGATAAAAAGACATCATCCCTATAAAATGTGTCTTTATCATGTGAATGTCCATCTTGCCAAATTGTTTATTCAAGTTTCCCTTATCCTGAAATAAAATCCAGGAACTGACCTTGCCAGATTCTACTTGCAAAAATTAGCTATGACCTCTGACTTGAATTATTATAATCTTGTCAATAGATAGTTAAAGATAAAATAAGAATCAAAAGATAAAAGTGGATTTATGTTAACTTTGAATAACTAACTGGAATTGGAATATTTAAAAAATAATGATAAAGATTTAGTCAAAGGGGTTGCCATTAATACATTTTATTTTATTTCTTTCTATAATCAGAATTGAACGTAAATGTTCTCTTGCCATCATCTTTTGGACCTGCCCTTTCACTTTTTGGCAGTTTACAGACTCACTGGCATCCCTAGATAATTGTCCAAGGTTCAGAGATACTTCAGCTTGCTCTTCTTTTATTGGAAAAAAGGACCTAGTTCTTCTAAGAAGAAACTGTTGCTAATGCAATAAATTAATCTCTGTTGGCTATAAAAAGGAACTCATTATTTTATATTCCACTTCTCACTCCAGTATATGCATTTAAATGTAACATGATTCATTGATGCCTAATATGCATCAGACAAAATTTTGCATATTAAACTATAGCTTTAACTAATTTCTTCATGTCAAACATAATAATATTAGTAGGTACTTTAGAAATACTCGGGGCACTGAAGAGCTTTTCTTGATTTTGTTATAAGTAGTTTTTATTCTGCTACCACAGAGCCAGTCAAAATTTGGGGAGATTTCTCATTAAATGAGGAGCATATAGAATGAGATACATTATGTTTATCCCCCCCATCTCCCAGATATTCCTTTTTGTTTTTTAAAGAAAATATTTCAATCCAGAATTCTCTTGCTGTTCTTTGGAGGTAATATAGACTAATTTTCAGAATGGACTAAACTATGCTAGAAATGGCAAAACATAAAATTGTCCTTTATAAGAACAAACTGAGTACACATTGCACCTACGAACAATCTGTTGCCCTAGCATAGCATTTTATATAGAACAGGATGTGCAGCTGTGTTTTCATAACACAGTGCAGTTCTATATCCCACACAGAGCTAGATACTCTTCCACAGGGCCTGGGATGGGCCTCTAGATAAACTAATGGCAGTCTTTGGAATTCTGTCTTTTTTATGATCCAATTATTTTTTCTAATTACTTTATTATTCCAGATCTACTTTCTTACTAATTCTCATTACTTTCATCAAAATGACTAAATACAATTTGAGACACATTTGTTTTACATTTTATACTAGCGTCCTTAATTTGATATTCTTGAATTAAATTTATTTTTTGAATTGGAAAGTTTAATTAAATTTGAGGTTAAATTCCTGTAGTTTAAAGCCTGCAACGAGGCTTTGAGTTCAGCCCTTCCCAAATACTTCTCTTCCCACATCTAACATAGTTCAGAACATCATGCCCTCATCTGGGTGCTATGGATGTGTTTTCAAAATCTTACATCTAATGTCTGTTGCACGCTGGCCCAAGCCGAGTTAGCCATTAAAATTTTATTAGGTTTTTGGTTTTCTTTTTTTTTTCTTATAAAATAAATATCAGTAGTCTCCAATTAAATTATCAGTTAGGTTGAGAGCCACGAGTTTTGTTGTTTAGTAATGCTGCTACCTCATAGTGAATTTGATAAATGTTTCAGAATACTGCTATTAATGGAAACATTCATTAGGAAATGGTGACAAAAACAATCATAAAACCTTTACTTATAAGTTCAGTGGAGTCCTACTTACTATCATTTTAGGCATTCTTGTGAGAATATTACATAAAAAGTTAGCCTAAGGCAAATGTGACCATCTTCTAGCAGCAGAATTCAACCGTCCTAGTTGGAATACAGTAACAGAATCCTTCGTTAAATGTCTACACCAAGAGGTGAATTAAAATTGTTTGGTCTAGGGTTCTGCTGTGAAAGGTATAATCTGCTGGGCACATCACAATACTTTGATTAACACATATCACCAATGGAAAATTATTTCTAGTCTCTTTTGTACTAGCTAACAAACTTGGAAGACAAGATATATCTAGAGATACTGGAAGAAATTTTAGTCAACTCTGGAATTTGAATTCTAGCTAACTAACCAACCATCTCTGAACTAGGTAGTCTTAATTAGGATCATTTAAGTTAATGATCCTAATGAATTGCCCTTAAAGTATAGATTAAAGTTAATTTACACACACACACACACACATCCCTCAGCTCAAAGATTTGAGGGTACATTATGGCCATTTAACAAAGTCTACACATAAAAAATACATGCTACAAACATTTTTCAGACTAACTTAGCAAAACAAAGCTTTGTATTTTCCACACTCCCTTCTCGCTCAAAAGTTTCAGTTGTAATCCATCATCTATGGAGTTACGTAAAAATCTTCACCCTGGCAGTGATGAGCATCAAGATCTAGTGCTATTTATCTCACAAACCGTAACTGCCACCACTTCTCTAATGATGCTTTTCACTTCCCTACATGATATTTCCCAGTTTCTTTTTCTTTTTTCTTCTCATCTTCATCACTGTTTCTTCGCTATCTCCACAAGGAAGCTCCTTTATTCTTAATCCATGCCAATGACCTCAATTTTTTCTTGTTCTCTTCTACATGTTTTTCTATGGCCAACCAAATAGTCATTGGACTTGAGCAGCTACCCATGCGCTGCACTGAAAAGAAGAGATAAAGTGAGGAAAAGCAGGGGAAAGAGCAGGTGTTTTCCAAAGGAAAAAAGACAAGATGAAGAAGCATCCAACTAAATTACAGCGAATAAATTCACCAGATTCTTTTTAGGAATTAGAGGTTTAATTTATGGTATTAAAAACTTGGAGAAGTACCACAGCTAGCCAAAAGCTAAAATCTAGGGAAAGGAACGTTTTGAAGAGGTCCTCAAGTGTTAAAGTATTTCATGAGTTTTCACGATGGGAAAACTCAGGGGCCCTCTCCAAATATATCTTGAAATTTCTGTGGTCCTAATCCCATAATGGTTTTTTATGGGAATAAAGCATATGAATATTATAAACATAACTCTTAAAGAAGATATTTTAAAGTTAACTGCAGCCTTTCCCCTAAGACATTTGCATGTTTTCATTGAGGGAGAATAAAGAACATATGCAGATTCCGTATTTAAAATTGATGTGTATAGAAACCCAGATGGCTTGCCCTTTTTTAAATACGTATTCTTCCCCCCTAGATTAAGGAGAAAATAGTCACAAGTCATGCAAAATGAGAATTTGCGTGGACATAACCCAGTGGATTGGGATGTAGGTGGAAGCCCACACATTCCTCCCCAGCAAGATATGAAAGGTTTAGCTTATTCCTTTCCTACTTGTTGCACCTTCATTCAGTCCCTCTTCAACTCCTCTCTGATCATCCTCATGGAGCAACTATTTCTCAGAGCACTGAATTTCCTGGCAAAACGGGAATTTTCCCTCTTCGGGCAAAGAACTAAGATCTGTGCAGGATGTTATTTAGTTTTGACAGAGAATAAATAGTTATATGATATCCTTTGATCAGTTTTGCTTGTTGTTGCTAAAGTGCTTCATTCATTTTGAATAGCTGAATCGAAGTACTTTCTATCCCAGAAAGAGTAGTGTCTAGATTTTGGCAGATTTTAGAACAGGAGACTTTAAAAAGAAGTAGAAACTATAATTTCAAAGCAAACCTTTTTTTTTTTTTTTTTTAAACCAGTCTCTCCAAGTGGGAGAGAGATTTGTAAGTGAAAATTTGGGGCAAGCCACCAGCCATCACAATTGATAACCTGTAACCCTAGGAGCTCCTGATGGTTATTCCCAAGGAGAGATTCCATTCTCTAGGATTCTTATTCTGCAATGAGGAGGAAAATAACTTTCATCCTATTTTTATTCTATGTTTGGGGCCTTATTTCACCAAGCCCCCCCCCCAAATTACAAAATTACAGTACATATGATTACCTTTATATGCAATTCACCAGGCAACAATGATATACAGGTGCAAAAAACCGAAGACAAACAAACAAAGAAAACAACCGTGGTTGTCCGGGGCCAGCTGAGGTGCGGTGGTGGAGGCTGACTGCCTAAGGATATAAGGGAACTTTTCTGCCGTGATGGAAACATTCTATATCTTAACTGTGGTGGCAGTTACTGGAATATATTTGTCAAAACTTGTCAAACTGTGCATTCAAAATGGGTATGATTTTATTGAATATAAATTATACCCCAATAAGGTTGATTTAAATTTTAAAAATATTTATGAATCATGCTTAAACAGATATACTTGAATATATTGAGAATTCCTTGAATCTTCTTATTCCTAGCATTTTAATCTCTGTGTGAGGCTTCTGTGCTTCAGTAGGAAGGATTCATAAAATCAATCTCATTTTGAGTACCTTGATTAAAATTTTTGTGTGATTTAAAAATGCTGGCTCTCTTTAATATTTTTTCTGATATTTAAAATTGCTTAGCTTAACTTATTTCAACTTAATTGTCTGAGGAGAGGTGCCTAAATAATTTTCGGGTTCCTTTTCTGTGCTCTGGGTATTAGCTCTTGATGTCAATAGAAGCATAATTTAGTAAGGAATCGGGACTTGGATGACTGGCATAGTTAATATCATATCAGAAATGTTTAACTACTAATACATGGCTTACTCAGTAGAAATCTCAATTTTTTATTTGTCTAATCCTGATTTCTCTGCAAATATTAAAAATATTTTGGAAGTATGAAGACTTTTAAGGCTATACATAAACAGTGTGTTTTTAAATAGAAAGACTTAATTTTCTAAAATTCAGATTTCTTTTGAAACTTGATTCCTGTCCACATTTTAAACTTAGCACTACACAATTTATTTTATCTTTAATATTTAACTGCATAAAAAGTAACTCCTTGTATTTCTCTTGAGACACATTTGTATGTATCTTTGTCTACTGCCCGAAAGAAGTAACCCTCCTGAAGTGTGTTTTAATGGTAGTTTGTTCTATGAGATGTGACACATTTGTAGTGGTATTATCTGTTAGAACTTCTAATCAAAGACAGAGATGAAATATATATATCCGTATCTAATAATTTGGTTTTACTCATTTTCATTTTTGCTTATGAATAATTCTGTTTATCACTCAAGTCAGAAATTGAATCTCTCCAGAACTGCAAATTGTTTTAGAGAGATGTGTGTTGAACTTTAATTGATAAGGAGAAAAAAAGTATGTTACCTATTTTCTGTGAGAGTTCACATAGGCTTTTCTGTTATGCTTTCTCTTTGTTGTTACCAAGTCCATATCAAACCTCAGGCCAATGATATCACAGTGACTCTAATCCCAGTCTACTTTGGGTATGACTATGGCAGACACTGTTGGTGCCCTGTGCCAGCCCTGAGTCCCACCTCTGACTCTTACTGCAGTTATAAGGGACACTTCACTGAAATGCTGAACTCTTCCCAACTCTGCCTCAGGTCTTTTCTAAACAACAGAGACAAGCACTCATGGCCTACCTGCAGGTGTGGCATCAAGGAGCTGGTGGCAGTGCTTGTGCAAGGAAGGGGTGTGGGGATTTCAAACAACAGATTCCAAGATCAATGGGTAAAAGCCCCAGCTTCCAGTCCTTCTGGCAAAGTTTTGTGTGCCTGAAGTGAGATTTGTCAGGTGTTCCCAAATGGGATTGAGCTCCATTTGCTCTTGCGATGACAAACTCAGTAATTCCTCTTCTATTGTCTTCCTCGTTTTTGTTTTTGTTTTTTTTTGTCTCTTTCTCCCCACTCTTTCACCCTAGCTCCCTAGGATGCCTTCCCAAATATCTCTACTCAAGCCCTTCTTTCAGGATCTACTTTCAAGTGAATTCAAACCAAGATGACTGACTAAGGATGAATTTGTCTATTTTTAGAGGTGAAAGTAACTTTTTTTTGACCATATGTTTAATTTAGATTTCACAGTTATTTGCTCTAAAATGAACATTTTGTAACTACACAATGAGAATGAGGGCATTGGTTTGAGTTTTTGCCTGAGCTTATTACATGGCTTTGAGCAAATCATTTTCCTTCTCTGAGCCACTAGTTTGCTTCTAACCATGTGGCGTAACTGTCGTATGACTATGTTAAGGTTAAATTAGCTAGGAGTTCCCACTGTGGCTCAGTAGGTTAAGGATCTGACTGTTTCTCTGTGAGGATGCAGGTTTGATTCCTGGCCTTGCTCATGAATTAAGAATCCAGTTTGCTGTAAGCTGAAGCATAGGTCAACCCCTGGCCCAGGAACTTCCATATGCTTTAGGTGCTGCTGTAAAAAAAAAAAAAAAAAGTTACATTAGCTAATTTATGGGAAAACATTGCAAGTACAAAGGACTCTGTAAATTTAAAGCATTTTAAGTGGTGACAAAAACCTTAAAATATTGCCTTTTAAAATTTCATATTGATATTCACCCTTTATCTCTATTTGTGTACTTATCTAGTAAACTTAAACAATTTTATTCTTAAACAGATATGCATCTATTATGTGCACAAACAACACTCTATATAAATTATAAAGCATAGTGAAGGAACTTATTAGCTCAATAATTTTAAAGTCTAGCAATGGCTTCAGTCCTTGAAGAATGTAGGATTCAGGTCTCTCTCTCTTTTCCTTTCCCTCTCTGTTTTTCCATCTCTCAGCTATTTCATCTAGTTTTATTAAATTTGTTCTTAGATTTTCTATAGATCATGGAACAAGGATCCTCTCTATCTCCAGTCTTATATTAACACAACTTGGCAAACCAGGAGATGTTTTCTTCCTCAACAGTTTCAGAAAAAAAATCAGGCATAACTCTAATTGGCCTGCTTGGATGTATCCATCCTTGATCCAATTAATGCAGGAGATAGAAATATCTGCTCTTCTGAGCCTGTCAGTTCTCTTCCTCCCTCCCCTACTCACCTTTCAGTAAAACAGAAATATATTATATTTATACCTTTATTTACTGTTCTTCTTCTTTGTAAAGGGTGAGGGTTGAGGGACTTGGTAGCTTCCCCCGGGCCGGGAGAAGTGATGACCCTGAGTATTAACATTTATGAGCGCATTGTTACAAAGGGAAATTTCTTTGTATAATAAATACGTATTATTGGGAGAAGGAGGTTCAAGAAGTAAGCGGTAGTTAGCAAAACTGAGTGCAGATTGGAGAAAAAAATTGGAAGCATTCCAAGGATATCTAGTTATGCCTTGTGCTGTACCTTTTTTTCCATTAAATTATCAGGTAATTCTATATTGGATGACCTCTTAGAAAATCATGAGAGGCTAAATTGTGCATCTAAAATGATACAGGGACACAGAGACTAAATGATTTCAGGGCAGTATGTATAAATAGAGAGACTATATATATATATATATATGCATATATAAATTCTTACTGGTGATTGATATTTGATAAGCCACATGTTTTAGTTGACTAATTAGCACTATCTTCTCTCTCTGAAGACTGGCTTATCATGCATTGGTCAGACACTGCTTTGCTCACTAGTTTCATAGTGAAGACACTGCTGATTAATTATTCTAGTTTAGGAGTTCCTGTTGTGGCACAGTGGTTAACGGATCCGACTGGGAACCTTGAGGTTGCGGGTTCGATCCCTGGCCTTGCTCAGTGGGTTAAGGATCCGGCATTGCCGTGAGCTGTGGTGTAGGTCACAGACATGGCTCAGATCCCGCGTGGCTATGGCTCTGGCGTAGGCCAAGGGCTACAGCTCCGATTCAACCCCTAGCCTGGGAACCTCCATATGCCACAGGTGCAGCCCAAGAAAAGGCAAAAAGACAAAAAAAATTTCTAGTTTACCGCACTGCTCAGTTTTCTCTCTTAGTTATGAGTAAGTTAAAAGCAGACTGCGCCTTACATTTATTGTTTCTTCTATCCTAATAATTTATACTGGCAGAAACAATGCTATATGCCACTTTACCACATTCTCTTCCTGAACACACAGAAGGATGGTATTTCCTTGCTGTTAGGTTGTGTCACTGTTTTGACCAATGGGATATGGACAGTTACAATGTGTGTTTTTTATTATCCTGAACTTTTTAAAAAATTTTGCATAACTCCAGTTAACACCTTCCCTGCTGTGGTGCCCGTGGAGGCCAAGTATTACAGAGGATGTAATTTAAGATGAAGGAGGGTCGACTGACCCATGTGAGCCTTTGCGTGTGTGAGACATATATTTTTATTTGTTAAGCCTCTGAAATTCTAGGATTTATCTATTGCAACAGCAAGAGTTGCTTGCTCTAACTAATGCTTATGCCATTAGCGTAATCACTATATATTTATGACTAAAAATAAATAAAATTCAATTTGATAATAGGCTTCAGGATTTGATCATTACTTTTTATGATCAATTTGCCAGTAAATGCCCTGATGAGGTTAAAAATAACCCAATTCCATCATGAAAGTTGCTTGAGTCCTCTAGAATTTCTGTTCCCACACATGCTATTCTGACCTTATTCTCCTGTGTATGCCTCCAAGCCTTCGGAGAATATTGGATCCGTTTCTATCTTTATTGGGACATATTTTGCAACATGTCAATTCCATTGTTTGTTTTCTGAGTTAGTGTCTTACTCATGATGACACTGTGGGTCCTTATTTCTCTCTTCATTTTTCAAATGCCTCCTAGCTCCTTAATTATTCCCTTAACATGGACACTAAGGAGGAAACTGACCTTATAACCCTTTATATTAAATAATGTTGTTATTTTAATTCAAATAGAAGTTAAATTTAGTCAAAGCAACTATCAAAGGATATCTAGTGTTAAATTATGTTTTTCATTAATATTATTTTAAAAATATTATTTTTCAATAAATATAAACCATACTTTTTTTCATCTGCATAGAAAGTTGTCAATTCTGTTAACCCAATTACCTCAGCCTACTGAAAGAAATACTGGCACCTCTTGAATTTCTAATTTAAATTCCTCTTTTATAGCCTCATATTTGTACAGCTCTACTTTCTTCTTGTATTATACATTTTTAAAAAATTTTTATTTAATATGATTTTTCTTTTCTCCATTATAGCTGGTTTACAGTGTTCTGTCAATTTTCTGCTATACAGCAAGGTAACCCAGTCACACATACATGTATAAATTCTTTTTTCTCACATTATCATGCTCCATCATAAGTGACTAGTACCCAGTGCTATACAGCAGGATCTCTGCTTATCCATTCCAAATGCAATAGTTTGCATCTATTAACACCAAATTCCCAGTCCATCCAGCTCTCTCCTCCTCCCCCTTGGCAACCACAAGTCTGTTCTCCATGTCCATAATTTTCTTTTCTGTGGAAATTTGCATTTGTGCCGTACTTTAGATTCCATATATGTGATATCATATGGTGTTTGTCTTTCCCTTTCTGACTTACTTCACTTAATATGAGTCTCTAGTTCCATCCAGCATTATACATTTTTCTTGTTCAATTTTTGGGGATTCTGTGCAATGTTTCCTTAATTTCTTATCTAATCTCAAATTTTATTTTTTCCTTAATATCAGCTTTTCTTAGAAAATCCTTTTTTATCATGATAATTTATTTTATTCACTTTTGTATATACAAGTGACAGTTTATTTCTCATTTATTTTGCCACCTCTAATTCATTTTATTTTTTTCTATAAAAATTGTATGGATTGCACATAGATTTAATATTGTCTCTTATATGATCTTTCCAAGAGGAATAGCTTTATTGTATATTATCTTTTTACGTATTTTTTTCTCTTTTTGTCTTTTTAGGGCTACACCTGCGGCACATGGAGTTCCCAGGCTAGGGGGCCCATCGGAGCTGTAGCTTCCAGCCTACACCAGAGCCACAGCAACGTGGGATCTGAGCCAAGTCTGCGACCTACATCACAGCTCATGGCAATGCCAGATCCTTAACCCACTGAGCAAGGCCAGGAATCAAACCCGTGTCCCCATGCTAGTCAGGTTTGTTAACGGCTGAGCCACGACGGGAACTCCTATTGTGTATTACCTTATTCCAACCTTCAGTGTCCCAAGTATGTAGGCATTGCTCCACAGACTTCTATTTTAATAATGTCTGGTGCAGATATCATGCTCCTACTGTTTTTCTATTTTTCATAGTTCTCAGAAGAGTGTGTGGTTTTCAGTAAATTCCTAATTTTTTATTAAATCAAACTGAAGTATATAAATTCACATATATACAAATTATCATAGCAATTGATAAATATATCAAAATATTTGCATATAAATGAACATTCTTTATAAAAAATACAGAGAAAATATAATGCATATTGCATTCTAGTAAAAGGAGCAAGTGAATTGTAACATTCTTAGCCAGTAGCACTTCTGAATGCCACAGATAACAGGGTGCCATGAAGAGCTTTGTGTAATGGTTAAGCTTTTAGCTTATGGAGCCAGACATTCTAGATTCAAAGCCATGCTCCAAACTTAACTTCTGTGAGATGGCAGGGTAATTCAATTCCCTGTCACTCAGGCTTTCATTTTTTGTTTGTTTTACTTTTCATTTATAAAATGGCAGTAGTTACATCACAGGATCATATGAAGATTAAGTATTTAATATATGTAGTACAGAGTATGCAGTGTATAATTGTTAGCTATAAATTCAGTTCTGTATCAGTTATTTATCTTGCAACTATCCACTCATCATCATAAATACAAAACTAAATTTTCTCAGTGACCCATCTAGACTACTGTCCACAAAAGCCTGAGGCAGTGGCATCTAGAACCTTCAGGTTGATTATGATTTAACAGAACCTAAAATAGTTTTTTTTTTTTTTAAATGTGAGCTTTAGGATACTAATGAGAATTGTTTGGGGGGGGGTGGGTATAGATGGAGAGAAAACTCAGTTAAATTTTATGTAATTTTGTACAACATTTAATTAAAACTGTCAAGCATTGGTGGTATTTAAGGGCAAATGTTCCTATCCAGGGATAGATACCTGTCATGGGTGGTTAGTGGCCATTTTTTAACAACTTCTAGGCTTTTGTTTCTTGCATTATTTTCTGCTGTATCCTCCTGGTATCCATTGTCTTTCTGAAAGCTACTGTGATAGTCATCTCAAAACTTAACAGAACCTTCTACACTAGTCCTCTTACTCAGGTATCTTTACTAAAGCGCGTAATATCGAGATGGCTCTCACTATTTTTCTAGCTGCCTCTCCTTCCAATGTGCTGAGTTGCTGGTAAACTGGGGGACTGATGTATAGTATTCATCAGTTTCTACAGTGTAAACACTCCTGGCAAGCCCAGTTTGAAGCTACAGTGGTCTAACAACTGGCCCATTAAATGCCAGAATATTTAACAGTTGACCTGTGGGAACTGGTCAGAGCTGCCCTTCCACCCAGTACTGTGATATTTCCCTTTCTTTATACAGACTCTCCACTTTAAAAAGTTCATAAATGGGAACTTTCCCCATTATCAGCTTCAACTTCTGCAGTTCTTGAGGGACCACGATGGAGTATGTGTAGTTTCTGATGAGATGAAAATAACTTCTGGGCAAAGTGGTACTAGAAGCTTATTCTTCAGAATTTTTCATGTGTCCTTCCATTAAAAAGTCCATATCATAATTACGGAGCAAGCTCAACGGGGCAGCATGTTCCTGAGGCTTTTATAGCCAAGATCCAGGGCACAGGGCTGGTGGTGGTGTCTACTCTTTCCTTCCCTCCCCTGTGGGCTACAGAAAGTAATGGAGGGAGAGAAACTTAGAATTCTTTCATTCAAAATGCCTAGCACAGCTTGGCCTTTCCTCTCCAACCTACCAGCAAAATTCTCCCTTAAGTATTCCGAGAAAAACTTTGCAATAATTAAACTACAATTTAATGCATTGCAGCTGTCTTACTAGACTTGCTCACAATCTTCTTTTAATGACTCCTTTCATTTTTCTATTCCCTTTTCCCATTTATATTTTAGCAGCCATTGCCTTTAAACAGAAAATGAGTTTGGTGATAACAGCAGTAACAAAACCCCTATTATTATTTTATATTAACAATACAAAACTTTACAGGCAGCAATTGTTCCATTATGCTTACCTGATTACCTCACTTGCAGTGGGACAGGTCTGCATTCCTTTCCATAGGAAGATAGATGCAAAAGTCCAGGATAACTTTTTACATGACATTCAGCCTTTGAAGAGGCAAGAAATTAGTGCTAAACTCTACAAGTCAAAAAAAAAAAAAAAAAATCTGTTCTGAGCTTCCCAGTAGCAGACTGGTTCCTCACATTCACAAGTTTCAGATATTACCTGGTGAATTTTAGTGGTTACTGATTTCATGTGTTCTTCTTATGTGAACATTACACTCACTTGATTCTGAGCACCAAAGCTGAAAACCAGTCAGCTAGTTTCAGGGCTGAGGGAATAATGCACAGATAACATCATGCTGTTTCTTTCTCTATCCATAATACCTTTCTCTAAATAACACAGGCACTTGGGACATGTTACCTTGCTAATCTTTGTGATAGTCTGATTAAATTAATTAGATGGAAATTGCTTCATTAAAGGGGGAAGGAGGGTCCCAAGAGAGGTGGTTGTTTCTCCATTCCCTCCCAATATTCAAGCAGGGAGATAAAGGATATTTTTTAGGATTCTCTTGTGAGCCTGAGCCAGCCCTGGCCAAAGAAATAAGACAGGATTTGAATGAAAAAAGCTGAGAAGCAACACATTGATACTACTACTGCTTAGAAACATACATTGAATGAGAAAATTAAGATGTTAAAAATCAAATTGTTTCATTCAGAGACCTAATTTCAGTGAAAATTATTTATTAATAATTTTTTGGGTTAAACCAAAAAAAAAAAATCAGGTTAAAAAAGTTAAAATTATGTGGAAGGAAAATACACCCCCCCACACACACAACTTTCAAGCCTTTGGTATGTTATATAAATCACCAGTGGAAGTACTTCAGAAATTAAAGATAAATTGTATGTTTTTATGGTTCTTGTCTTTTTTTTTTTTTTTTTTTGCTATTTCCTTGGGCCGCTCCCGCAGCACATGGAGGTTCCCAGGCTAGGGGTCTAATCGGAGCTGTAGCCGCCGGCCCACACCAGAGCCACAGCAACGCAGGATCCGAGCCGCATCTGCAACCTACACCACAGCTCACGGCAACGCTGGATCATTAACCCACTGAGCAAGGGCAGGGACTGAACCCGCAATTTCATGGTTCCTAGTCAGATTCGTTAACCACTGTGCCACAATGGGAACTCCTGTTTTTATGGTTCTTAAGAGTGATTAAAGACAGTAAATGTTTGAGCTGACTCTAAGATAATTATGAAACAATGCATCAGCAAACATAGTTATAGTGGTTATCTATGTACAACTGGCCAGTATCAATGATGGGCAACTTTCTGGTCTGTTTGGTATAGGTACTCACATCTTTCTAATTACAACAGCCTTACCCAGTTCTTTAGGGTGCAGCTAGCATTATTCTATAAATCAGAGTTATATATTCCTCAAAAACATGAAAGTTCTCTTCCATTCTTAGCAATGTGCAGATCAATTTTCAGGAGTCATTTTTACTGAGCAATTTGATTGCATCTTAAGAGGTTAAAACTCCTCTGGCAAGATATGCTGATTTATTGGTTTCAAAATGGAAATGAAAATTCTAAGTGCTGGATCAGCAAAAGCAAGGCACAGGAAACTAGTGACCTTTAGGACTCTCTTGAGATTCTGTGTTAAGGTGGCCTGATCCCAGGCTCAGAGAAGGAATTGGCTCCTTAGGCCTTAAGCTTTGTTTCTCTAAATTGCAAATTCTGTGGCTAGGCTTTCTGAGAATATTCAGGGGGAGCTCTCTGGCATTGCTGAGTTGAACAAATCCAGGAGGTAAAATGGGAATGACATAGTCACATTTTCGTCTACACAAACAGATGTCCCTACAGCAGAATTTAAATTTCAGATAGGCTTTTGTGCTGAAGAACTTTGTGACACAAGCCTCACTGATACCATTCTTCCACACTCTCTGTCATTTGCCTAAACCCCATCCATCCTCAAAGTGCTACCCTAGCCGTAATCTCTCTCTCTCTCTCCTTTAAACATTTTATGACATGTAATTTCAAGTGCTGTTTCATATTGCTAAATTATTGTATGTTTTCTGTTTGTACCACTAGGTTATTCTCTGTGTATGGAAATTTCGCCTTGCAATTTCAAGCATTCAGCCTTTTGCCCACAGTTCTAAAGATTTTTAAAATAATCTTAAAGTAGAGAACATAATACTCTTTCACTTTATTGCTTGTCAGTGAGTTAGAAGCATGTCCTTAAGAATTCCGTGCTATTTTGTTGTTCCAGAACAATAATGTATCCTTTTTCCTCTGTGGCAATGCTCTTCTCCTTCCTTTTTGGAAAAGTCTTACTTAGTATCAAAACATGACTCAAATGTTTTCTTTCTTTCCTGTGGGACAGTGCTCATCATTTTGCTCTCCCCCTTTGATTTAAATACTATCCAAAGTAATCTCTATTGTATCATGCATTCACATGTTTCTCTTCTCCATCAGACTTGTACTTGCTATGGGAAAGGCTATGATTTTTAGCAAAATGTTTGGTACTGAATAGGGTGTTAAGAAAATATGTTAAGCAAATGAATGAATGGCATACATGGGATTTGAAACAAGGAAATATGAGAAAAAATAAGGCATTAGTCATAATGATGCTGAATTTCAAGCTCTCTCTGTGCCTGAGGTTTCAGAATAACTAGACACTTTGTCATATGTATAGGTCCCCAAATATATATGTCATGTGAGACCAGACCACTCTCCCAACTTTTCAACCTGGGAACATATATGGAAGGCAGTTCCTTCCATTAACATTGAGGTTCTTGGGGAAAATAAGGGACAAAGGATACACTCAAATTTAAAAAAAAATCATGAAAGTGAAGTTTTGGGAAATTGATAATAGTGAGAAGAATGTCACTGAATAGCTTACGGAGATCCTAGGGTATCCTTTGATACCTCCAAGGTCTTGTTTTTTTCTCACATCTTTCTAGTTTTTACTTATGCTTACACCAACTTGTTACTCTTTTAAAACATCAGCGCTAAAATTTCACAGCTTTGATGAGTGTGTAAAAGTTCTTCCGTACTTCGGCCAATATTATTCTAACAGTGTTTGTCATGTGAGCTGAGATACTGAGTCATTGTGAATTTAACTCAGGGGATTATCTGCCGGGAGTAAGAGGTATGGGTGGTGTATGTTGAACAGCCATAGAAACAATATACATTTAATGAAACATGAGAACTTGGTCTTGTGATTATAAAAGAGGCCGTCAATTCCATTGATACAGTGAACAGAGCTGTGGTTGATGAGGTATAGAGAGCTGTTGATTAGTGTCATAAAATCCCCTTCGGTACACCCCCTAAAGTGACCATCAAATGACCAACGTTAACTTGGTAGCAAAAATAAGTTTTGTTTGCAATTGCTTTGATCGAAAAAAAAGTGATGCTGTCCAGGAGGACAATTTTAAATGATTTTTCCTGCATTTATTCATCCACCCCTTTGTTCTTTCACTCATACATTCATTCACATAGTCGATACATTTTTATGATGGTTTTTCTCAGTGCCAAAAGCTGCATTTACAGACATGGGCCAGTCTAACAAGAGTTAGAGATCACAGGGAAAGATAGACAATAAATCAATAAGAGAACAATTAGATGTATATTTATAAATCACAATGAATGTAGTGAATGATTAGAGGAAAAGATTCTATGAATAAAATGAGGGGAACCTAAGTGAGTTTATAAAAGCAGTATTATGTATTGATTAAGAGCCTATCCTCTGAAGTCTGCTTAGGTTCTTGTTCCCCCACATCTAAGCTTTCTAATGTTGTGCAAATCACCTCATTTCCTTATGTTATTTTCTCATCTATAAAATAGGAACAGCATAGTATTTGCTTCATAGAGTCTTTTAAGGGCGAGAAAAGTATGTATAAATGTATGCCAGTTTCTTTAAGCCAGAAGGTTAATAAGTTATCAGTAAATATCAGTGATTATAAATTAGATAATGAGGGAAGTCTCTATAACAAATTGATGTACATTTTATGCTAATGTTTTTAGAAATATTTTATATATTAATCTGTTTATCTTAGTGCATCTCACATAAAATGAAAAAGGGCTTAAAATTGTCTTTGTTCCTTTTTTTTATTGTATGATTCCCTTTATACAGATTCTAGAACAAGCAAAATCACTGAACTGTATATTTGAGATTGGGTTATTATGTCTATATTATATGTCAACTTACATAAAAAGAAGAGGGAAATAGTGTATGATGATATACGTAGAAATACACTGAAAATAGTGATATTTGTTCTTTGGCAAATATGTTACAATTTACATTTTTTCGGTTTTATTGAGAAATAATTGATATACATTATAAGCTTAAGTCACACAAGATAGTTTGATTTACATATATTTACATATTCTACCACAGTAGATTCAGCTGATAGCTATCTTCTTGTATAGGAACAATAAAAAGAAAAGAAAGAAAGAGGAACATTTTTTCTCTTGGACTGAGAATGCTTAGGTTTTACTCTTTTAATAACTTTCTTGTATGTCATAGAGCAGGGTTAGCTCTGGTAGTCATATTGTACATTATATCCCTAGTACTTATTTACCTTATAATGGGACATTTACAACTTTTGACCGCCTTCCTCCAGTTCCTCCCTCCCCTCTGCCACCCCTCTGCCTTTGGTAACCACACGTCCCATCTCTTTTTCCATGAGTTTGTTTGGTTTTAGATTCCACATATAGGTGGAATCATACAGTCTTTGTCTTTATCTCTCTGATTTATTTAATTTAGCCTAATGTCTTCAAGGTCTATCCTGTTGTTGCAAATGGTATGATTTCCTCTTTTTTCCCCCCTTTTTTTGGCCACACCCACAACATATAGAAGTTCCTGGGCTAGGGATTGAATCTGAGCCAGAGCTGCAACCTGCACCACAGATGCAGTAACACCAGAACCCTAACCCACTATGCTGGGCTAGGATCAGACTAGCACCTCCACAGAGAAAAGACAGATCATTATCCCACTGTGCCACAGCAGGAATTCAATTTCCTCATTTATTATGGCTCAGAAATATTCCATTATAAATATACAACAACCTCTTTATCCATGTATCTGTTGATGGGCACTTTGGTTGTTTCCATGACTTGTCTGTTGTCAATAATGCTAATTCTTAATGATAGAAACATACTACTCTTACGTATGGGATAGCCAGTGATTCATAAGAAGATTCAATAATTTTATTTTTAATTGTTACAAGTTAATGTAACTCTCACTGAGAGACCCAGTGTTCAATTGCATCTATTTTCTTACTGTGTAACAATTTTTCTGATGAACTTTAGAATAGAGCAATTTGTATTGTCCCATATATGATAGATATTAATAATTTTTCTCCAAAGTTAATTGATCAAGCCATGTTGTTTGCAGTCACTCATACAACCCTTGAAATTCTCTTTTAGTGGTAATTTGATGTAAGATGATAAGCCACTGAAATTTATGTATTCTGGAACCCTGCTCTTTTGCTCTGCTAAGGATCTTTTTTGTATACTGATAGTCTCAAAGGAATTTTCTTTCTTTCTTTTTTCTTTCTGTCTGTCTTCCTTTCTTTCTCTTCCTTCCTTCCTTTCCTTCTTTCCTTCTTTCTTTCTTCTTTTGCCACAACCTTAGCATGTGGAAGTTACCAGGCCAGGGATCAAACTCACACCACAGCAGCATCCCAAGCCACTGCAGTGGAAATGCTGGATACTTAACCCACTGTGCCACATGGGAACTCCTTAGATGTTAGATGCTTTCTAACATCTCCAACTTCCTACAATGGGTATAATTCAAGAAGCTATTTGTTACCTAATATGCTTTCTTTTGGAACAATTCTCGTATTCTCTTGGTGGGTGAGATAGGGAGGCACTTTGATTTGTTTATTTCTTTTTTTGGGGGGGTATCTTTTTTTCAGGGCCATACCTGAGCATATGGACGTCCCCAGGCTAGGGGTCTTATCTGAGCTATAGCTGCTGGCCTACACTACAGCCACAGCAACATGAGACCTGAGCTGCATCTGCATCTAGTGTACACAACAGCTCACAACAGTGCTGGATCCTTAACCTACTGAGCAAGGCCAGGGATTGAACCTCCATCCTCAAGGATACCAGTTGGTTTCATGACTGCTGAGCCACTGTGGGAATTCCTGGAGCACTTTGATTTCTAACGTGTCTCGTAGAGTTTATATTCACAGCCTTCATTTTCTAAATGTGACTTTAGTGGGCTAGAGAGACTAGCCCTTTGCAGTGACCCAGCTTACTGTTCCCCAGGAATAATACATCTATTCATCCACCTAGAGAACTGGTTAATGAAGTACTTATTTTCAGTATACTCAGAGCTTTTTTCCTTCCAAAGATTCAGAATTTGTTTGGTTGCTTGTTTTACTTTGGGTTTTGATTTTTTTTTTTAATGTCCTAACCTCTTACATCACAATAGTTTGTATAGGTCCCTGTGCAAAGATAAATGTTTTAAATGGGTTTGTGGTATCTGTCTGTCTGTCTGTCTATCTATCTATATCTGTCTATCCATTTATTTAGCTGAAGTCAGTTAAAAAATATAACTGTGGCAAAGAGAATTTGTGCTTAGTAAATTCAGAGAAAAATGAAAGGCAGATTTATACATATAATAAATACAAGGTCCAGAAAAGCAGAGACCATTTTCAGTATCCCTTACACCACCTACTTAGAGCCAATCACATGATAGAATATCAGTGTATGATACAAATCAGTTGAATTAGCACTCTGGCCCCCAACTTACTCTTTTCAGACTGCCTTGATATTAATGGGAAAATGAATGAAGCAAAATTTATTAACAACAAAATTGTATTTTGAAAGACACATATGACATGAAAACACAGTAATTATAAATAGCAATAAGGTTTACTGTATTCTAAGCAAAGAAACAATAGGAACAATTTAGTAAACCCCCCAAAACTGAAAATGACTATGGCTTAATTATAGCCTCCCTTCCTTTGTTCCCTCTTTCTGTTGTTTCTTTCTTTTTTCCCTTTCTTATAACTGAAAACTACACTGTTAATGTCTGTACCTATAAATGTTATGGTCAGAAGGGAAGATGAATTTGAGTTTTAGAGAAAAAATGTTAACAGATGTCAGAAGTGCTGATCAGAGTGAAATAATCATGCGTTAGAAATCAAGTATCCTTAACACATTATAAGCTAAAATATAACTGTCCAACACGACCTGCTGAAGAGACCTTTTCCTCATTGTATATTCTTGCCTCCTTTGTTATAGATTAATTGACTACAAGTGTGTGACCTGATTTCACGTGCTTTCTATCCTGTTCCATTGATCTTTGTGTCTGTTTTTGTGCCAGTACTATATTGTTTTCATTAATATAGCTTTGTAGTATTGTCTGAAGTCAGGGACCCTGGTTCCTCCTGCTCTGTTATTCTTGCTCAAGCTTTTTTTTTTTTTTTTTGGTTATTGAGGTATTTTATGTTTTCATACAAATTTTTAAAGTTTTTGTTCTAGTTCTGCAAAAAATGTCTTTGGTAATTTGACTGGAATTGCATTGAATCTGTACATTACCTTGGGTAGTACAGCCATATAAACACTATTGATTATTTCAATCCAAGAACATGGTATATCTTTTCATCTATGTGCCATCTTCATTTTATTTCATCAGTGTGTTATTGTTTTTGGAGTATAGATCTTTTTCTCCTTAGGTAGGCTTTTTCCTAGGTATTTTATTCTTTTTGATTCAATGGTAAATGAGATTGTTTCCTTAATTTGTCTTTCTGATATTTTGTTGTTAGTGCATAGAAATGCAGCAGATTTCTGTCTATTAATTTTATATCCAGCAAATTTACAAAATTCGTTGATGAGATCTAGTGGTTTTTCTTGTAGTGTCTTTTGATTTTTCTGTGAATAGCATCATGTCATCTGTAAACAGTGAGTTTTTTTCCTTCTTTTCAAATTTGCGTTCCTTTTATTTTATTTTTTTCTCTGATTGCTGTGGCTAGAACTTCCAAAACTATGTTGAATAAAAATGATGAGAGTGGTATCTTTTTCTTGTTCCTGTTCTCAGAGGAAATGCTTTCAGATTTTCATTGCCGAGTATGATGTTTGATTTGGGTTTGTAACATATGGTCTGGACAGCTCCATATAAGAGAATGAAATTAGAGCATTCTCTAACACCACATAAAAAATAAACCCAAAATGGATTAAAGACCTAAATGAAAGACCAGATACTATAAAACTCCTAGAGGAAAACATATGCAGAACACTCGCTGAAAAATTGCAGCAATATCTTTTTGGATCTATCTCCTAGAGTAATAGAAAAAAAAGACAAAAATAAGCAATTTGAACCTAATTAAACTTAAAATATTTTACACAGCAAAATAAACCATAAAAATGACAACCTATAGACTGGGAGAAAATAGTTGCAAATAATGATACCAAAAAGAGATTAATTTCTAAAATATACAAACAGCTCATACAGCTTAATATAAAAAACAGACAAACAAACCCCCAAAAATGAAAAACAAAGAGCCTCATCAAAAAATGGGCAGAAAACCTAAATAGACATCCCTCCAAAGAAGACCTATAGATAGCCAGTAGGCTCATCACATCATGCACAAAAATAAACTCAAAATGGCTTAAAGACTTAAATGTAAGACAAGACACCTTAAAACTCCTAGAGGAGAACATAGGCAAAACATTCTCTGACATCAGCCTTACAAATGTTTTCTTAGTCAGTCTCCCAAGGCAACAGAAGTAAAAGCAAAATGCATGGACCTGGAGAACAGACTTGCGGTTGCCAAGGGGAGAGGGAAGGAGTGGGAAGGACTGGGATTTGGGGGTTAATAGACGCAGACTATTGCACTTGGAGTGGATAAGCAATGAGACCCTGCTGTATAGCACAGGGAACTGTATCTAGTCACTTGTGATGGAACATGATGGAGGATAGTGGGAGAAAAAGAATGTATATATATGTGTGACTGGGTCACTTGGCTGTACAGTAAAAAATTGACAGAATACTATAAACCAACTATAATGGAAAAAATAAAAATCATTTAAAAATGATGCTCAATATCACCAATTATCAGAGAACTGAAATTCAAAACTGCAGTGAAGTATCCCCTTACACCAGTCAGAATGGCCATCATTAAAAAGTCTATGAATAGTAAATACTAAGAGGGTGTGGAGGAAAAGGAACCATCCTAAATTGTTGATGGGAATGTAAATTGGTGCAGCTACTATTGAGAACAGTATGAAAGTTCCTTAAAAACTTAAAAATAGAGTTACCACGTGTTCCTGCAATCCCATTCCTGGACATATGTCTGGTGAAAACTCTAAAGATGCATACACCCCAGTGTCCATAGCAGCACTATTTACAGCAGTCAAGGCATGGAAAAAACCTAAGTGTTCATATACAGATGAATGGATAAAGAAGATGTGGTATATATACATAATGGGATATTACTCAGCCATAAAAAGGAAGGCAGAAATGCCCTTTGTAGCCATATGAACAGATCTAGAGATTGTTACATTAAGTGAAGTAAGCCAGGCAGAAAAAGACAAATATCATATTGTATCATCTCAGCAACTTCCTTGTGACAATGTAACAGGGCAGGCTTGTACCACATGCATACTAGCCACCAGCTAACCTCATTTAGGTGCACTGGGTTCTCTTCTCAGAGCCGGAAAGCTCTTATTCATCCAGATGTGCAAGCAAGAATCTTCCCTTTCCCTATCCCTTCTCTCAGATCTATTAATCAGTCCTTAACAGTTGTTGAGACTTACATCTCATTTGAGTTTGGTATATCCTATACTCTCTGTCTTGGCACTCAAACCACTCTCATTGCCATTGGTGTTATTAGAACTTTATGGGCACTTCCAAACTTGTTTCTCTGAATTTAATCTTCAATATGCTGATCTTTTTTTTTTCTTTTCTGTCTATAGTCAGAAACATTTTTCTAAAACGCAAAACTAATGCTATCACTTCATAATTTAAAATCTTAATAGATCTCAAATACTTCCAGGATGCAAGTCCAGTGTCTTGCCATAGCTTCTTTTATTTTATTTTTTTTAACTTTCCCGAAGATTCATAGTTCTTTATCTTATTATAGTGGTTAGATAGGAAAGCTTAGTTTCTTTTTGTATGTTGTAAAATATATTTAACATAAACTTTACTGATTTAATCAGTTAATTTTTAAAAATTATACTTGATTTACAATGCTGTGCAAATTGCTGCTGTACAGCAAAGTTACCTAGCTATACATGTACACACACTCCCTTTTATGTTCTTTTCCATCATGGTCCATCCCAGGAGAATGAACATAATTCCCTGTACTGTACAGTAGGATCCCATTGTTCATCCTTTTTATTTTTTTTTTAATTTTTTTTTTGTCTTTTTGCTATTTCTTGGGCCGCTTCCGCGGCATATGGAGATTCCCAGGCTAGGGGTCCAATCGGAGCTGTAGCCGCCAGCCTACGCCAGAGCCACAGCAACAAGGGATCCGAGCCGTGTCTGCAACCTACACCACAGCTCACGGCAACGCCGGATCATTAACCCACTGAGCAAGGGCAGGGACCGAACCCGCAACCTCATGGTTCCTAGTCGGATTCGTTAACCACTGTGCCACGACGGGAACTCCCATCCTTTTTAAATATAATAGTTTGAATCTATTAACCCCAAACTTCCAGTCCATCCCACTCCCTCTCTCGTTCCCATTGTCAACCACAAGTCTCTTGTCTATGTCCATGAGTCTGCCTCTGTTTCATAGATAGGCTCAATTGTGCCATATTTTAGATTCCATACGTAAATGATATCACATAATGTTTGTTTTTCTCTTTCTGACTTCACTTAGGTATGATAATTTTTAGTTGCATCCATCTTGTTGCAAATGGCATTATTTCATTCTTTTTATGGCTGAGTAGTATTCCATTGTATATATATGTACCACATCTTCTTAATCCATTCATCTTTTTGCTTTTGTTTTTTTAGCTTTATAGGGCTGCTCCCTCAGCATATGGAGGTTCCCAGGCTAGGAGTCCAGTCAGAGCTACAGCTGCCAGCCTATGCCACAGCCACAGCAATGCCAGATCCGAGCCATGTCTGCCACCTACACCACAGCTCACCGCAACGCCGGATCCTTAACACACTGAGCAGGGCCAGGAATTGAACCTGCAACCTCATGGTTCCTAGACGGATTTGTTTCTGCTATGCCACGATGGGCATTCCTCCATTCATCTGTTGATGGACATTTACATTATTTCTGTGTCTTGACCATTGTGAACAGTGCTGCTGTGAACATAGGGGTGCATGTACCTTTTTGAATTACAGTTTTGTCTGTCTGGATATATTCCCAGATGTGGGCTTGCTGGATCATATGGTAATTCTCTTAGTTTTGTGAGGAATCTCCATAGTTTTCCATGGTGGTTGCACATTTTAACCATTTTAAAAAGTACCTGCCATAGCTTCTAATGCCCTTATCATCTAACTTTGTTTATCTCCCAGTACTCACCTACACCTTTTTGCCATTTCTGGCCTTTCACTCTCAATTAGCTCATCTGAACAATTGGTGCTTCTCTAATAGACTGTGCTGTGCAAACCATTGCACAAGCTTTACCTCAGCATGGACCTTGTAACCTCCTACTGTTCATTGTGTGGGTCTCAACCTAGGTGGGTGTTCTTCCTCTGAGAGTCCATCCCTAATACTGTGTGTGACCTTTTCTGCTCCCAGAGTCCTCTGCTTAATCTGACTGATCAGGTTACCTATCACTTAGGCTTGAAATGGCTTGTTTCCATGTCTTATTGCTCTACTAGACTAAGTTCCTTGGCATACATTGTATTTTGTTTTGTTTTGTTTTCTTCACTGTTGGCTTTTGAGGGACTAGCATAGTATCTGACACATATTATGAGGTTCAGGGCAAAATGGCATCAGTAACTGGAAGAGCTTTAGCTGAGAAAGATAAAAGAACAGCTCTGATTGTGTATGAGGATGCCCTTCTCCCGCCTGCTTCCATAAACATTTCTAGAGAATGTTACAAATAGATAAGATTGTGGTTCTTTTCTCTGGCATAAAGGAGAGCTCTTTTTCATAAGGGCCCAGAGAACATTTGGGTTAAAGGTAATCTTAACTCATGGATAAGTTAGTTCTCCCGACCACATGATTCGCTCTTCTTCTACGTATTGTAATTGACATCTATCAGACCACTAGACAAATGCATATGTGTATGAGCCCTGATTGAGGGCGTAGCTTAACTTCCTTCCCAGGGCCTTCCTATGTTCCTGGCTAATTAAGAGAGCTCAATCCCTGTTTGTGTAGCACAACCATTCTGTTACATTCAAGACAGGCTTTGTTTGCTCATTGTGTATGGAAGACCTCTAGGCACATTAGGATTGGCCCAACCAGGATATCCTTTTTAATTCATTCATTAATAGGTTTTGAACCATTGTTTTATGCCAGGCTCTTGGGATAGAGAAGAGAAAGAGGCAAGCCAAGTAAATGTTCTCTTGCCAATTCGAAGCTGGGAGAGGAGGCAGGCACTAAAAAAGTAAAAATGTGATAAATTCTTTGAAGGAGTATAACAGAGCTCCACAGAAGCATATGTGGGGTTTGATTATGGCTCTTCTGAGTAAGTAATATGTGGCCATGGAAGATTAAAAGATGTGCACTAATAAGTTTATTCAGAAGAACCCGTTTTCTACAAGCCTCATTGAGGAACTCCTGCCACAGGGGCTGGCTGTTGAGTTGCATTCTCTTGCAGGTCTGTTGTCAATATTGAGTCTTATTGTCAGAGTGGTGAGAGCTCCTGCAATGTAGCACTCTCAAAACTCCAAAACTGTGCTAGGCTTCCAAGGAAAAATGAAAAAGCAAACTAAACCACCCCCCCCCCCACAAAAAAACTGCTATAGCAAAAAAAAGAGGCACTGCAATCCTAACTGTTACTACCTACACTTAAGCCAAGTCATCAGACCCTGATGCCACCACTACTGTTGTCACTAGTACCAGCTATGATATAGAGTTGCCTAAGGCATGTCCAAGGTCACACCACTGCATTGAAGAAAATTCATGTCTCCTGTATTTATGCCCATTTGTTGTACTGCCCTTGCATCTCACAGGAAGTATTATGTGAACTATCCTCTTAACTTATTTTCCTTTTTAATTGAAGACATCTCTAACTAAGCTGTGGGCCCGTAGGGATGGGAACAGGTTCATAGGACAAGTCTGCACAGTAGATGCTGTATTGTACTCAACATTGCCCTTCATTCAACCACAGAGCACTGTAATTGGACAAAGATTTTGAGACTGAATTCCTTCATTGAGGATTTATGAAGATATTTACATTAGGCTTAAGTACTACAAAGCTCTGATGAGTTGTAAGGGAAGTACTTGATGCCATGGTTACCTTAGTACAAAGAAATATAAATCAAAGCCATAACAATAAAGGACACTTTGTTATTCAGTGGAATTGTGCTACATGGACATTTTCATTTAAATTTAAATGATACTCATCCTTTAGATACAAAGATTTTTTAAATAAGCAAGCACAAAGGTCATACATCCAGGAAAATCTTTAGAAGACATTTTTTGTAAATACACTTGTATTTCTGCTTCATAGATTCAGCCTATGAAATGGTGAATCATTTACAAATTATTTTAAAGAGATTTTGATATACTAATCAGCTAAGTATATCTGATGTCAGTGTAATTATTATTTAGAAAATTCAGATTTGATTGGCTTATTGTAAATTTGGTCACACAAATCCGAAATGACAAATTAATTACTTAAAAGTATTCACCCCTCAACCTCTGCGTACGTTAATGTTATTATAGCATCTCCTCTCTGGAATAGTTAAGTGGAGAGTTATTATTTTTGCTCTTCTTGAACATTATCTCCTATGTAGCATGCTTTAGAAATACGTTTTTACTGCCCCTCCAGAGATCAAACATATTTTCTGGAGAAGATTCAAGATTTTCTTCTTTTTCTTTTTTTCTTTCTTTCTTTTTTTTTTTTTTTTGCTGAACTTCTGTCATAAAAGAAAATCATGGATATCAGGGATGGAAGGTATGACAGCACTCCTGATCCAAACCTCTGTTTTGAGGATGCCCGGGTCACTGTCAGATGGACAATACTGACAATTTATTGATTAAACTGAAGCAATGGATAAGCTGGATAATCGCTAAGGATATGGACTTTGTATTTCACAAACCTTAGGGTCTCCAAGATGGCCATCCTGGAACTCTGTGCTTGCTCAGTCTGCTTCTACTGTGCTCTTGTATTGTCCGTTGTAAAGGTTCTTTTTGGACTGGCTAACACTGGGTGAGGTTGGATGAGATCCAGATGATTGCACAAGAAATGTTTACCGATATAGCCCACTGGAACTCCTACCTCTGGTGCTATTGAATTTAAATTCTAATCACTTTCTTTCTTTGATAAATTTTATGTACTAATTATTTTGGATCATTTTTCTAGTTGGTGTGTTTTGGACTATCTATATCTATTTCACAATATAATCAATCCAGACTTTTCACTACTGGATTTGTATATCTTTTGTTCTTCAGACCTGAAGTGAAACGATGAATAAAAATTAAAAACTAGATTTTGATATCATCTCAGTTTTTTGTGCTAGATAATACATTCAGTGCTGTTGGGAAAAAATGATATGTTTCATGATGTGAAAGTGAACTAAAAGCAAAGGCTTTGATTTTATCTTTGAAAAATCCTTAAAATGGAAGTATAAGGCAGCAAATAATAATATCATTAATTTTATCAAAAGGAAACTGGCTGTCTATCTTAATCAGAATTCTTGGGATTAAGCCACCCAAATTTTCTTGAAGAAGAAGAAAACAAAAGATTAGGGGGAGGATGAAATAGGGGCAGGACTTTAGAATAAGCTGAGATATTTCATGAAATCTGAAGAAAATCATGTATCTAAACCTCCTCAGGAACTGAACCTGATTATTGTTCATTCTATTTATACTAAATGAAATTATTATTTTAAAAATTTATTTAATGATTTTTATTTTTTCTATTATAGTTTATTTACCATGTTCTGTCAATTTCCACTGTACACCAACGTGACCCAGTCATACATACAGATATATATTCTTTTTCTCGTATTATCCTCCATCATGTTCCTTCACAAGTGACTGGATATATTTCCCTGTGCTATACAGCAGAATCTCATTGCTTATCCACTCCAAATGAAATAGTTTGCATCTATTAACCTCAGACTCCCAGTCTATCCCAACTCTTCCCCTCCCCCTTGGCAACCACAAGTCTGTTCTCCAAGTTCATGAGTTTCTTTTCTGTGGAAAGGTATATTTGGTTCCAGATATAATTTTTATCATATGGCATTTGTCTTTCTCTTTCTGACTTACTTCACTTAGTATGAGAGTCTCTAGTTCCATCCATGTTGCTGCGAATGGCATTATTTTGTACTTCTTTATGGCTGTGTAGTATTCCATCGTGTATAATACGACACCTTCTTGATCCATTCATCTGTTGATTGACATTTAGGTTGTTTCCATGTCTTGGCAATTGTGAATAGTGCTGGAATGAACATATAGGTGCGTGTTTCTTTTTCAGTGGAAATTTTGTCAGGATATATGCCCAAGGCTGGGTCATATGTTAGTTATATATTTAGTTTTCTGAGGTACCTCCATGCTGTTTTCCATAGTGGTTGTACCAATTTTCATTCCTACCAACACTGTAAGAGGGTACCCTTTTCTCCCCACCCTCTCCAGCATTTGTTATTTACTTGTTAATGATGGCCATTCTGACAGGTGTGAGGTGGTGCCTCATGTTAGTTTTGATTTGCATTTCTCTAATAATCAGGAATATTGAGCATTTTTTCATGTGCTTGTTGGCCGTCTGTATATATTCTTTGGAGAAATGTCTCTTCATGTCTTTTGCCCATTTTTCAACTGGGTTATTGTTTTTTTGCTGTTGGGTTGTATAAATTGTTTGTATATTTTAGAGATGAAGCCTTTGTCAGTGGCTGGTTGGTGATTCATATGATAGTTGATTTTAGACTGTCCAAAATTAAGTCCAAAGGCTGGAAACTCAGGGAGAATTTTTACATTGCCATTGAGGTAAGATTCCTTCTTCTGTAGGAAACCTCAGTTTTTTTTTTTTTCTTAAGCACTTCAGCTTTTTGGATGGGGCCCATATTATGGGGGGTAATCTGCTATGATTTAATCAACTGATTATAAATGTTATTCGCATACTAAAAAACCTTTACAGAAAAATCTAGATTAGTGTTTGACCAAGCACTGGTCTTCGTGGTCTTGACAAGTAGACACAAAAAATTAACCATCATAGCCATCAAGCGTCCTTGCTTTTCTGTATCAGTGCTCAGCTGCTAACTATTTAACGTTCTAGGAGAGTCCTTTTTTTTGTAATTTCATTATCTTCTTGTGATTCTATTTCATAATATGTGGGTCATTCAACCTCTTTTAATATTTTTATTTAGGAATGACAAATGACAAAATGCATATACGTATATATTTTTGTAATTTCAAAAATTTCAAGTGTTCTGCTTCATCATTTGCTAACTGTTCTCATATTCTTGCAACAAATGGCATTTGCATCATTATGCTGTGTGTGACATTGGTAAAGAAAGACAAACATCTCAGAATTACAATAAATTGAATATGTCCTCTTTTCATTGCTATAAATAGTTAAAGTAAATATTGAGAATGAGGAAGTATCTCAAGCTGCAGGGTGTATTGAGAATAAACCCTCACATAAGTCAAATGAGATTGCATAAATAAAGTGAAAGGTGACAGGAGATCTAGAACTATTAGAAAAATGTTACAAATATTTTGGAGAAAATAAGGACATCAACAAGCTGGAACAGCAGAATGACAAAATAACTGACAAATAAAGAAGATTTAGAACAACTAGTATAAGAAGAGGGTTATGGGCTCATGTTAATTGAAGTTCATTAAGAAATTCAAAGTCTAAGTGAGAAATTGGTTTTACAAGCTGAAGGTTCAAGTACAATCTCCATGAATTGTTAATTTAACAATGCAAATTATTTAATCTCAATTTAAGTTATTCCCTTAAAATTGTTTATATTGGTCAGCATTTGGAGTCACATTGATGAAAAGTAAAGATGGAATATAGAGCCCTCAATTTGAATTTATCATCATAAATCCATTACATGAAATCAACATTTCATCAAGTACATGAAATAGTCTTATCTGTAAAATATTATTTTAGACTCATTAAAGATAATAGATACAGGATTATAAAGTTCTTAAGCCTGGGGCTACTTCATGTTGTTTAGAAGGACATGCTTCTCTTTGTTGTCACTATTACAAATGTATGCTGACAATTAACACACACTCAATTTAACTGTATAATCCAGAATGAGGCCAACTGTATTCATGCTACATACCAGTAAGACCTGGAGCTAAGATGCTGAAACACACAATTCACTTACCTCAGTACCCAAAGTATTCATTTTTGTAAAAATGGTATTTTAAGTCAGTTTTTATTGCATTATATTTATGTGAAATTTCTGGTGACTCTTGTTGTTCTCTCTCTCTTGCACAGTCTAAGTAAAAAGGAAATTTTCAAAAAGAGCGCACACTTTAAAATTTTCTTGAGTCTGGACTATGGGAGGTCAAGCTCTATGGGCAGATAACCATGTTTTGTATTTACTAAACTATGAACTCAGAACACACAAGTAGAGTTTCCTGTACTAATCAAATAAAAGACATAAAATGTTAATGAAGCATTTAATGGTCTCCCTAATCATTATTCTACAGCATAAGTAATTAGGTATAAAATTGTGAGCAACTCACATCAAAGTCAATAATCGAAATGCCTTTTTTGTGACAGTTTGAGTTCATGCAGTGTCACTCCCTTTTCTAATGACACGATGAGAGGCTGCTCAAGCAGTGTTAGGAGTTCTGGTGGTTCTCATGATGAGAACAATTCATAGTTCATATCAGCTGAAGTAAAGGGGCAAGATCAAATTTCAATTCTCACACAAAGTAGAACATTATACTCTGGGATCTGCTCTATATTTGTTTCCCCATTAATATGCCCTTTGTCAAACCATCAACCCAGTATTTTTACAACTCCCCCAATGTTTGCATGTTTAGAGGGAGGAACCAAAGGGCAGACTTGTACCACAGAAACAGAGTGATGGACACTGAGCCAGTGTCTTAAGAATGGGGAGTTATATTGAATAGGTAGAGGATGAAATTTTAGGCCAGGATCCAAGGGTGGAGCTTAAAATGGAGAGAGACGTGGCCCAGAGAATGTTCTGGGGATGGGTTTGTGTAGGACAGGAGCTGAGGAAGATCATGCAGGGGGTTTATGTCTTTAGGTAGGATACCTGAGGCAGTTAGATTAAAAGTGCTGTGACACCAATATCTGAGTTCCTTTGATTTTAAAGAAAACAATCTTGGAAAACAGTGTCAGAGACTGGGATAAATATTGGGAACACTGATTGTCCTTCCTTACTGTGTCAGTCAGCTTCCTGAAACCTTGGAAGCAAGTGTCCCTTGAGAACCATATACCTGCTCATCTTGGGGTCAGTGCCTCATTCCTGGAGCTGCAACCTCCATAACCTTCCTGGAGTTTATGCAGTCTACAACTCTGCTGCCTCCTTCAGGGCAACCACCAGAAGGTGGCGCCTTGCAGGGATCTGGTCTTTGCATTCCTCTCTTCCAAAGACTCAGCCAAAGGAGCTGGACAAGGAAGGAATGATTTAAATACTGTGTAGGGGCATGAAGGAAAAACAACTTCTTTACTCCCTGTCCCCTCTTATGTCTTCCCAAGCCGTTTTTAGCTTTGTTTTCTGAGTAAGAAGAAGGCTCAAGGTAAAATGGAAGCTCTTTTTTCCCTCACTCCCACTAGCACAATTGCAAGTAAGAACTTGGCAGAAGCTTCCATTTGTGTCTTAAATCAAGCATGATGCAGCAGTTTGCAACTCAGAGTTAAAAGATGAGTGTTTTCTCAGCAGGCAAGAATCCTCAGTGTTAACATTTAATGTGCACATGGAAAGGGCTAGAATGGCACAGATTCGCCTGCTCCAAATTTTCTTCCCACTGTGTCAATCTGGTCTAACCCACTCCCTCTGGAAGAGGTTGATCAATTTCTTTTCTCAGCTTTGGCCTGTTACTCATAGCCTCTTCTATCCCATGGCTATGTCTCCTAAACAATGCACACTCCAAACCCAGCCCATCCCCGCCCCAGGTTTATATTTGAGGGGAAAAATAGCACACAATTTTAAGGCTCTCAATTAGGCTTATAATCCTGCTGATTTAAGCCATGTATTACAAATTACTTGTTAAGAAGTACAAGAAAATTGTATGTAAGCAAAATTTTATTCTTTTTGCATAGAGTTATAATTGTATGCCAGGAAAATATAGGGGCTGGCTATTTGGCCTTCCTTTTTGGGGGGACTCAGGTATTATGAGCCATTTTTGTCTTCTTCCCTTTTTCATTCACCTAAGTTCTTTACGTATTCTAAGATTAATCATTAGTCCTTGTTTTAACTCAAATAATCTCCTCTCAGTTTCTCTGACAAAGTTTCTCAGTTTGTCTGTGGACTTTGAGCTTCGCAGCCCCTAGTGCTTTTCTTTCCTCCTTTTTATCACTGCATACTCTCACCCTTTATTAAAGCCTCCTCAGTTTCATTCTTTGTCATGAAACATGTTTTCACTACTCAAATATCATGAGCTCCTTTATCATTTATTATCTCTGCCATCATGGGTAACCTCTATTCCTCGAAGTCTCAGGGATATTTCTATAACATGAACTCAGTATTATAGAGGGTGTTGAAAATATTTGAATGCCAGTTGTGCCTAACACAGTTTTTTTAGGAAACAGCTGTCTATTTATTGATTATATATGCTTGTCAAGGTCTTTAAAAAGGGGTTGCCATCACCCATTGTGCATTATGTGTAAGGTGACTCCTTTATCAGCACATTTTATTTGGTTATAAGGTCTCCACAAGGTTTTATTATAGTTTCGCAATCAATATAGTGATAAAACCTAATAGAAAAGACTAAGCAAATGTTCCTGTTAGTAAAGCTTACATGCTAAGGCTAAATTCATCACAATGCTCTAACTCCTGTTATATCAAAAGTATTGATTTACCTTGAACTTTTTATTTGGCTTGCTCACTAGCAGTTTAGCTTAAATTATTCATAAACATGACTGTTCATCTTACAGAGAAGTGTCTTATAATAGAGCGGTGCACTTGTAAATCATTTCCTCATACATGCACCCCATGGCATACAGTGGCACTTACACCGGTTTCTGTGAGGTTTATTCCCATGATTCCTCTGTGCTGATCATCACTGTAGTAGAGACGACGACCAAATGATGGTTGTTTTTAAGATTTGGGGGTGGGAGGCATTTTAACATTGTCTTAATTGAGGGAAACGCTGAACACAAAGAATGAAAACAGAAACGGAATCAGTTTTGGAGTTCCTGTTGTGACGCGGTGGAAACGAATCTGACTAGTATCCATGAGGATCCAAGTTCAATCCTTGGCCTCGCTAAATGGGTCAGGGATCTGGCATTGCTGTGAGCTATGGTGTAGGTTGGAGATGTGGCTTGGATCCCTTGTTGCTGCGGCTGTGGTGTAGACTGGCAGCTGTAACTCTGATTTGACCTCTAGCCTGGGAACTTCCATCTTCCACATGTCACAGGTGTGCCCCTCAAAAAGAAGAAGAAAAAAAAAAAAGAAAAAGAAAGAAAGAAATGGAATCAATTTTATGCCCTCCTCCCTCAGCCTTCCATTCCTCAGTCTTAAACTGTAGACGTAGAACGGGTTGGTTAAGGATTGAGAACGGCTGTCAGAGGTACGATACTGATAATCTTCAGCCGGAGCTTGACAATGGCTGATTTACGTGATCTAATAGCATGGGTAGGTTTCTCCATCTAACGAGAGTTATCAAAAACAAACTGGCTTTGAATGATTATCTGGATGAGTAAGTTCTCTTAGAGAATGTCCCTCTAGACTCTTGCCCAGAATAAGAACAGCTTCAGACCAGGGCTTATTCTTTCTGTCTCCTCTCTCCCTAAGACCTACTCAAAGATTGTTTGGAACTGAGGGGGGTTTGATCTTTATTCATCTTGCTGTGGCTTTGCTTTATTTGTCGTGCTGAAGATGACAAATTTTAATAACTTTGTAATATTTGGAAAATAAGACAACTTAAAGGCTATATCACAAGGCCTAGTGTTGCATTTCTTTATATTTAGTAGGCTTTTGATCCTAATAATAGCCAGTGCCTACAAACATATCCAGTATTATTTCTTTCCCAAAGCACCCACATACACATATTTTGCAGTAACATTTCCATTCACAGGTCAACATCAACTTTTATTATCTTCCTGAATGGGACACTGGCAAATAATACTTTCTAAATTTCCTAGACATTGATAAGACTGCGTTTTTAAAATGAACACGTGCATACAGTGCTTTTCAAATGTCGGAATCAAAGAGCTGTTTTTCTAAATATTGAATGACAAAATAATGTAGTCTTTATGCAAGGATAATATATTTAAACTTTCTTCTTTATTTCAATCCTCTAATTAATCTTGCTTGCGTTTTTTTTAAAGTACTTTTGCAAAAAAGTAGCAATTTTGAAAATACTTAAATAGCAATTTGAGTGTATATTTATATAGTTTCAACTTTAAGAGTTGTATATAAAGGCTATCATAGCTTCAGAATGATTAATTTAAAACTGAGCTGTAGGGTATAAATAACCTTCAAATTTTATCTATGAAGAACTATCAGAGACATTTATTTTTCTCTATATCATGGATCTATCTGTCTGCAGGGAACCAGCAAATTCTCCAGACATTTCTCAAAATACACAAATGGACTGGATGTCAAATCACAGACTTTTACTTAAAAAATGTCTCTGTTAAAACGCTTTATCAGAGTCTACACTTGTTACAGATTTCATCAAAGCTCTTTAGCAATTTTTCTACTCAATCGTGTTCCCTTTCTCCAGTTCATTCTATGTGATTTTGAAGTGCTCAACTGATAGAGTCAAACTTAAACCAACCCAAGCATAGTATAAAAAGAGTATCATTTAGTTTACATGTCCCCTAAAAATGCAAGGACTATAAATCACCTCTCTAGTGATTCTAAGATGTGACTAAAGCTTGTGATTAATGATTTAAAAAAAATTCTATTTACTGTGTAATCTTTAATAGTAATGAAAACTCATTTAAAGTTATAATCCCATAATTCTAATATATCTATTTCATCTTAATTTTTATTTTGCGCATTTTCTTTTCTTTTTTTTCTTTTTTTTTTTTGGCCTTTTTAGGGCTACACCTGTGGTATATAGAAGTTCCCAGACTAGGGGTTGAATCTGAGCTACAGCTGCCAGCCTACACCATAGCCACAGCAACTCAGGATCCAAGTTGCATCTGCGATCTGCATCACAGTGCTCAACAACGCCGGGTCCTTAATCCACTGAGTGAGGCCAGGGATCGAACCCACATCTTCAAGGATCCTAGTCGGATTCCTTACTGCTGAGCCACGAGTGGAACTCCTGCCTATTTTCGTTCAATTCCCACTGGTATTCATGGTGTATACAAAGTTACTTATAAAACAAAAAAACTTTGTATTTTCTTTTTTAGTTTAATATTTCTATATCAGACTACCTTACTTTGATGGCACTCAACTTTCCAAAATGTCATTTTTATTTTCCACAAAATATTCTGTACAGTTGATGTAATTCAGTGAATTAACACATCTCCTTACTTTGGACATTTAGATTGTTTCAAACTTTTTTTTTTAATTTATTTATACCAATAGACCTATATAACATTTGTTTATTTTTCTTTAGGTAATGTTTCTATGTCTATGGGCTAAGACTAAGGTTACAAACTCTTCCTTTTTTTATTTTTCAAATACTGTCAAATTCCTTTCTAAAAGGAGTATAGCAAGTTATACTGCCACCAAAAAATATCCTTGTGTCCATGTGAGAATATTCTTGCAACACTGGTGATTATCAGCATATTTGCTCATTTTGTAAAATGTGAATAATCCAGTGTCTCATTATTTACTTACTTATATTTTGTTGATTTAATTATAGTAAAAAAGCAGGTATCTATGGACTCATAGGTGGATAGTATATGTTTATTTTTTACCACTTAATTAGAGGAATAACTTCCTCAAATAATGATACTTAAAGAAAATATTTTAAAGTACATTTCTGCTTACAGATATCTCTAGAGAAAAGGCACAGATCTGATTTTTATAACTAGTCCTGTCTAAAAGCTGACTGCATTTCTTCTTTTCTTATTATGTATAAAAGTGAAAAAAGTATACATATGATATGAAAACAGTTCATCAAATCTCAATAAAGAGGGATATGGGGATACAGAAAACAAAGTTTTGTAGCCAAAACATCAGAGGTTCTGTCTAAAGACTTTAGTCACTGAGGGGCACCCTTGAAAAGAATTATTTCCCCAGCTTCAAAAGAACCATAATTATGATCAGAATTCAGCGTCTTTATTTTAGCTTACCATATTTGGTGTACATGCTGTCTAACTGAATCGCATGCAGAAGACTTCTTGTGAAGGATAATGTGGGCATAGGTGCTTTGGGCAAATGGGAAAAGGGATTCAGAGGAGGCAGTAGAAGCAGAGGGTGATGAAAAAAAGTCATGGGGAAACCTTGTCCTCAAGTCCCTGTGCATATGTTTCCTGACCCATCAAATAGAAATAATACTAGCACCTACCTTATAATGTTACAGTAATGATGAAGTGAGTTACAGTGGAGAATGCGCTATAAACAGTTCCTGCTGCTCAGTACCCATGAGCTATATTCCTAAGTTTCAAGTCTTTAGATCCAGGGAATTAAGACATTTCCTTGTACCCCAATACTTTTTCTAATTTCATCTCCCTCACCTACAGAGACTGTATCCCTTGGTTATACGGGACAGTTCTGGTTTATGTTTACTTCTGTTATTGTAAATACTCCCCCTGCCTTCCTTCCTTTTCTGTTCAGAAGTCTCTCATTTTGCACAGTAATCTATGTGATAACCACAGCCTGTTTATTTTTCATTAGGCTTAGCATGATCTCATGTACTGTATATTTATTCATATAAGTTTGTCATCTATCTATACTAGATATAAGCTCCATGGTAAAAATTTATCTTTTTAATAATTGTCTAGTGGCAGGAAAAATGTCTAATGAATGGCAAAGACTTAAAAAATATTCGTTGAGGAGTTCCTATTGTGGCACAGTGGGTTAAGGATCTGGCTTTGTCTCAGCAGTGGCTCAGGTCAATGCTGAGGCACAGGTTCGATCCCTGGCCAGCACAGTGGGTTGAGGATCCAGCATTGCCACAGCTGTGGCATAGATTATAGCTGTGGCTTGGATTCGCTCCCTTGCCTGGGAACTTCCATATGCCTCAGGTGCTTCATAAAAAAAAAAAATGTAGTTGAATGAATGAACTAACCATCTTGATCATAAAGGAGCTACATTTGAAGGAGTTTAGTGTTATTTTGGAGTACCATTGCTGCAGCAAGGCTGATATTAGAGAATTGCCTGAGCCACTCCGGGCATCAATGTGGGAAAGGTTGTGAGGGACTCTGATCACCAGCCACCTGAGGGGGAACTGGCATAATCTCTAAAGCAACAGGAAGACAACTTCTGGAAATACCTTTGACATCATCTCTGTCTTCTTTAGTTATTGCTGCTACTAATATTTGCCTTCTATTTATTGTTAAATAAGATTGCTTTGATCATTTTTATTTAAACATGACTGGATATTATAGCAGGATGTTGAGGCGGAGTCACACAAATTGTGTGGTTTGTGCCAAGCAGCACTTACTTTTCCCGTAAATGACCTCAATAATAGATTACCTAGCAGTCAGTCACAAAGTTTGTATTATAGGCAGGATATAACCTGATGGTTTGATGGGTCTTGGAAATAATAGCAAAGCAGCTCATGGAACTGTATTTTGCGTTATTATTATAACTACAAAACATTATTGGGATACCGTTGGTAAAGTATCTTGCTAAATTCCAGAAAGAATTTGAGAATTAGTGCCTCTTAATATCTGAAGTGCTTGAAAATAGTTAGCTTAAAAATCATTCACATAATATAACAAACATAACTCAGCCTTTAGTGAATGCATACGGTGTTCCAGATAGTAAGACAGACACTGGGAAGACATGCTATTGGCCATCAGAGAGTGCCTAGGTAGCAGATGAGAGCTAGGTGTAACTTTTCGCCTATATTGTTGCTGCTATGATAAATTATGCAGAGCACAACTGAAGAGGAAAATTCCAACTTGCAGAATATGGCGATGATCATTGCTCTGGGTTTCCATCAAGGAAGGTTTTTGTCAGTGTACTAGATGGAAGAAGTTAGGGTTAGGGTTGGTCTCCCAAACTTCCTTATGATAAAGGTATGGCAGTTAAAGAATTATCTTCTCTAGGAATTTGTGTGGAGAAAATGAACCCTAATCTATTTGTACCAGGAGAAAAGAATTGAAATTAAATAGGGTTTCAAATTTTCTTTCAGTCTTTCACAGTTGTGAATCATGGATAAGGAAGACATGTCTACATATTGCTACATGGAGGGATTTACTGTTTTATAGACTTTCCATTGCCTCAAAAGCAATGCCTGGTATGTCAGGGACAAGTTTAAGTTTTGCTTTCTATGCAGAGAGTCTCTCTCAAAGAAAATGTAGGGTTTCAATTTTTATTTCCAAACACCAAAATAAACTCATATTACATAAATGAACAGTGTCATTGGCTGCAATTTACATCTCAATGTAAATGTCATTTCCCTGCTTACTTTTGAAGCTTTAAGTTCAGGCTTTGAAAAAAACACTATCTGCTCCTGTTATTACAAGCTACATTCCTGACAGCTCTCGCATTAATGACACCAAATTGCTTGCTTTAGTGCCTTCCATTTTGGAGCTTATTTTGTCATCTTCCACCCCTTCTTTTCCTATTCTCAGACAGAACACAATCTAATGAGATTTAGAAAAGTTACAAGTTTCCAGACTTAGAAGAGAACTTCATTTTTCTGATCTAGGTGACAACATGCCCCAGTGTTTACTTAGCAAGTGAAGCCTGCACACCTTGGATAGATTCTGTTGGAGCAGGGAGGTGGATAGAAAATTACTCTTTTCCAGGTATTATATGCATGTTTAAAGTATTTAAGGAGGAGGATAAGCCATCACAATGGACTGGACCAAGGCAAAGGAACAGTTGATTTTGCGTTTACTCGGGTATGTGAAAAAACAGACTTAAATTACATTTTAACCTTAGGAAGTATACAGATTAATATTTTATTTCTCATTTTCATAGAGTCCAATTATTGCAAGCAAGTTGTAGTATGTCATTTAGTGACTTACTATATTATATCTCTTGAAATAGGTATGGACAAAACAGAGCATGCCTAGAGCTGAAAGCTCATTCTCCAGAAAAGATGAGTTCCTATGGGAGGGTGTTGACAATACGGTGATGATCACACAGTCCTGGAGATGGTTATAAAAGGCAGATTACCATACTGAGCAACAGCACACATGAGAAAGGAAATAGATAAAAGCAAAATATTATGTCATTTTTGGTTATGGGAGATAAGAGTTAGTTAGTTTAGAAACAATGAGAATAAGAATGCTATAACAGTGTTTCAAGAGAAAAAATGGTGACCATAAAACCTATGCCTCTGCACCTTTAGGATGGGATAATATTCATGAAAGCTTTTTCAGTTATTTGGAGGAAAGTAGATGGAGCCTGATTACTATACTATACTTACTAATATTATTTGGACCAAAAGCAACATTTTATCTAGAGCTTACATTGTTGTGACATGTGAAAGAAGATTATGGTTGAGAATTCTGTAATTTTGGATTTTTTTTTTTCTTAAATATGGCTTAAAGGGCCCTCTCCTCTTGAAGAAACTTTAGATGGCCTAGGCAGAACCACAGAGTATGAAAGGCTTCTAACATGACTTTTCTAGAAGCTTGAGCTACAAATATATTCTGGAGAAAAAGGAGAAAATCAGATTAGTCAATGTTTAAATGGATAAAAATGAGTGGATATAAAGCTTTAATATTTCACTAGATTGTCAGATCCTTGAAAAACCATGATGAAGCTTGAAGATATAAGATTAAAAATCCAAAGACATTTTTCACTTTTTTATAGGTTCTTTTTCACATAGGGGAAAGTAGTACATTCTTCTTATTAGCAACTTGTGTTATGGTTCTTTATAATTCAGTGCCAAACTTCTTGGAGTGTGATATATTCACTCGTTATTTGCCAGTGTACCACCTACCTGAGGGTGGCCCTGGAAATTACCGCACATGAAGACATTAGAGGAAAAAATAGGCAGTTGGAAGGAAGAAAGAATTATCTTTTCTGATTTTTTTTATCAACAAAATAAACATAACAATTATGAATCAGAATAGATCATGAGGATTCTAAGAGATGAAAATGTTATCACAAATGTAGTTTTAACTCTGCAATCACAAATGATTCTGATGAGGAAGAAAAGGGTTAGTTTCCCAGAGAGAGCCATATGACTGCACAAGTAGCTTTCGGATAAATTTGGATTTTGAAAATCAAAGAAGGGACAACCTTGCTGCTGGCAGTGACCAGTAATATAGATTTTTGACATTTTGCACCTGTGTTTTTCGTCAGTAAAAATAATCTTGAAACAAAAAGGGATTATTAAGGAGAAGATGGATACTCAAGGGGAATGAAAGTAGGTACAGAACATTTACAAGCTCTGAATGAGTTTACGCTTGGACTGCCCAACCTAGTTGAATTACATTCCAGGTAAGGAAATACTTTATTTCTTATGTAATTTGTACCACTGTAAAAATAAAAAAAAAATAATTGGTATGGGCTGTCTGAGAGATAATGAGTTTCCTATCCCATGAGAATTTTAAGCAAGAGCTGGATACTGACTTTATGAAGATAGAGTAGAAGAAACTACTAGCAGAGTAGCTGTACTAGTTTATATTATGATTCTCTTCAACCCTAACATTCTAAGCAAAGAAGAATCTCTTGAACTCATCTCTCATCTAAAAAGTCTGGCCTATTTTCTCACATTATCATGTATGTGTAACTGGGTCACCATGCTGTACAGTAGGAAAAAAAATTGTATTGGAGAAATTACAATTAAAAAAAACTTAAAAAATTAAAAAATATAAATAAATAAATAAAAAGTCTGGCCTAATTCTTATAGGTCTTCTAAAAAAAAATAATTCTCTCTTATTGCTACTCCCCTTTAAGAAGTAAAATCATTTTATTAGACTATAAATGTGACTTAACTTTTAAATTGTTCCTTTCTTATGAATTGTGCCCTAGTAAGAATAATATGAATTTTAAATTGTATCTATTTAAAATAGTAATATAAGCATAGAATTTATATTTGAATTATAGACATAGAATTTGTTTCATATACTGTTTTATTTTATCTTGGTTCTGCCCTTCCCTAATTATATAGTTTTGAGTAAGCTACATAAAGGTCTCAATTTCAGTTTACTCATCTATTAAGCAAATATAACACTTTCCTCATAGGCTTGTGGTGAGAATTACATGATATAATGCATGAAATAGTGGCTGGCTCAAATAATTGCATCAATATGTTGAGGTCTAATCGCTAAGCATTTAATTGTTCTGACCCTCTGTTTTTTTCAACTGTGAAATGGAGAGAAGGAGAATCATCTCACAGAATTGTTGTTAAAATTTAATGAGATATGAAAAGCATGTGACACGGTGCCTGACTTGTAGTAGTAGTTCAGTGAGTGCTAATATTTTCTGCCCACTCGAAGGTCTTTAGGACGACTGGTGATGTTTGCTTTCTTCAGTATCTGGCTGTAGCTTTTCTGGTCCCTGTTAGCCTGCTAAATCCCACATCTAAATGTCAGGCCACATATTTCTTGGTTTACAATAGTGATTCTTAATCCTTCTGGAGGCTTTAAAACCCTTTGAGAAGCCCTTAAAAGCAACATCTCCTCTTGCCAGAAATATACACATACATATGTGTACACACACACACACACACACACACACAATTTCCACCCAGTTTCAGCTGCTTTATGGATCCCTGAAGTCGGCTCATGGGCCTGTGGACTCTAGGTTAAACACTGTGGTCTTCAGCACACCTTGGGTGCGCGTGAAGACACCCACATAATCAAAATGGAATCCTCTTTTACACATTGCTCTCTGACTGAATGCACATCAGCCCTGTATTCATTTGAGTTAGTGTTATCTAGTTTAGTTGCAATGCTTCCAGAGGGTTCATACAGAATGTTTACTTTGGAGCATGACTAATAAACTGGGGTTCACAAGTAGGCACCCTTCTTAAATACTAAATGATATTAAAATGAGATGAGAAACCTCATACTGTGAGAAATGCCATCGAGAGATTAAAGAAATGAAACCAAACATCATCTTGTTTAAATAAGAGGCTATAGAAAGGGTAAAACCAAGAATTCCAAATTAATAAACATAGAAAATAAATATGTGCATACATATTCAGGTAATAGCTTACCTAACTCAAAGCAACAAAATGCAATTTTCCACTTGCCTGGTTTAGTGGTTTGATTGAACCACTCTTTGAACTTCTCTCTTCCTTAGCTGTCAGTGATCTAATTGCACAAGCTAAGCTCTCAGAAGCTATTTTAAAGTTTGGAGAAAACTGTAGCTTTGTGAGATGATTTTCTTACAATTTAATATTTTACTAATACTACCAAATAGCATTTTTAGACACTGAGTACCCTTCTACTCAAAGTACTGATTTAAAGGTACTGTGAAAAATATAGTCTCTGATACATAGACATAATATGTAAACATCTATTGCCCAGACCAGGAAAATTCACTGAGTGTATTTGAAACTATTCAGAAAGGTAGCATTCTTCTAGAATGACTTAACAAGTGATTTCAGTGTAAATTCAAATCCTCACTTTTCTCATGATATGTTTGTGTTGAATTGTCATTAGTTTAGTATCAAGTCAAGTTTCTGAGACTGGATATTTTCCATTATCTGTGTCACATGTTATAGAATTCTGCTACTTTATTTTAGAATATGCCTAATAATATATTCATTTCAATGCATTTTCAGTACCATAGGTACTTGTATTTTAAAGAAGGATGCTATCAGGTGTAAATTCAAAAAAAATTATATTTAATAAATTAACATTTTTCATTTTAATGCCTTTACAACTTAGAGTTTACAGCAAAGTAAATAAACATTATCTTCTAAGAGTATATGGCTAGATTCTGGAGTCAACCTGGATTAAAATTCTGGCCCCATCATTTACTAATTCTGGAGCTTTACAAACCTGTGGTTCTGACTCTGATCCTTAGAATCTTGCGAGGCCCAGAGTAGCAGAACTGGCTTTAATGGAAGAATAAGTTGCATTAGTCAGAGAGGGAATAAAGGATATTTGTTGCATTCAATATAACACTGAATTAAAATGTAAAGATATAGGAGTTCCTGTCGTGGCACAGTGGTTAACGAATCCGACTAGGAACCATGAGGTTGAGGGTTCCATCCCTGGCCTTGCTCAGTGGGTTAAGGATCTGGCGTAGCCATGAGCTGTGGTGTGGGTCACAGACGCGGCTCAGATCCCGTGTTGCTGTGACTCTGGCGTAGGCCGGCGGCTACAGCTCCAATTCGACCCCTAGCCTGGGAACCTCCATATGCTGTGGGAAGTGGCTCTAGAAAAGGCAAAAAGACAAAAAAAAAAAAAAAGAATATGTGTAAACTGAGTGATACCAATTAGCCTTTTTTGTTTGTTTGTTTTTTTGGGCCACACCTGTGGCATATGGAGGTTCCCAGGCTAGGGGTCTAATTGGTGCTGTAGCCACCAGCATACACCAGGGCCACAGCAACACTGGATCTGAGCCTCATCTGCAGCCTACACCACAGTTCATGGCAACGCCTGATCCTTAACCCACTGAGCAAGGCCAGGGATGGAACCCTCAACCTCATGGTTCCTAGTCGGATTCGTTAACCACTGAGCCACAACAGGAACTCCTGTCATGTGTTACTTATAATTCAGAAATCACTGCCATGCATTACCTGTATATTTCTACATGATTTCAGAATTTTACACCTCTGTAATGAGTCCAAATGAGACTCGTCTGAAGTTTTTTCTTAGTTGTCCCTTAAAATTTTGCTGCTTAGAATATGATCTGGGGATGAGCAATCTTCTCACACTGGGGCCTTCAGAGAAGAGGAATGTCAGGCCCTCCTCAGGACTTACTGAGTTTGACAAAGTTACTAGATTTGTATAGACATTAAAATTTGAGACACTGTCTTGAATCATAATAAACATGACATCTTCCTGGTATATACTGCTTTTAATTGTATTATCTTTATTTTTAATATGATTTATTTCTCTTAGAAAGGATTCGCTGTATCAAGGAACACAGTGCAAAGTTCACATAAATGTAGAAAATGAAACAGAAATCTCACACTTAAGAAGTACTTTCACCATGAGACAAGTTTTAGGAGAATTCTATAACCACGTATAATTCCAAAACACCATCCAATCACAGATCTTCTCTGGAAGGACTTTCATGTTAATACTGACTTATTGTCAGAATTTTCTCTTCTCTACTATCAAGATAAGAGAAAAATTGTTTCAGTCATATCTGATGAAGAACCTCCACTAGTAATTTAAAGACTATAAACTTTTTAAAAATCAGACCAGTATATGGTTTCCAGAGTTGCTGGGAAAAATGCATTTCAGTTAACTGTGTAATTCACTTTACAGTCATTTAACAGTTTTCTATCCCAAGGAAATAATATCTGCAGTTATTTTCAGAAATAGCTACTTTCATTGGTAAATCCTACCTAATTACTGAAAAATTCTTCTGCCTAGTGTGGGAAATACTACCTAAGTGATTCTCTTCTTGGAGAATGTTTTAGCCCAAAACATTTCCACCCAATGTCATAACCATTAAGTAGCAAGAAAAAATAGCATTTCATCAACACATACGAATGAAACCACAAGTGCATGTATCAATCAGAAATCTTGCTGCCAAAGGAAAAGGATGGCTGAGACTGAGGCTTTTAATTAATGCGTGTTTGATACTCAACAATTCATTCTGTCACTTTCAGGTTCTCTGGCAGATAATGAGTATCAGGAAGTAAAGACAAAAAAAAAAAAAACATGTGAAAAAAAATCTCAATCTTGAGTAAGTGCTGTCATTTTTTTCCCTCCTGGGAAATGGATTTCATTATATGATTTCTGCACATGGAAGAATTTGCTCCAGATTATAGTTTGTTCTTCAAGAGAGCAGATGCTTTCAGTATTTCTTGTTAGGTACATTGTATCTTCACACATCCATAGAAACCGTTGTGATTTGCGTTTATAATTTTGAAATCCTCTATTGAGAGGGGTTATGGTGGAAACTGAGGGAGATACTATGATAGAAAAGGCAAGAAATAAACAGTCATTTTTCTATGTTCAGGTAAGAGGATACTTAAGATTTTCATTATGGTTTTCTGTCTTATGAGGAAATTTTCTTACATTATTCCACTTGACAGCAATAGCAGGTCATTAGTCAAATGTTATTCATATTTTACAGATAAGTAAATTAAAGCTCGGTGACTTCATCTGACTCAACCAAGGTCACAACAGTAACTAGAATTTGGATCTGGAAGTGAAGTTCAGGTCTTCTCATTGCAAATTTTGCTGATAAGCCTGCTATGGTAATTCCGAAGAAAACAAAACAAAACAGAAGTCTCAATTAAAATATTTAATAATAATAATCACCAATTCTGTGCTTCCTGTGTGCCAGACACTGATCTGAAACCTCTGATTAACTGAAGTGATCCTTAGAACAACTCTATGCATGGAATGCATATTACACTTGAGCAAACTGAGACACAGGTTATATAATTGCTCTTTACTCTCTCAGATAAGAAGTAGTAGAGACAAGATTTGAAGTCAGTTTACCTAATCCAGAGTTTCTACTTTTATTCCCTCACCAATGCAATATACCTAGCCCAGTGCCTGAAATGTAGATTCCCAAGGAACTGCTAACAAGTACTGCTACTAATATCTAAAATATACTCCAATTTGTTAACAGAAAATGTTTTTGAATAACGGCAAATACATTGTGGAAAAACATTGAGATATTGAAAGTTCCGTGCATAATTTATTAATATTTAATTTTAATATATAATTTATATATGTATATGAAATTAGCTATTTCTAGAAATAAAGTCAAAAGAATAATAAATCTCTCTTAAGTATTATTGAAACCCACACAGAGAATATTTTCTATATGTCAAAATAATATACAGCAGCATGCAGTGCAGAATAATCTCCTTTTCTGTGTGAAAAAATAGCTGTGTTCCTTGAGAGCACAAAATCTAAAAATATTCTTTATTAGTAAATTGGAATGTCTTTTAGATGTTCAATATCTAAGAGGTGAGTGCTTTTAATTCCTACATTTTCAGATCAAGAAACTGAGAATAAGAAGATGAAACCCTTTGCTCAGTCTCACAGCCAATGACAGCACTCAGAGTCAGAATCAATCTGGTTCTAAAGACTGAGTGGACTATTCTGTCACAAGTGGGGGTTAAAACCTGCCTCAGATTGTTCTTTCTTGGAAAGGTTGAAAGTGGGGGAAGTTCATCATGACAGATCCTATGGGCTGTGGGGGAATGTGGTTTGGACCCAGGACCATTTGCCCAAGTTTATCCCTACAAAATAAGTCCCTATTTCTTACTCTTGTGTAAAGAAATGGAATGACACATACATATATGCTCGGTATTCTCCATTGGTTTTCTGGTATCTCCATGTATTTGGAAAGTGGTTTGAATTATATAGAGTTATTAATTTTATCTCATAGCAAATTGATTGATGAAGCAAAATAGTAATCTCTTATTCTAGTCTAACATTTGACAATGGTTATTTTTGAAATACATGTTCATACATATTATATGCATTAATTTCTTTATCAGTTCTTTTTTGAAGGCTAAATTGAGGTGTACAATTTTATATGTTTTATTATACTCATTTCTTACACAAAATTATTTTTCATATTGCTATTACTACTACCGTTTTTATTTCTTTATATTTGCTTTTGTAAGCAAGAAGACACAGATTCACAGAAGCAGACTCAGCCCTAGGTTTGGATCCTGTGCATACTCTTACTCACCTGGGATAATATTTTATGAGCTGCCAGGACAAATGTTTCAGGACAAGCATCATATTTTCCTAAAAAATAAAATATAAATGTAATAAGAATTCCTTTTCTTTGTACAACATTTTATAAAATATCACCACTTCTATATGCATTTTCTCACTTGATAACAAACCAATAACATGGTTTAGAGATAATTATTCCAGTGTTGTTATTTTTTTTCTTCTTCCTCTTTAAAATTTCTCTGGAGTTTTCACAAATAGTGCCACTCAGATCATTTGTTGGACCCACAAAATTTGGCATGCATGGTATTTTATTTAAAAAACAAAGTTTTGTAATCCTTAAATATTAAGAAATATCAAATAATGTTTGTATAATGTAAAATGTTCTATATTTCATGATAGATATAGTAAAATAGCCATAAACTTACCTTTTAGTCTTCAAGTGAGAATTGATGAGGAAATTAATATTAATGTAGTATTATATTTAGAAATATTTCTAGATGTATACATACATATATATATATATATATTTCAAAAATGTCACTACCACCTGAGTTGGTGTAGAAACAAGATACTCAATTTTTGGTTGACAAAATCTTATTTGATGAAACTTCAATTTCCTCCTGAAAACCTGGCAGATATGATCCCATCAGGCCTGCAGTTCTGCATGACAGTCAGCTCAGAGGTGCAATCAGCTTCCTCCCTCCCAGAGGCACAGTCCATTTGTTTGCCATGCCTTGGAGCTCCTTTGCACTCAAGCCAAATGTCGGCTACTGGCATATGTAGATTATGCAATTAATAAACCTTGTCAAATTTCACTTTTTTCATATGAAAAAAATTGGATATATTGATGTTTTATAAGGATGTCATAATGCATGATGCATAATATATATCAAAGCATTTGGGAAATCTACTATTCGAACTCAGTATATGACAACTTGATATACTAGTAACAACTAAATTTTTTCTAGGATTAAATATTTTATCACTTCTAATGAGGATATTCAAAATCTTTCTACTCACTTCAGGGCATCACTGCACAGAATATCCGTGAATTTCTGGATTTTTTTTACCTCGATTCTAGAGTACTTTTTAAACTCCATAAGTGCTAATATTGGTAGGTATTTCAAATCCTCCTAATGAAAGGCGCTCTGTCATAGTGATCAAGTACACATTTCTGCTTTTAAGAAACTCAAACTAAATGGGAGTGGAATCAGGAGAAGCACTCACAGAAAGGCAGCAGATGGCTTGCTGCTTACTCAAGGTTGCTTTCTTTCCTCTCTTGCTGGGGTCTTGAAAAAAGCAGTGAGGTTCCCTGCTCTCTGCCCTGTACGCCTGGCCTTTTATTCTGCTCTTTCTCCAGAACGTGTTAGATGATTCATTTAGGTGGATCTGCTGAAGAGCGAAGTTTGATTTTCCATGTATTCGGCTAATTATTTCCCTCTCTCGATTCTCCATTTTCCCTGAAAGTTAGGCTTCACCCAAGACTTCTGGAACATGACCTTGGTTTGTGTATAGGTCTTCATTTTTTTTTCTTTTCATTTAGTTATTTATTTTAAAAAATTTTTAACTGGTGTTAGAAATACAAAAAAGCTGTCCCCAGAATTCTGCATAATTTCCTCACGTCCCTTCCCTTATTCACTTCTGGTATTTTCATCTGTATAACCAGAGCACAGTGGTAAAAACAGAAAATTCACATTGATACAATGATCTTCACTATTATTGTTTTGGTCTGATTTGACTTTCTTCATTTTCCCCATTGATGGCATATTTTATCCCCCAGGATCATGCTGTCATGTTTATGTTCCAGAAACCATGTTAATGGTTTCTTCTTAGTCTCTTCCAGTCTGCGTCAGTTCCTCAGCCTTTCCTTGTCCTTCATGACCTTGAGATTTTCTTGGGACTTGCCAGTGTGCACTCACTGATTGTTTGGTTTTCTTTCAGGTGGTCCTTTATATCATCTTTCCAGCACACTTGGCGTCCTTGTGCAGATTTACATTAGATCCCCTTCCTTGCTGCTGGAACAAGTACATTTAGGAAGATCTAGCTGCCTGTGAGCCTCCCTGAAAAGACAGCAAGGTAGAATATAGAAATAGTTTAAAAAGGGAAGAAAGGACCAAACTCTGTGGGAATTATGATAATGGGGTAAAGGAACAGGAATGTTAAAAAATATCAGGTAGAGAGTGGATCACATTAAAATATCTTGATGTCTCTTGAATGGCTGGTGGAAAATAATCTCTTCGGTCTACATGTGGTTGTAGATCTGAAGAGCAGCCATCCCTTGTGAAAAGCTGGATATCTATTAAAGTGTGGGAAGAATCTGGTAAAGAGGTTGGAATAAATCTCCCCACAGTCCTTTTGCTGCTCTGTCTAAAGGAATGAGCTTTGTTAAAATAACACAGTGTGCACTTTATTTCTGGCTTTTAACTCCTGTGTCCGATCGCTCTTATAAACTGTGGAGAGCAATGTGATGAAAATGAGAAATGTTCCTCCGTCTTCTAGGAGCAGGTGGGAAGAGAAAACGTGCACCAGAATATATAGGTACATAGAACGTGTTAATTGAAAGCTGTGTTGCATGTACCTCTCAAGAAGGAATAGTCCTATTGATCTGCTTGTAGCGAGGAAGAGAGAAGATGTGCTATTAATACTTAGTCACAGAACACGGAGGTCTGCATGTCCCTTTTTTTCTGCTGGGCTCATTTCGAAGAGGATCTTTTGTGACTCATCACGATGAAGTACTGTTCCACGAGAAGCTGTTAATCATGCTTCTGAGATTGTGGGAGAAAAGTAGGTTTCCCCTCAAAACCCACTTTATTCTGTCATTTGGAAATGCTCTTATGTAGCAGGCATCCTGTATACAGTAGTGCTGCTGCTGCTGAGGTAACATAACACGTGGGAAGGAAGACTGAGCTTTCGCTGCCACTTGAGTTATGTGAATGTTAACAGGGCTTGGAGAGGAAAAGCAAGGGGGGCCCAGAGAGATGAAATGAGCGTGTCTATGTGAGTGTGTGTGTTGGAATGGCAGTAGCTTTTCACTTATTGAGAGATTGTGTGTGAAGGGAGCTGCTCTGAAATCATACCCCTAAGTTTATAGAGATTTAAATGTGCTTTATCGATGCTGTGTACTTCAAGTGAGTGACGGAGGGCCTTTGCCTTGCCTTGGTATAGATGGAGGCACCAAGAGACAGCTTTAGAGTTCTGTTTAAGACAGAATCACCTAGCACACAAGGGGAAAGGCTGTCATTAGACTGAGTTCTTGTGATTTGGTTTAGGAGCCTCCAAGGAATGTGGCTTATGGTTGCAATATTTTCTGGCTGAGAAAACTCAAAGACTAAGATGATGTAAAATTGTCCCTGTTGTTAAACAAGTCAGAGGTTTCCAAATGAAAAATGGTTTAGAAAATAAGGCTTTAATGTGCCTAACCTGAGTCTGTTATTATGATGATTAGTAGCTCACAGTTCCTGGTTTTCTTCCCTTGTGCCATCTCCGTTCTCATGCTCTGCATTCATATTCAGGTGTGTTCTTTCTCTGTGTACATAACGAGGGGCAAAGGACAACCTATGATTTAACATTGAAGGAAATGAACCAATGTTTCAAATGTACATTGAGTTAATAACCTAAGAGTAAAATAATTTAAATGACTGTAGTTGTGACCAAGTTCAAAGCAAGGCTTTTGGCACGCACCTCCTGGACCTTTTAATTACCCTAAACTTTGAGTCCAATTATATATGCATGAGTGTGGTTAATTTATTGTCATTTAAATGCTCTCTTCATGAAGTTTCATATACAAAATGTGTAAGATCTATCCACAGTCCCAGTCAAGAGTTGGAAACCTGCTTTTCCTTAATAAGCCAAACATTTAAAATTGAGTGTTTGGAAAACTAGGCAGATTGCTATCTAACCAAATCCCATCATTCATTTTTTTCCTTAATTTTTCATAAAAGGAAAAACCCATGCTAGTTAAGGACTTGTCAATAATTAGACTCTGAGTTGATTATTAAGTACATTGTTTTTTTAAATGCATTTATAACTGATTTCCAAATCAGACATAGTTCTCTCTTTCATATTTTGAAAATATGCTTCATTGTGTTGCTTAATGTTTTCTGTTTTTAAATTCACTGAATCTTTTCAGTCAACAACTTATTGTTTTGCTTTTTAAAGGAAAGAATTAAAATAAACAGAGTACAGTTACCAAATTTTGCAACTTTACCTCATGGTTTGGTTATCAACATATAATCTTTAAAGAGACTAAAAATAGTAGTGGTATAGATGCAGATGAAGATATTGAATAAAGTTGGTACGAGTTCAAGAATTATATTTTAAAAAGGTGAATTTTTCTATTAATTTTAAAGTAAGGCAAAATAGGAAGGGTGAGTTTGTATTGTAGGATGATGGCTTGTATAAAAATCTGAGCTAAGGATATCTCTGAAATTGAGCAGCTCAGAGCAGTGATTAAAGAAAACATATCGTATGATCAGAGGGAGGAGTCGATGATGTACTACAGGCACCCAATACTAATTATAATAATGCATAAAGTTCATGGAGTACGTATAAAGACAGAGACACTACTCTAAAAATTTTAGAAATTTGCAGAAGACCCAAGGAAACACATACTCTTTATTATAGCTGGACATGACTGGGGTTTATTCATTGGACTCTTGGCTTTCATGTGTCTTCGTTGTAGTTCCCTGATACCTTTATGAGGCTTATAGCTCTTTCATATAATAGGAAATAGAAAGATTCCCCACTATTAGCTCTTCTATACTTTAGACTGGACCACTTTACTTGGGTTCTGATTTTGTTTGTTTTGTTTTGTTTTTCTAACATTGTTGCTTCTGTTTCAGCTTATAACCATTATAAGTCCCAAGGAATACATAATTTCAGCAGAAAGTTCTAGTTTTGGCTCCAATCCAGTTGCTATGCTATAAACTGAGGCTGCGCGTAAGAGAGATGAAAGGTTATTCCGAGGGAAATGAAGTATTATAGAGGAGGTTATGAATTAAAAGAGGAGATTTAAAAATGAAGAGCTAAAGTTCTTCATTGCAAGGAGGTCCAGTGATAGTCCCAATATGTCAGACTTTTTCCCTTTCTTAATGAGATATTGTTGACATTTAATATTATATTAGTCCAAAGTGTACAACATAATATTTTGAAATATGAATATGTTGTGAAATGATTACCACAATAAGTTTAGACAACATCCATCACCTCATACAGTTAAAAATGTTTTTTTGTGATGAAAACTTTTAAGATTTATTCTCTTAGAAACCTGCAAATATTCAATGTAATGTTGTTAACTGTGGTCACGTTTCTGCACATTACATTCCTAGGACTTAACTTATAACTGGAGGTTGGTACCTTTTCACCTGCTTCACCCATTTCCCCCATCCTCACCCCCTGTTTATGGCAGCACCAGTATGTTCTCCGTATCTATGAATTTGTTTTTTAAGATCCCACATATCAGTGAAATCATACAGTATTTGTCTTTCTCAGGCTGACTTAACTTAGCATAATGCGCTCAAGACCCATCCATGATATGGCAGATGGCAGGATTTCCTTCTGTTTTATGACTGAGCAGAGCATTAGAAACACAGATGATAAAGAACCTCACTGCCTGGAAAATTTGGGTAGGATCTAGGAGAAATAAAAGACAGGCACTGAAAAATTGCACTTACGTGCCACATATAGGAAGAAGAATTAACAAGGGCTGTTTTTAAAAGTTTGAGTAGCATTATATGCCTGGATACAATTTTTTGTGTGTGTGGTTTTTTTTTTTTTTTTTTGTCCTGGGGAAATTAAATCGAGTTCAGCTTTGAAAGAATTTTCTGTGTTGTGTTGATGCAGTTAGGCTAAGTATGCTAGGCAACACAGCTATTGAATATATATTTTTATTAATTTCAAAGTTATACAAAAATAAATAGAAAAGATACCATTTAAATATACTTTTGCATCCTCCACAGTAATACAAAACTCCTAAGAAGTTTGTGTGTTGCTGCCTTCATGCTTTATAATACTCACCGAGTTATTGTAACACTGCATATGGTATTTTTACTCTTTATTTAATATTATTCCATAAATATTTTTCTACCTTTAATCCCTTCCTTTTTCAGTTATTAATGAGACACTTCAATAAAAGATTGCTATACTTGTATTTCCGTTTTAGAAATGCTGACCTAAACCAAATAGACTGCCAATTATTCCTCCAACAGAAATGAGTTTATTCAGGAACTGCAAAGAGCTGCAATTGGAGGTCTGCCACCATGGCAAGCCAGATACAAGTCCCCAGAAAAAACTATAGAGTGGAAAAGGAAGTTGGGAGAACTATAGTAAACAAAAAGTCCCAAACTTTTCATTGGCTGAGTTGCAGTAGTTGCAATAGGGAGGGCGTGGGAGGGATCCGGAGCTTGGGGTTAACGGGTGCAAACTATTGCTCTTGGAATGGATTTACAATGAGATCCTGCTGTGTAGCATTGAGAACTATGTCTAGATACTTACATCGCAACACAACAATGGGAAGAAAAAGTATGTATACATGTATGTGTAACTTGGTCCCCATGCTGTACAGCAGAAAAAAATAAGTAAAACAAACAAAAAAACCAATATAAAATCCCCCCCAAAAAATGTAGGTAATAATTTTCCTTAACACATTTGTTGGAGGATTAGGGCAAATGATCATGTATAATAAACCCTTTGTAAACTATGTGCTGCCTTTTACATACAAGGCATTTTCTGCTTATTACCTATACTCATGCCTCATGCAGAGACTTGGGGGATAAAAGGTCTATACACTCTAGTTTGTTTCTGATCCAAACAGGTTAGAGCAAAATAATGTGAAATTGCTCAGTGGTAGTTATTAGTCCATGTTCACTGGTTCTGAGTGTTAATATCAGGGAGAGTCAACCCAGCAGACTCTGCTCAAGTCTTCCCTTCCTGGGGACATCTGAGCACCAGAGCCAGCTTGGAGGAATCTTCCATGGAAGCACAGACGATTTGCCTTTACTCTGCTTCTATCTCTGTGCAGGATCATTTCCAAAATCTATGCTTAAAATGTTGAGACAGTCTCAAACTGAGCAAGTTTTTTCCCGTAAAACAGAAACAAAAACAAAAAGCATTGTCAATGTTGAGAGTGGCACAAATTGAAACAATCTAGCAAAGAAAAGTACTTAATATGTATTTTTTCTGTCACCTAATAGCCTATATATTAAAAACAATATCATGAGAATCTACCTGGATGCCCCTCCTGAGTTAACGCCCATTTCCACAGAATCCTATGGTGATACCTGGATGACTGCTTCACACATCTGAGGTTCTGTGAGCCAGTGTTGTAAATAAATAAACTACCTAGGATAATTCCACATTATGAAACCAAGAGATAGCAGCTCTTATATCTTGGAGAAATTGAGCCGTGTTATGCCTAGGTTATAAATATTGCTCTGTGTATGAAGGTAAAATAGGATAGGAAGATACAAAAGAGAGAAGCTGATAGTAGGTGTATGGCTGCCAGGAACTACACAAGACGGATGCTGAACTTTGCTTTACCAAGTAAGACTTACTGATAGCAAGTTTGGTTCCTACAATAGTCTTGCTTTTCAGGGTTCCTAGTTCTTCCATATTTTTTTTGTAGCCAGGTTTCCTGTAACAAACTCATACTTGTGCAGTGTAAGAAGGATGCTACTGAAAAGATACTTCCAAATCAAAACTTTTAGGCTCCTAAATTGGGCTTTGAAACCGAAGCAGAAACGGTTAAGAGGAAACAGTTGGGGGGACAAAGTCCAGAATTTTCCAATAGGGCTCTTGAATTTGGGAGGCTTTCCAGCATGTTATGAATTCAGAAAGATAACTTCCGAAGTCAGATTATATGTCTTTGTGAAGAGAATAAAATTGTGGATAGAATGTAATTATGGATGGAAAAGTAATGGTACTAGTGGGCAGCTGGGTGGGTGGAATATTTCTTCTCTGCCTCAACCCTAATAATTCTCATGCTACACCACTCTTTCTTTCCTGTTTGCGTGACTAAAATGCACTGAATTCAGTTAAGGGTAATTGAGTTAAATCAGTTTCCTATCCAAATAATATTAAAGTAATGATGAATTGTGCAGAAAAAACATGGAACCGCTTTGTAAACCTCTATTTTAAGCCTGAGAGGCAGCCCAATGTAATTTATTCCTCTCTGCCCTCCCTCTGTGTTTGAGAAATGAAGCAGTGTTTTGCAGAGCAATGCATTCTTTTCCTTATGCTCATATCTATCTCCTTCATGTTGGCAAGAGATCATTGAATTCTGTTTTCAAACATCTGAACTCTTACTCTTGCTGTAGCAACTGCCAGGTCCTGCCACAGAGTCAAGGGGACTAGAAGAAGGAGCCCTGGGAAGCCGCCTGCAGAGCAAATGGCTAATTAATGTAATGCACTTTTAAAAGTATCCATAATTAAAAGCTTTATTGGAGAGCAAGAGGAAATCATTCTCAGAAGTTTGGCTCCATGTTCCCCAGCAGGCATGGTGACTTAAAAAAAAAAAAAATCTCTTAAACTTATCATTAATGGTCTGCAATGTAAATGTTGAATTTCATGATACACTTTTTCTCAATTCTCTTGAAAATCAGCTGCTTCTGAAGCTAAGAGGAATAGCCTTGTTTATTTTTTGTTTTGTTTTGTTTTTTTTTTTAATGTGTTCACGTTTCTAGAATGAACTCATTGGAACTGTTATTTGGAACATAAAGTGAAGCCATAGTCAGGCCTACTGGGTCTGTGTGGTTAAGCAAGACGTAAACTGTGTAACTCCAAGGAGCACTATTTGCATAGGTGACAAAACTCCTGTACCTCCTGGAGTTGTGCAATGCAGCAGCTCTGCTCAGAGCATTTTTTTTCCAGCGACACACTTGTGGCTCATGCTTCACATCACATTTTTTTCCGTACATCAGGATTTTTCCTCCCTGGTGCATTTGGGAAGACACTGAGGTTCATCTGAAAAGGATTAAAACAAAATCATGGAATCTCTCTCTCCACTAGTTACTGGCTTCCTTGATGGTAGAATTACTTTCATATTGTTAGCAAATGCAAGCAATGAACGGACAATGAAAGTCACCTTAAGTAGAGTAATTTCTTCCTTGGGTACAAAGAATGCTGAGAATTGAGTGAAATTTTGGGTCTTCTCACAGATGACAAATACGCCAAAGTCTTTGGAGCACTATAGGGGTTTTCAAACTTGATTTTTTAAAGTACAGTTGTTACATATCCAGAGTTCTGCTTTGGCAAGATTAGTAAAGATTTGGAAAAACTGCTAAAGATTAATATGATTTGAATAACTTTTGGATATTTTTCCTAGTATGTGCTCTAGATTAGATTATTAATTCAAAAGACAAACATTTGAGTGTAGGCAATATAGTTCATATTATTTTTAAGCCCGTGGTTAGCTCTATTTTAGAAGAAATCAATTTATGTAATATTAGAAGAATATTCATGTTTTATACTGTAAACTCATGTAAACCTATTGTTTTTCCCAGGAATTCAGTTGGAAAATGTAGATAAGATTTTTCTGGTGACAGGACAGATAATTTATTTTTGTAAATCCATTTTTAAATGGCATTAATATAAAAACCAACATTATAAAAATGTATAAAATATAAATTGAAGACCGAAACTACCTATAAGGACTAATGTAGTGTGTGTGTGTATGTGTGTGTGTGTGTGATGTGTATATTCAATATAATGTGTGTATATGTATATGTACACAGAACTCCTTTCTCTCCACGCATACTATATATATATACACGATTTATATACACACTATATAGACCTTGGGCCACAGGCCTACATTAAATCTTTTCCTTTGTGTTCCTCTACACCCTGTCCATACAGTACTAACAGTATTTATGTTGCCTTGTAATCGTTCCTTCAGTTGAGTCCTTCGTTAGCTTGTAGATACAGTAAGCTAAGGAGTTAATCACATACATCTCTAATGAGACTCCATGGATTCAAATCATGCGACCTTATTATTTATAAACTTTGTGACCTTGAACAAATTATTGAATGTGATGGGTCTCAGTTTCTTTATCTGTAAATTGGGGAGAGGGGTAATAATAGTGTCTATGTCATAACTTGACAACGAGAATTAAATGAGTTTTCAAACATACAGGACAAAGTACAATACTCGATGCACATATAATACTTTTATGTGTTAACACTGTGTGTTTCCAGTGCACTATGGTACGTTATAGTCTCATGGCAGAACTTAATAGTTATTTGCTGAATAAATGTTATTCTTGGAATTCCTGTTGTGGTGCAGCAGAAACGAAGCTGAGTGGGAACCATGAGGTTGCAGGTTCAATCCCTGGTCTCGCTCAGTGGGTTAAGGATCCGGTGCTGCCGTGAGCTGTGGTGTAGGTCACAGATGTGCCTCAGGTCTGGCATTGCTGTGGCTGTGGCGTAGGCTGGCTGCTGTAGCTCCAATTCGACCCCTAGCCTGGGAACCTCCCTCCGCATGCCGTGGGTGCAGCCCTGATAAGGAAAAAAGCAAATAAATAAATAAATAAATCATATTCTTTATTATAAAACCCATGCTTAGGACTCGGTAGCATTAGAAAATGTTAAATAAACAAACTGAAAGCACATTTTTACTGCCCTCAGTGGATTTAAAATCTCACCTAGAAAAAGAGTCTACTTATAAATTATTTTATATAAAGATGAGAGAGGTCATACTGGTAGAGTAGTATATGTCAGAAGAAGTCCACACATGGGCTCGAATGTTCTTCAGAAGCCTTATTAGAAAGGTAGGACCTCGACTCCTTCATGAAAGTTGAGATGTGACTGACTACGCACAGGCTGAGAAGGGGCTCCTTCTACACAGCAGCCCAGCTGGAGCAGCATTGCCGCCAGACGGAGTGTGAGTCAATCTGTGGACTAAGGGGTCAGCAGTGCAGCTGGCAGGCAGTCACTTTTCATCATTATTGCTTAAAAATAGCACTGTTTTCTTGGAAATGTAATATATACTTTGAATTACTAATATATTTGTCCCTAATTTAGGACACATATTGTTAGAAGGGAGGTAAGAAAAAAGAAGATAGAAAATGAATACAAGGTTTTATCAAATCCCTTTTTTTGTTTTGTTTTTCTCGCTTGCTGCCCTTTCTTCTTGCTCTCCTAAGAAAACAGACAAATGGTAACCAGTTTTCTAGATTTAAAAAAAAAATCTTTAAAAAAAAATTAACCATGACTCTTGTGTTTTTTTTGTTATACCTTTATACTGAGTAAGAACACAGGGTTGCTGATATCCTTTTGTTGATTTTATTCATCTCTATTTTTCAAGGTTATGATGTTCATAAAATTTTCAGACCAGAATCTAGAGAAATCTGATTCTCATCATGAGATGTCTGCCCAGTTTCACCTAAAATAGGTTAGAAGTTTGAGAGTCATTTATATAGATGAATAATTCTTCAAAAAAGTCCTATTTTTCGTCCAGTTTTTCTGAACTAGCAAAATTAATAGGCAAATGTATTAAGAGCAGGAATAAAATCACAGCAAGCAAAACAAACAAAAACTGAAATATGCATAGACTCTGAGTGGGGAGAAAAATTGATGTGTTTGAAAAACTGAGAAGAACGGTTGAAGAGGAATGTAGAGGTGAAAGGGAGAGAGGCGTGAAGGAGGATGGAGAGGTTGGCAGCATCAGATCGGAAGGGCTCACATGGAACATGCTTAGGTCTTTTTATTTCCTTCCAACTGGAATAAGATGCCCTCAGAAGGTTTTAAGCAAAGTCTAATTCAAGAAATTTTTTTTTCAATTTTTAAGAACTATGCTACCTGCTTTACACATGATTAGTTTTAAGGAAAATAAAAAAGAAATGCTTAGATCAGTTAGAAAGCAATTTTATTAGTTAAGAATTGGTAATGATTTGGTTTATCATTTCGGCAGTCAAGGTGAAGATAAAGTGGTTGAACTTAAATTTTGGTGGACTTTAACTGGCACTTGTTTGATTATATGTGGAGGATAAGGAATAGAGGAATAATGATGATTTTCAGGATTATGGCTTGAGAAGTTTTATTAATTATGATGCCGTTTGGTGATTTGAAGAAGCCCAGGGGAGATAAAAGTTTCAACGAGAAAAAGGTAAGAGTTAAGAACAGAATTAAGTTCCTCTAAAGGCCTATTATATTTGAGATACTACACTGAGACTTCAATAGTCTATGGCAAGAATATATTTGAATATATGAGCTTGCTGCTGAAGGGAGTTTGATTTTCAAATGTAAATTTGGGAAACATAAGTACATAAATTATATTTAGTGCCATTGAAATATTTGAGAACACCAAATGGAGAGAGCAGAGTTACAGAATATATAGTGCTTATCATGGAAGTCAAGATAAGAGCATGTGTAAAGATGGAGGAATGGCCAACAAAATGAGAATAAAAGTGCATTTTGTAATGTACATTGTCAGTGGTAACGTGGACAATTTTGTTTTAATCAAGTAATAGAGACAGAGTAAAGTAGAAGTTAGTTGAAAGGATGTGAGAAGAGATAAACTAAATGACTTGTCAACAAACTTTATGAAGGAAACACATATAGCTGTCATTTCATATTTTCTATAACATTTTCCATTAATATTATTTTGCTTATGATTTTCAATGTTTAGTATTATCGCCAGTACAAAAAATACATTGGTTGCCTTTATCACTTGCTAATATCCAGCCTTACTTTGTAATGATGAGCTTCTTTTATTTTAATGGTATTTTTTAGGAGAGAATAATATAAGGGTACCATTAATGTGCAAATTGGTAATACCGACAACAGCTTATCTGAAGATCAGACTTAATTAGATCAAACTAGATGAATTCTTAACATCAACTTCAAGGGTCAAATCCTGCAGTATTTGAGGTTGAGCCCAAATTTCATCTGCATGGAACCCTCATTTCACTTTGACTTCCTTTTTCTACCTAATGCGTTTTGCCAAGTTGCATCCCTTCCTCCTGAACACCTGGTGGTGCACTGGATGAGTGTACCTAAGTGATCCCACAATGGCAAGAGAAGGAAATGTAAACTCGTGCATATTTTGTGAGTGAAATATTCACAATCTTATGTGCTTCTTAAAAGGGTCTTAATAGGCATTTTGAGGGCATTTAATTGTTTTTACTTTTTAAAAGTTATTTAAAATCTATTTTGATCAGTTTACACATTGTCATTTACTACACACACACACACACACACACACACGCACAGGAGTGTGTTCCTCTAAGTAACCTATAAGAGATTTAAAACTGTTATCACATTTGAATTTATGATTAACCAGAGCCACAATTCACTGTTTAGTCACTGAAGGGGAAAAGCTATAACCCTTCCATAATAAAATACAGTTTTCTTATGTATTTTGCTAAATTACTTACCACCACAGAAATTTCAGACTATACTAGCACTACCTGCCCATGCACAAGGAAAGCTGGGTGACTTAGAATTTATTTCCTTATATTCTGACTCTTCAAGCTGATGCTATATTTTTTAAAAGTGCTTTAAAAAAGCCTATCTAAAGGTGTCAAGGTGATATTCTCATTATTCAGAGATGGCAGAACTGTTCTTTGTTGTGGTCAATAAAATGCCCAGTAGGCAAGAACTATGTTAAGAGTTTTCATAGTGAGGTCAGGAGCTTTTAGCACAAAACAGATTCATACACAGAGTAGGAATTATTTAAATTTATTTGAATATCAGTAGAGGTTTTCAGTACCATGGCAAATATTTTAGCTGTTTATAGTTACAGACATCTTCCTTTGCCACCTCTATTCTTTATCTTCATTATTTTTCTTCTCTCAGTGTTCCCTACCTTAATCTTTTTTTAAATGATTTTTATTTTTTCCATTATAGCTGGTTTACAGTGTTCTGTCAGTTTTCCTGCTTTCATCTTCAAGTGAAAAACTATTAAGTAACTGAATATCAACTTCAACTCAAAAAATAGTTGTGTAGATATAGTTTCAAATTAGCTTCTCAAATATTAGAAAAACATCGTCTAAGTCAATTCCATCTGAAAGGTAAATGTTATCTGAATTCTACCAATTATTCTTTTACTTATTAGATTTTAGCCTAAAAGACATCCCATGTGTGCATAAAACAACTAAGATGTGATGAAAACGGAGTTTGTTACAGTGCTTCTCTTGGCTGTGGCCCAAACCTTAAAAGTCCCATGCCCATTTTCTTCAGATCTTTGATATATTGACCAGAGTTTACCTTCATAACTGCATTGCTGATTTTTGTAATTTATAAAATAACAGGTCAGAAATTCCTTTTGTAAATTGCAAAATATGTATCTACTCTAAAGTAGAGCAGTCATTCATTCTGTGGGGCCGATATATTCATGAGGTCTAGTACAGGAACAGAAGCTCGAGTTTTGTGCCAAAGGGGAAGCTGATTTGATGTTCCCCATTTAAAATTGTTTCACTGTGTGGAGTAGTTGGGTGCATTTGGAGGTTATAGGAAACGTCACCTTTCACCCCAAGGTCACCCATTGAAATCTGAAACAAATTGAGAATGACTAGAAGTAAATACCATAGAATTAGTGGTACATAACTTTTCAATGGAAAATCATGAAAACACAGCTTTCACATTTCAGTATTTTGGTTTGTTTGCTTATTGCTTATTGTCTTTGGTTAGTGTCTTCATATCATTTTTATCATCAAAACTAATAGTTTTGAGGGTGAAAATCGGTGCTAAACTAACAGTATTTAACTTTATACAGAAGTAGATTTGTATATTGTTACAATTGTACCTTCTGCTTCAACTGGGAAAACACTGCAGTTTGTTAAGATGCAGTTAATAAAATAATGAGTACCACAACAAATCTCAATTATATATCTTTTTCTTTTCTTTATTTGGTTCATTTGTTTAGTAAGGACATTGTTTTGTTTTAAGATACTGTTCTATGCCAAAATACACATTAAAGTTATACATTATTTCTGCAAAAGTGCAAATAACTATATCTTCATTGTTGAACATATTGTTAGATTTACAGTTCTCACCAGTGTCTTATGTTCAGTGTTTCTTAGGCTGGCTATGAACCAACTCTTAATAGTCTTACCATAATTTTTTCAAGTCTTGAGTATATGGTTGTGGTTTATTTTCATAACAGTATTTCTGAATTTAAAATTTGCAAACAGGTAGTAAGTAGGATATTTGCTGTCACATTTCTCTCTGTGAAGTACTATCAGAGCAACTGCAGAAATATTTGGTAGTGCCAGGTAAAGAGAAATTAAGTCGAGGGTACATGTACTTTGGATTTAATTAAATACGCTTTGGGTTTATAATACATCCTCTATAGAAAATGATGTATTGCCATATGAAGGGGGATCAGAGACTGTAATGTAACTTAATATATAGTTAAGTTATTGCTATCTATTCCAATGTAGGAATGGCTCCAGGAATATCTTAACATCTACCTGTACTATGACATTAAGATGCTGGCTCAGAGCATTTACCACAATGTGAATGCTTCCCATGGCATCAAACATCAAAAGTATTAAGGCTATGTAGAAGAAAGGAATGTTTAAAGTCATCAATTAGAAGTAGGTCTATGGAAAATTATTCTAATTATTTAGTGTGCAAATTAATAAAGAATTATACAATTTCGTACATGCTTTTCATTTTTGATAGGAGTTGCATGAATAAGAATTTATCTTAATTTCTGAAAAAAAATCCATACCATTACTAAAAGATTTTATATTTCTCAAGTATCATTTCACTCCATCACAGTAGAGGGAGGCTAAAGTGATCTTTCCATTATCCATAGAAAATGGTATTTCAAAATTGTTGCCATATGAAAAAGAAATAAAAGAGTAGTATATTAGAAAAAGCTAGGGGAATGTATTTTATGAGTATATTAGGCGGTTAAGCTACAAAATTTTTTTCTAGATGTCATGATATTTTTATATTTGTCAGCTATTCCTAGATTGGAATTTGTTAGGACTTCTTTTCTTGCTTCACATGTATATTCATTTTGATACTTTATTTTATATTAGTCCTTTTCATATTAAGAAGGTCCTCTGGCTTCAGTACCTCTTTAATATTCCAGAGTGGTTAAAATCTTCTGAAGAGCAGCATGGCAGTATTTAACCATATTACATGTAGGCCTATCCCATGACCCAGTAATTCTGATCACGAATATTTCTATCTCACAGAAATGTATATAGCCTGGTTCCTCTGTGTAATAAGTAGTTGAAGGGTATTCACTGATGGGAAGATATGGTGGATGTATGTCTCAGGGTATTATTTAGCAATTAAAAGTAATGAAGGAAATATCCAAATGACAAATCACAGCATTGGTAGACAAATCATTTAATTTTTCTAAATTAAAATAATTATATGCATTTTGCAAACATATACACACGCAAAATGTAGATTTAACCCTGTTTAAATGCTTGTTTTTAGTAGGAATGATGAGTGGAAATAAAAGTTTAAAACAAAGGAGATGCCTTGTGATAATCTTCTAGGACGGGAAAACTGCTAATTTTTCAGGACCTGAGAAGAATGATTGATTCTCACCTCTTCACCTAATTAAAAAAAAAAGATTGACTAGTTATCATGAAAAAAATATTTATAGGTTGTACTTGTGTACTATGTAGTGAGGAGGTAGGTATGTATACTCTAGAGATAATTATTGTCCATGGCTCTTGTTATACACAATTACATAATCTATGATAGAAATTAATAAAATATTATCCAAACAGACTATGAAAAATAACAATTAGAGGAATTCATGTGTTCTTCCTTCTTGTTTCTATCTTAAATTCTCATAATTCCAAAGAGCAACGTTTCAATTTTTTCTTACTTTTTTTTCTCATTTATTTATTATTTGCTATCTTACTAGAGAATTCACTAACAGTGGTAATTTAAATTCATGGGGTCTATGAACAACTAACTTATAACTAGTTAATTACATCAGCTAAACTTAACAAGAACTAATCTTGACTCTATATGTGTTTTTACATATTTTTCTTCTCAGCTTGAATGTTGAGATCAACATTATTTGCTAAGAAATTAAGACTAAGCTACCTTAGAGTCTTCCATCAATCAAGAGCCAAATCCTGTTCTCTATACACCTTAATGCCTCTCATCTGCTTCCACCTTCATCTTTTTTTCGTAATGATTTTTATTATTTTCATTATACCTCATTCTTTCATTAATTTCTTTTTTCTCTTGTCTCCATAATTTTTATCCTCTATACATGGCAAGAATCCTTTCAAAAACAAAAATCTGATTATAAAATACTTCTAACTTCATTATTTGGTCCTAGACTTTGTTTGCAATATAATTGCTTATTCCTATAACCACACTTTAAAAATAGAATGCACTGCAAATAGTATGACTATTTCTAAATATGTCATATTATTTCTCTCCTAAAGTTATTACACATGCAGTTACCTCTAACCTCTACTTGTTAGGCCTCTAGATCAAAGATTTCTTGCTCTTCAGTTATTCCTTAACCTCTTTTCTTGAGCAGAATTAACTATATTCTTTGTCCTAGTATACTCTGTCTTGTTCATATAATCTCATATCACTTGAAGTTAGTTACATTTGGTCATCTTTTATTTTGATATTAGGATATAAACATATTGAGGGAATAAATTGTATCCTATCAGTATTTTTATCCTTACTTAGCACAGTGTTTAATATTAAATTGGTACTCACTAAATGTGTGTCATACAGATTGATACATTAATGAATGAGTAAAAAAGTCCAAAATTGCATCAATACCAGGATCAATAATTTGTAATTTCATACAAAGAAATGCTACTTAGCAATGAAAATAACATTGAACAATAATTACAGACATAATAAAGAACATAAAATATTTCCATTGATATTGTTGGGGAGGAGAAACTTTTCCTCTTAGGTTCAGAACCTGGAGGCCTAGCAATTAAATTGACAAAATACAGATTAACAAAAGAAGGAATTACTTATATGCATATAGAAGCTAACAAAAAAGTAGCTCGTTTGCTGGATGGTTGAAGATAGAGTTTTATATACCTTAGTAAGGAAAAAGGGGGCAGAAAATCTGTGGGAAGAACAAATAGCTTTCTTTAGGAAAGACAAATGAGTTTCTGGGTCAACTAATGGGAGGTAAGAAAGTTTGTGATATTTGATTATGCAGGGGAGTGCCATTCAGTCTTCTTCGTGGCCATGAAACTTCCCAAGAGAAGGGATTTATGGTAGCTTCATCTCTCAGAAGTTGTCACTTTCAATCTTACAAGGAAAACTCCAAGAAGGCTTCCTTCTGCATCTGTTGAATCCTAAATGCCTTCAGCTTAAACTAATATTCATACCAACTCTGAGGTCCCAAGTGAGTCCCTGCAATATCAAGTTATAAACAATAAAAATAACAACAGCAACAAGAAAAGAGGGACATTTATAAAGTTTGCAGTCAAGATAGGGGTTACTTTTGTTGAAGAAAAATGAGTGATTCACAGGGGACATGACAGGACTTTCGCTCCGTTGTCTGTTTATTGCTCTAGGAAGTGTTTACATGTATGTATTCAGGTAGTGGAAAATTATGTCGTCTGCATGTTGTGTTATTTTCTCAGTACATATTTACCCAAAAAGTATATAAAAGAATGAGAGACTAAATGAATGAATTTTACTTTAATGTATAATAGACAGTGATGTGTGATATGTGGAGTAGTAGGTAGAGGAGAATCATAGAAAGTGTGTATTTAGAACCAGTGTCACCATGTTTACAATTAATCAAGGAAAGATTATGAATAGCAGATTTCTGGAACTAGTTGACTGAAGGACAGGAAATAATGATTAATCTCCTCTGAGATATATTTGAGTCTCCAACCTGTAGGACAAACTATCTACTTAGATCTCCACTTGGATGTCACAGAGGACCTCAAGCCCAAAATGACCTCATCATCTCTTCTTCCTGTTGTCTGGGCCAGATGCATCACTTCTTTACTGATTTGGTAATTGGCACTAGCAACTGTCTAGTTTCCCCAAGCCAAGGCCCCAGGTGCTAAAATTGACTCATCCAAGCAACCAGTATATTCCATAGATCACCCTTTGCTTATCTCTCTAAGGATGTTCATTTCTCTCCATCTTTACTGCTCTATTCAAGTCCACAGCACCCATACCTTTCACCACATCATTTCTGCATCAGCTGTCTATTTTGCTCTCTCTATCTTATCTTCACTCTCATCTGTTTTCTATAACACAGGCGTAAAGTTCTTTCTAACTAGCTCTAAGAACCAAACAATGGGCATTTTAAGAATACACTGCCACTGAGACGAGTTCTGTGAGAGCACAGCAAATAGAGTTTCTGAAAAATTGGAAAGAGTGGAGTTCCCGTCATGGCTCAGTGGTTAACAAATCTGGCTAGGAACCATGAGGTTGCGGGTTCGATCCCTGGCCTTGCTCAGTGGGTTGAGGATCCGGCGTTGCCGTGAGCTGTGGTGTAGGTTGCAGACGCAGCTCAGATCCTGCATTGCTGTGGCTCTGGTGTAGGCCAACGGCTACAGCTCCGATTAGACTCCTAGCCTGGGAACCTCCGTATGCCATGGGAGCGGCCCTAAAAATGGCAAAAAGACAAAAAAAAATTGTAAAGAGTAAGCACCAAATTTCTTAACATGCCACAAACTTAGGACAATATTCTATTTATAAACATAAACATATTCTCTATCTTAGAATTAGCATACCAGATAAAAGATTGTTTTCTCAGTAATGCATACTAACACATGAATCCAGATTTTAAAATAAAGGCACACATTTTCAGATGGAATAGTCCATTTGGCTGCCTTTATAACAAAGACAGAAAATTGAAAGATATTTTCCATAGATTGAATCTGTTACATCTGTACCTCAAAGATTGATGGAAATACATTTAAAGCATAAATATAATCACAGACATACCACATAGATATAATAAGCATATTTATATCACTCCAGAAAAGTTATTCTTAGAATTAATATAATGTAAAATTTGAGATAACATGAAAACCTGTGCGCAAGTATGTAATTTTCAAATGTCTTTTAGATAGTGCATGAGCAAAAACACTTGAAAATCACTGTTTTATTGGATTAAATGGTACAAAAACCTAAATGAAGAAGGTTTACTGTTATCAGAGTAACATGATAATCGTTATGAACTCTAAAGAAAGACATACTTTTTCATTATTTTCCTTAAAGTGGAAAGCGTTTCATATCACAAATGAGATTTTTATCTTTTGGGTGTTTCAGAAAAGAAGCTTTAACAATTATGACCAGGATATAGAAAATTAGTTTTCATTTGCTTTATAAGGCAATCCATGTCCACAGCTATGACTGTTGTAACTTTTCCCCAATTTAAATTCTCTCTCGAATCCTGGAATTCCATCTGAGTGAAGAATAGAAAGTTCAGTTCTAAGAATATACTACACCTGTACTGATGTAAAGAATATTTGCAGGTACTATTAGAATGTTTTTCTGTTTTGAAAACTAAACAATGCAGAATATAACAAAAAAGTGTGTGAAATGTAATAACATTTTGATGTCTTAAACTTGGTATATTTTTCAATGTATATAATTTTTACATAAATTTTAATAACACAGCAGTGGCAAAAAATTATTTTCACTCTCTACAAATAACATGCGTTTAAGTTAATTATCATTATTTTTCAGATATTTTGTGAAGTAATTAAGATCCTGTAATTACACATTTTCTTAAATCTGCACATTTATTCAAATGTGTAATGTAAATATATATGTACTGATTAAGAATTTTAAAATCTTCCTAAAATATTACAGAAAACACTATGCAACTTTTCATTCCTGATAATTTAAATAATATTTATTACAAGTAATTCTTGACCATCTAATTTGTTTTCAGCTTTACATTTTCTGCAATTCAAATCTAAATGTAAAATTTCAAAACAGCAAATAATTTGTTTCCATGGCAACATGTTGAATATCTCTGCAATCATAAGCCAGGATTCTCTGTTATTTAGTAAATAACGAGAAGCAATAAAAGCAATTCCAAAAATCTCACAAATGTAACTAATCTTCTATTGCTTTCCCACTGGAAAATGGGCTTATGAAACCAAGAAACTTTACTCTTAGTATAGGTATCCAACATAAAATGTGCCCTTCCAGCCTGACACTAAATTAAGCCATCTTTTTAAGCATTGTCAAGAACAAGCTGCACCAAGAAGAAAATCCGTATCATTGAAACAGCAAAAACAAATAAATAAAAACTTAAAAGCCATGGATTCTTAAGAGAATTCACCAGATGAAAGGACTCAGTGTTGATTGGGTGGAATAGTGACCAGGAGAGTCTGGAAATGATATGCTAACTTTTAGGTAGAACAGAGATTTCCAGGAATAAAGAGAGGAAACAGAAGAAAGAAAAGAAAAACAAACAAAAGCTCATCTGTCTTTTATGTCTTAGAGAATTAAAAAAAGCTGAGCTATAAGTTGAAAATAGGTGATGCAAGCAACTGAAACCTTCACCCCAGGAATTGGCTGCTGGCCCTCTGAAGACAATGGTCTTCATGAGGGCAGTAGAAAAGCACCAAACAATAGCAAAGGCAATAGAAAGACACGGCATCGGGAAGCCTACATATGTTTAAGACATCTGCTTATGTTTAAATATTGCTTGCCTGGGTTAGAAATTCTTTAATTTAGAGGAGAGTTAGATTGCTCTGCCAGTAACCTAATTAATACTGTTTTAGGCTCATTATATTCATTAATATTGTTGGTGTTAAGGCTGTCTGACCTACATTTCAAATTTTTCCCAAAATCAGAACACGGTTCAGAGAGGATGTGTTAACCTCGCCATGTCTTGTGAGGTTATTATCTGAGGAAATTCAAGAAAATCTGTTGAGACCCCTGGTTGGGTGAGTCTCAGTTGGTATAGTCAACAGTATCAGCACAATGCACATTATTTAAATAGAGGGTTAATGATTTGAGCATTTTCATTCACTAGCATCATAGGTACCAGGTCCTGACATAAATGAGAGCCAGTTTAAGAACAGGGATTTAGCAGTGGTAATGAGGAAAATTTCCCAGTTAATTCAATTCAGTACTACATTTCTTCCCTGTTCTTCTGACAGAAATAACGCCCTAGGCAGTTACGTGATTCAGTATTGGTAGGATGGGACTGATAGAGCCATTATTTCTCTTCAATTCATTCCTGGGGGCAAGCATCTCAGATCTTCTGGATGATTTTCTAAAGACCTGTGGGATTCTCAGAACTTTCACCAAAGGTGGTGACACCAAGATGTCCTGAACATCAGTCACCTGAGAAAAGGAGAGGCAGCCCTCAATAAGGACTTAGCACAGCTTCTCTGGGACAACAGGAGAAGGAGCAAATTTGCATATGTGCCACTGGGTTGGGAAATGAAGTGGAGACACAAAGGAATGCTGACTGCACATTTAAGTCTAGCGACCTTCAGTGTACGTTCTTAATTAAATTCTGAGAAGGGGAAAGAATTCCCTAAAGGTGAAGTGACAATGTCAAGTGAGTTTCAATCTCATAAGGAGAAGTCTACCAAGACTTGGGTTATATATTTTGCCAAAAAATGAAAACAACTGACACATAAAAAGTTTTTACAATTTGTAAAACCTTAGAGCATTTAAAAATTACCTGTTTGTTTTTTTGTTTTTATATAATGATTTTTATTTTTTTCCATTATAGCTGGTTTACAGTGTTCTGTCAGTTTTCTACTGTACAGCATGGTGACCCAGTTACGCACACATGTATACATTCTTTTTTCTCACAGTATCACGCTCCTTCATAAGTGACCATAGTTTCCAATGCTACACAGCAGGATCTCATTGCTAATCCATTCCAAAGGCAATAGTCTGCATCTGTTAACCCCAAGCACCCCATCCATCCCACTCCTTCTCCCTTCCCCTTGGCAACCACAAGTCTATTCTCCAAGTCCATATTTTCTTTTCTGTGGAAAGATACATTTGTGCCATATATTAGATTCCAGATATAAGTGATATCATATGGTATTTGTCTTTCGCTTTCTGACGTACTTCACTCAGTATGAGAGTCTCTAGTTCCATCCATGTTGCTGCACATGGCATTATTTTGTTCTCTTTTATGGCTGAGTAGTATTCCATTGTGTATATATACCACATCTTCCAAAGTGAATCATCTGTTGATGGACATTTGGGTTGTTTTCATGTCTTGGCTATTGTGAATAGTGCTGCAATGAACATGTGGGTACATGTGTCATTTTTAAGGAAACCTTTGTCTGGATATATGCCCAAGAGTGGGATTGCTGGTTCTATGTATAGTTTTCTAAGGTACCTTCATACTGTTCTCCACCAACAGTGCAGGAGGGTTCCCTTTTCTCCACACCCCATCCAGCATTTGTTATTTGTGGACTTACTAATGATGGCCATTCTGACTGGTGGGAGGTGGTATCTCATGGTAGTTTTGATTTGCGTTTCTCTATCAATTAGTGAGGCTGAGCAATTTTTCATGTGCCTGTTGGCCATCTGTATATCTTCTTTGGGGAAGTGTTTATTCAATTCTTTTGCCCATCTTTCAATTGAGTTGTTGGTTTTTTTTTGCTGTTGAGTTGTGTAAGTTGTTTGTATATTTTAGAGATTAAGCCCTTGTCAGTTGCATCATTTGAAACTACTTTCTCCCATTCTGTAAGTGGTCTTTTTGTTTTCTTTTTGGTTTCCTTTGCTGTGCAAGAGCTTGTCAGTTTATTTTTCATTGGTTTATCTTTGCTTTTATTTCTGTTGCTTTGGGAGACTGACCTGAGAAAGCATTTGTAAGGTGGATATCAGAGAATGTTTTGCCTATGTTCTCTTCCAGGAGTTTGATGGTGTCTTGTCTTATATTTAAGTCTCTAAGCCACTTTGAGTTTATTTTCATGCATGGGGTGAGGGAGTCTTCTAGTTTCATTGATTTGGATGCAGCTGTCCATGTTTCCCAGCAATACTTGCTGAAAAGACTGTCCCCCCCCCCCATTCTATGTTCTTGCCTTTGTCAAAGATTAATTGACCATAAGTGTCTGGGTTTATTTCTGGGTTTTCTCTTCTGTTCCATTGGTCTGTCTGTTTTGGTACCAGTACCACCACACTGTCTTGATGACTGTGGCTTTGTAATATTGCCTGAAGTCTGGGAGAGTTATGCCTCCTGCTTGGTTTTTGTTCCTCAGAATTGCTTTGGCAATTCTGGGTCTTTTGTGGTTCCATATAAATGTTTGGATTGTTTGTTCTAGTTCTGTGAAAAATGTCATGGGTAATTTGATAGGGATCGCATTGAATCTGTAGATTGCTTTGGGTACTATGGCCATTTTTACAATATTAATTTTTCCAACCCAGGAGCATGGGATATCTTTCCATTTCTTTACATCTTCTTTTATTTCCTTGATTAATGTTTTATAGTTCTCGGCATATAAGTCCTTTACCTCCTTGGTCAGGTGTATTCCCAGATATTTGATTTTGTTGCGGTGCAATTTTTAAAGGTATTGGGTTTTGGATTCCTTTTCTAATATTTCATTGGTAGTATACAGAAATGTGACTGATTTCTGAATGTTAATCTTATATCCTGCTACTTGGCTGAATTTGTTGATCAGTTTTTACGTTTAGTTCTTAGGGTTTTCTATATATAGTATCATGTCATCTGCATACAGTGACAGTAGAGTTCCCGTCATGGCTGAGCAGAAATGAATCCAACTAGGTACCATGAGGTTGTGGGTTCCATCCCTGGCCTCGCTCAGTGGTTTAAGGATCCAGTGTTGCCGTGAGTTGTGGTGTACGTTGCAGACACTGCTTGGATCTGGTGTTGCTATGGCTATGGTGTAGGCCAGCAGCAACAGCTCTGATTAGACCCCTAGCCTGGGAACCTCCATGTGCCTTGGGTGTGGCCCTAAAACGAAAAAAAGACGAAAAATAAATATAAGTAAATAAAAATTACCTATGTTTGTTTTTACTTGTACTTTTTAAAATTTATTCTCTGGCAGTGATATCCATAAGTATATTTGAAATTTTAGTTTAATTTTTAGGAAGATGTACATTATATAAGAATTGAGATGAAGGACAAGATATAGATATGCTTTACTTCATTAGTATATTGATGAGAAAATAAATGTGGATGTTTGAAGTTTCATGGAAGAGGATAAAATTACAAAATCTCTAAGACCAATAGCCTTTACTTTTATCTAATCTTTTCCCAGAACCGTTTGAATAGAAATGGAAAGGAGCATGCTCTCTGTATTTTGTGCCATAGGTGTAAGGTTTAGCTTTCTCCTCCATGAGTATGAAATAGTCTTCCTGACCTGAACTTCCCCTTTTCTTATTAGATCTTGATTTAGCTTTCCTCCAGACCCCATTTTTGCCTATCATATATTTTCTTATATTCACATCTCTTTAGAATCAGTTATTTGATGTTTTGTAACATCTGTCTACCATAAATAAAGTTGTGAAATATATGACCAATATTTGTTTTCCGTGAGCTAGTAGAAGTCCTTTTATCTCCAATAGACAGCTATGCAGTGTCTGGCCGAAAGGTTATTAGATAAGCGATATTTTTTCTTTTCTTTTTTTTTTTTTTAAAGTAACTGACCAAAATTTACTAATTACCTGAAGTCATACTGTAAGGACTTCCTAATTATTACAACCAAAAAGGAAATGAAAACCACACTTCTAAGTTCAAGTTGCAAAGAACAGGAGACAGCATTTTAGATAATGAATTATCTGACATTTCTATGTAGCGCCATGTCTTAATCCAAAGAATGCACAGATAACTTGCTTTTGCTACATACTTTCTATGCTCTTTTCATTGGAGCTTTATTTTCCTATAGGAAAAAAAGAAGTGTTTTTGTTTTCAGCATTTTCACTGACCAAACAGTAAATCCTGTGGTTCAGAAGAAGGAGGCTTGCCTGTGATCATTTTTATTATCCTTCAATGGCAGAATTAATGGCAGAATCATTAAATAGCACATGCCTCTCATCTGTGGCTTTGTTCATCATGAAAAGACACAGAGCCCTCTTCTGTAAAGAGCAGGTTTAGAGAAAAATATGTTATTAATTACTTACAAAGGAACTTCAAAAAGGCATGCAGTAGCTTTCTTTATAACATTTCCATCTCATTTTTAAATATAAAAATTTAGAGATAAGTCTTGTGAGGCTTATTATATGGCAAGCTATCCTCTCTCATCCTCTTTGGAATAGAGGCAGTGGGAAACTGTGAGGTTTAGGAAACCCAAATGTGGAGAATCTTAGAGGTCTAGACAAGGAGAGCATCTTTCAAGAGAAGCATTTCCCAAACTAGCTCTCGAAAGATACTCTTCAGGGAAGAGAAAAACCTACAGAATTTTCACTGACAAAGATGTTTAGAAAATACTACATTACAAATCCCTTGTTTAGATTAGTACATAGAGATTAAATACTCTGAGAAGTACTACAGGAAAGAAGTGTGTATTAATTTTGGTGACAGAATAATTTATTGAGGTTCCATCTCATTTTTATTTTTTTTGCAATGTCCTCTTCTCTTTATTCAAGCAAAGAGTCACACCCTGTCTGATTTCTTTTGTCTTGGCCCAATGTAGATGATTCTTTCAGTGATCAAATGTGCTTGTCTTTTCTTTGTAAAGCATAATAAGATTATTAAAGAAAGATGATGGTGACCTAAAGGGAAAAGAGCGAGTTTTGAGCAGAGACATAAATGAGAAATTTCCCCAGGCTGGGAACCAGTCCTCAAATCAGTAGGTCCTGGGTATAATAGGGATAAATTCTTATTTTATGACATCACCCTTGACAGATGAAAAAACTCAGAGTATAATGGCTGCGTGGTTGGACCCTAGGTCCCAGGGTCTTAAACATTAGGAAAAGAAAAAGTCCTCTTGACCAAACTAGGCACAAAAGCCACGGCATAGTCTGCAACACAGGATCACATGATGTGAGACATTGAGGATGTCAGCAGTTACTGTGATCATGAGCAATGGTTCCCAGACCTTTTGCTGGAACATTCTAAACCTCCTGTGTTCTTGTGCAGTCTGAGATTATAGGCAAGTGGTAGAGAGACCCTGATGATGACTAATGTTGAATTTCCTGCCAAACTTGCAAGCTGGGTAGCTCAAAATTGAGTTTATTTTAAACAAACACAGTATTTCTTGTAAATAAATACACTATTTCTTGCATATCTTTGTTTATAAAATAAGATTAAGGTTACTACACTGATTTGTATCTGAATTTTCTTAAGAAACAATGATTAGCTGGACACATTTAAGGGATTCAGATATATTAAATGAGAAGAAAAAAAATCCTACTCAGGTACTATTCCATGAAATATATTTGGGGATTATGCTCTGTAGCATCCCTTTGAAGGAATTTCCTCTGTTAGAAATGTATGTTGCCACAGTGAAGCAGCCCTCTCTGCTACCACTCAAAGGGCAGATGCAGAGATTCTAATCAGTAGCCAAAGGGAGAGACCAAGTAGAATGTAGCTCTTACATTTTTCAAGCACTCTAATGTCTGGGAAAGCTGCCTTCCTTGCTGCCACCTGATTATGTGCATCTTCGTGAGCCCAGCAATGGAGTCCCTTTGCTTTGATGTGTCCTTAAAGCACAGGAATTTTAGTCAAGAGCCTGTAGCTAAGGCTCAAATATTCTGAGCCAGAAGACATTGGTTAAAATACATCCATATTTATAGTTAGCGATACCAAATGTAGACCAGATTTCTGAACTCAGATCTTTGCTTTGCTACTTAATTCATGTAAGCAAGTTATTTTAGTTTCTTCTTTTGTGATATGGGTATACTAATATTACCCTCCTCATGGGATTATTATGATGGTCAACAAAGTTAAGGTATGTGAAATGCTTAGACGAGTACCTGGCAGCACATGTTATACATTGCATGCATTGCAGTGCATATATATTTTAATTAACAAGTAGAAAAATAACATCACTTCAGAGTTCTATGTCCTCTTTCCATGTCTCTATTTTTGTTTCAGAATGCTCTAGGGTAAAAAATAAAATGCCTAAAGATTACTTCTATTACAATGGTATAAACCAAATATAAATATGTTTTTATGATCAATATATTCAGTAATCTAGATAAAAGCAGTACTCCAGATAAAAGTAGAAAATCAGAAGAAATATCCATTTATAAATGCAGATGTGTAGATGGGTCTGTAAGTAACATTTAAAATTAAAAGCTGAAAAACTTCTGAAATAGAGTGCAGTACTGCATCAGTGGAAATCACATTCGAGCAAGAACAAGAGATCCTGAAAGGTATTGAACACTTTCCAGTACAGTTGCCGTGCATCATCACAGAGAAATTGGGTCCAGGTGTGGCAGTAATTGTGATACATGGGGACAGTTCACAGCTCACTTGGCATCAAATGTGAATTTCCGTATATAAAGTGATTTAAGACTATTACTCTGCTCAGTAAAAGAATGACTATTCTAGATTGAGTTTACATGTGTTATTTACTGTCCATAATCTTTTTGAATTTTCTTCAAAACAAGCTTTTGTTAAAAAGCAAATTATTTAATATTCTAATATTTGGATAGTTACTGTGACATTGGACCAAACTAGGAAATTGAGTTAAGCATACTAAAGATGATTATACTATTATCCTAAACAATATTAAATAAGGTTGGTGATTCATACTTGGTAAATGTCTTAGTTTCATTGAAATGTGCTTTTTAAAAATAAAATTTCCTTTTTCAACGTGTATGTGTTTCCTGAGGCTTAAAAAGGAGGAAATAAACAGAAAAAAATAAATTTTACTTAAAAAATGTCCTTCCTAGTAAAAAATAACAATTTTAAGGAATTTTCAAAAAGTTTTAGGAGTGAGAGAGAGGACAAGATGGCGGAGGAATAGAGGGACACGCTCACCCTCTCCCACAAACACAACAAAAAAAGCACATCTACAGAATAAATGACTCGCACAGAACAGCAACCAATCGCTGGCAGAAGAACCTAAACTCCAATAACGGCAAGAAGTTCGTGACATTACGGGGCAGAACGAGAGAAAAGAGGAGAGTGAGAGAAGGTGAATCCGAGCGGGACAGGTGCTCCCGAAAGGGAACTGCGGAGGAGAAAGGGATCCCGCACCCTGGAAAGTCACCTACATGGGGGAAAGATCAAACGAACCGGAGGAATCTCCAGATGCAGAGAAGAGTGTAGCAGTAAGTTGGAGTATGGAAAAGCCAATCAAGAACCGAATGGACCATCTGAACTACGGGCACAGTCACCAAAAATTGAGACGCCTGGGTGGGGGCTGGGCACCGAGTCCTCGGCTCCAGAGGTTAGTACCCGGGAAAGGGCCGGGGGATGCCTGGGTGGGGGCTGGACACCGAGACCTCGCCTCCAGAGGTTAGTCCCTGGGCTGGGGGGGGCGGGGCGGAGCGGAAACTGCTTGGGAAGTCTAGAAACCATTTGACGGGGCAGAGACTGCCTGGGAGACTAGAAAACAAAGCTGTCACAGAGGAAGGGAACAATACTCTAGGGGCGGGGAAGTGGAAAGCCGCATCAGAGGGAACCTGGGAAAAGAGCCTGGTCTGCACCCGTGCTGGGGAGGGGAGAGAAGAAGGGGTGGGTCCCCATAGAATACCCCCCACGCCACAGCAAGCTTACAGGCCCGCTAGCTAGCTGAAAGCTGTGCTTCCCAGTGCATCCCCTCCCCCCACCCCCACCACCCCCTATGCTCTCGCCGAACCTGGGGCTGCCTGCCATCCAGGAGGGCTGGCCTCAACAATTGCCTGAAGCCTACCACCGCAGGGGCTGTCCCTGCACAGGCCTGCTTGCCCTTTGGAGGGGCTACACTTCGGCAGAGTAGCACCAAACACCACCAGCCCCCGAGAAAAGGCCTGCAGCCCAGAAAAGCTAGAACAAGCCTAGCCAGGCAGTGAATACATCTGCCTAATTCCCGGACGGTTTTTCTGAGTCGGGCTGCCCCGGGGAGGAGCCTCTTCTGTTTTCAACAGCCCTGCTACCCGCCCTAGCCCCCAGGGGGTGCCCTAGTGGATCAGCTGCATAGGATTGCCACCTCCAGGCAGGACCCCCTACAGCCCAGAAAAGCTGCAACAAGCCTGGCCGAGTCGGGAAAAGATCTCAGGCAGTTATTCTGAGTCGGGCTGCCCTGGGGAGGAGCCTGTTGGGTTTCCAGTGGCCCTGCTACCTGCCCAAGCCCCTAGGGGGTGCCCCACCCCCGCAGAATAGCTGCTCAGCACCACCAGCCCCCTGGAGGACCCCCTGAAGCCCAGAAAAGCTGCAACAAGCTTGGCCAGACTGTGAAAAGATCTGCCTACATTCTCAGGCCAGCCTTCTGAGTTGGGCTGCCCTAGGGAAGAGCCTCTTAGGTTCTCAGTGACCCAGAGAGCTGCTCCAGCCCCCAGGGGGTGCTGCACTCCTGAGGAACAGCTGCCCAACACCGCCAACCCCCTGCAAGAACCCCACAGCCTAAAAACACCAGAGCAAGCTCTGCATGACCAAGTGAAATCTGCTACCATCGTGGTGTGGACCTCCCAGTCCTGTCTGCCCTCAGGAAGTCCTCCTTTGCATCAAAGAAACACTGTTAGCCCCATCAACACTCCAGAAAAGCCACACTGCCTCAAAAAAGATTGATCAACAATGCCAGCCCTCAGGAAATATTCCACGGTAGTGACAAGGCAAACACTGCCCGATAATGGAGAGTACAACTCCCTCAGGAGAAAGAAAACAACAAGCAAGATGAACAAGCTGAGAAACCACCCCCAGTCAAACCAACAGGAGAACTCACCTAAAACAGTCAACAATGAAACAGATCTCGGCAGTCTGACAGACCTGGAGTTCAAAAGAGAAATAGTGAAAATACTGAAGAAATTAAGAGAAGATATGAACAGTAATGCAGATACCCTCAGAAAGGAACTAGAAAATATAAGGAGAGCCAAGAAAAACTAGAACATTCATTTGCAGAGATGCAAACTGAACTAAGGGCAGTAAAAATCAGAATGAATAATGCAGAAGAACGAATCAGTGATATGGAAGATAGAATAATGGAAATCACTCAATCTGGTCAACAGACAGAAAACCAAATCAAAAAACTGGAAAGCAATATAAGAGACCTATGGGATAATATAAAGCGGGCCAATCTACGCATAATAGGAATTCCAGAAGGAGTAGAAAAAGATAAGGGGATGGAAAATATATTTGAAGAAATTATCGGTGGAAACTTACCAAATCTAAAGGATACTGGGTTCAAGATACAAGAAGCACAGAGGGCCCCAAGCAAACTGAACCCAAATAGACCCACAGCAAGACACATCATAATAAAAATGGCAAAAGTTAGTGATAAAGAGAGGATCCTAAAGGCAGCAAGAGAAAAACAGAATGTTACCTACAAGGGAACCCCCGTTAGAATATCAGCTGACTTCTCTACAGAAACACTACAGGCCAGGAGGGAATGGCAAGAGATATTGAAAGTGCTAAAACGAAAAAATATGCAACCTAGAATACTCTATCCAGCAAGAATATCATTTAAAATAGAAAGGGAAATAAAAATTTTTTCCAACAAACAAAAACTTAAAGAATACAGCAACACAAAACGCAGGTTAAAGGAAATATTGAAAGGGCTTCTCTAAACCAAAAAGAAAGGAAGGAAAGGGAAGAAAAAAGAAAAGAAAAAAAGAGGAAGAGGAAGAACTAGAACTGAGGAAACCACAATCAGAGAGCAGTCACTCAAATAAGCCAGCATAAAGATTTAATCATGAACATGCTTCAAACAAAATAAAATTAAAAAGAAAAAAATGAAAAAGTGTCATCAAAACCATAAAATGTGGGCAAGGGATGTTAGGAAGTAAATAACCCTTTTTGTTTGTTTGTATGTTTCTCTTCTTAATTTTAATATAGTAATGAAGTGTTTGAACTTACAGGACCATCAGGCTAAAACACACAATTATGGGAAGGGGTTAGCATACTTAAAAAACAGGGCAACCACAAGCCAAAACCAAATATTGCATTTGCAAAAAATGAAAAAAAAAATACACTCAAGCAGATAATAACAGGAGACCATCCAACCAAAAAAAAAAAAAAAAGGAAGAATGGAGAACCATAGAACCAACTGGAACACGAGGTTCAAATGGCAATACATAATCATCTATCAATTATCACCTTAAATGTCAATGGACTGAATGCCCCAATCAAATGACACAGAGTGGCTGAGTGGATAATAAGGCAAAAACCTTCAATAGGCTGCCTACAAGAAACTCACCTTAGGACAAAAGATATATATCGATTGAAAGTGAAAGGGTGGGGAAACATATTTCACGCCAATAGACATGACAGAAAAGCAGGAGTCGCAACGCTCATATCAGACAAAATAGACTTTAAAACAAAAGACATAAAGAAAGACAAAGAAGGACACTACTTAATGATGAAGGGATCCATCCAAGGAGAGGATGTTACTATCGTCAACATATGTGCCCCAAATACAGGAGCACCCAGATACATACAACCAATATTAACAGACATAAAGGGAGATATTGATGAGAATACAATCATCATAGGAGACCTTAATACCCCCCTCACATCAATGGACAGATCCTCTAGACAGAAAACCAATAAAGCAACAGAGATCCTAAAGGAAACAATAGAAAAGTTAGACTTCATTGATATCTTCAGGACTCTACATCCAAAAAAAGCAGAATACACATTCTTCTCAAATGCTCATGGAACATTCTCAAGAATCGACCACATCTTGGGACACAAAGCTAACCTCAATAAATTTAGGAGCGTAGAAATTATCTCAAGTATCTTCTATGACCACAATGCCATGAAATTAGAAATCAACCATGGGAAAAGGAAAGAGAAAAAACCTACTGCATGGAGACTAAACAACATGCTACTAAAAAACCAATGGGTCAATGAGGAAATCAAGAAGGAAATTAAAAACTACCTTGAAACAAATGATAATGAAGACACAACCGCTCAAAATCCATGGGATGCTGCAAAAGCAGTGCTCAGAGGGAAATGTATAGCACTACAGGCCTTTCTCAAAAAAGAAGAAAGATCCCAAATGGACAACTTAACCCTCCACCTAAATGAATTAGAAAAAGAAGAACAAAAAAGGCCTAAAGTCAGCAGAAGGAAGGAAATTATAAAGATCAAAGAAGAAATCCATAAAATAGAGACTCAAAAAACAATAGAGAAAATGAATAAAACCAAGAGCTGGTTCTTTGAAAAGGTCAACAAAATGGACAAACCCCTGGCCAGACTCACTAAAAAGAGGAGAGAAAGAACCCATATAACCAAAATTATAAATGAAAAAGGAGAAATCACAACGGATACAGCGGAAATACAAAAAACCATAAGAGAATACTATGAACAACTCTACGGCAACAAGTTTGACAATCTGGAAGAAATGGACAATTTTCTAGAATCTTACAGCCTGCCAAAACTGAATCAAGTAGAAACAGACCAACTGAACAGGCAGATCACTAGAAATGAAATTGAAGAGGTCATAAAATCACTCCCTACAAATAAAAGTCCAGGACCAGATGGCTTCACAGGTGAATTTTATCAAACATATAAAGAGGAATTGGTGCCCATCCTCCTGAAACTTTTTCAAAAGGTTGAAGAAGAAGGAATACTCCCAAAGACATTCTATGATGCCACCATCACCCTCGTTCCAAAAACAGACAGAGATACCACCAAAAAAGAAAACTATCGCCCAATATCATTGATGAATATAGATGCAACAATTCTCAACAAAATCTTAGCCAACCGAATCCAACAACATACCAAAAAAATTATACACCATGACCAGGTTGGGTTCATCCCAGGTTCACAAGGATGGTTCAACATACACAAATCAATCAGCATCATACACCACATTAACAAAAAAAAAGTCAAAAATCATATGATCATCTCAATAGACGCAGAAAAAGCATTTGACAAAGTCCAACATCCATTCATGATCAAGACCCTCGCCAAAGTGGGTATAGAGGGAACATTCCTGAATATAATCAAAGCCATTTATGAGAAACCCACAGCAAATAGAATCCTCAATGGGGAAAAACTGAAAGCCTTCTCACTCCAATCTGGAACAAGACAGGGATGCCCACTCTCACCACTGCTCTTCAACATCGTTTTGGAAGTCCTAGCCATAGCAATTAGACAAACCAAAGAAAGAAAAGGCATCCATATAGGAAGAGATAAAACTGTCACTGTATGCAGATGACATGATACTATACATAGAAAACCCTAAGGACTCAACCCCAAAACTACTTGAACTTATTAATCAATTCAGCAAAGTAGCAGGATATAAGATTAACATTCAGAAGTCAGTTGCATTTCTGTATACCAGCAATGAAACATTAGACAAGGAATACAAAAATACAATACCTTTTAAAATTGCACCTCACAAAATCCAATACCTCGGAATACACCTGACCAAGGAGGTAAAGGACCTATATGCCGAGAACTATAAAACTTTCATCAAAGAAATCAAAGAAGATGTAAAGAAATGGAAAGATATTCCATGTTCATGGATTGGGAAAATCCGTATTGTAAAAATGGCCATACTACCCAAAGCAATCTACAGATTCAATGCAATCCCTATCAAATTACCCATGACATTTTTCACAGACCTAGAACAAACAATCCAAACATTTATATGGAACCACAAAAGACCCAGAATCGCCAAAGCAATCCCGAGAAACAAAAACCAAGCAGGAGGCATCACTCTCCCAGACTTCAAGAAATACTACAAAGCCACAGTCATCAAAACAGTGTGGTACTGTTATCAAAACAGACAGACCGACCAATGGAACAGAATAGAGAATCCGGAAATAAACCCTGACACCCATGGTCAATTAATCTTTGACAAGGGAGGCAAGAACATCAAATGGGAAAAAGAAAGTCTATTCAGCAAGCATTGCTGGGAAACCTGGACAGCTGCATGCAAAGCAATGAAACTAGAACACACCCTCACACCATGCACAAAAATAAACTCAAAATGGCTGAAAGACTTAAATATACGACAGGACACCATCAAACTCCCAGAAGAAAACATAGGCAAAACACTCTCTGACATCAACCTCATGAATATTTTCTCAGGCCAGTCTCCCAAAGCAATAGAAATGAGAGCAAAAATAAACCCATGGGACCTCATCAAACTGAAAAGCTTTTGCACAGCAAAGGAAACCCAAAAGAAAACAAAAAGACAACTTACAGAATGGGAGAAAATAGTTTCAAATGATGCAACCAACAAGGGCTTAATCTCTAGAATATATAAACAACTTATACAACCCAACAGCAAAAAAGCCAATCAATCAATGGAAAAATAGGCAAAAGACCTGAATAGATATTTCTCCAAAGAAGATATACAGATGGCCAACAAACACATGAAAAAATGCTCAACATCGCTGGTTATAAGAGAAATGCAAATCAAAACTACCATGAGATATCACCTCACACCAGTCAGAATGGCCATCCTTAATAAATCCACAAATAACAAGTGCTGGAGGGGCTGTGGAGAAAAGGGAACCCTCCTGCACTGTTGGTGGGAATGTAAACTGGTACAGCCACTATGGAGAACAGTTTGGAGATACCTTAGAAATCTATACATAGAACTTCCATATGACCCCGCAATCCCACTCTTGGGCGTCTATCCGGACAAAACTCTCCTTAAAAGAGACATGTGCACCTGCATGTTCATTGCAGCACTATTCACAATAGCCAAGACATGGAAACAACCCAAATGTCCATCCACAGAGGATTGGATTCGGAAGAGGTGGTATATATACACAATGGAATACTACTCAGCCCTAAAAAAGAATGACATAATGCCATTTGCAGCAACATGGATGGAACTAGAGAATCTCATACGGAGTGAAATGAGCCAGAAAGACAAAGACAAACACCATATGATATCACTCATAACTGGAATCTAATATCCAGCACAAATGAACATCTCCTTAGAAAAGAAAATCATGGACTTGGAGAAGAGACTTGTGGCTGCCTGATGGGAGGGGGAGGGAGTGGGAGGTTAGGCTTCTCAGACACAGCTTAGAATAGATTTACAAGGAGATCCTGCTGAATAGCATTGAGAACTTTGTCTAGATACTCATGTTGCAACAGAAGAAAGGGTGGGGGAAAAATGTAATTGTAATGTATACATGTAAGGGTATCCTGACCCCCTTGCTGTACAGTGGGAAAATAAAAAATAAAAAATTAAAAATAAAAAGTTTTAGGAGCTATCTCCAAAGGAGAAAATTTATTTTTATCTAATGTTGAATATCAAAACCGTTGAAATTTTACCCAGTATGATTTCTTCTTACACCAGTTCTATCTTCTTACATCTATAAACACAAATACAAGCAAAAATAAAGTGTTAAAAGTCATTGGAAACCTCAGTGTGCATCGGCATGTGATTGGATTAAGATGTGGTCTATATACACAATGGAATACTTCTCAGCCATAAAAAAGAACAAAATAATGCCATCTGTGGCAACATGGATGGAACTAGAGACTCTCATACTAAGTGAAGTAAGACAGAAAGAGAAAGACAAATACCATATGATAGCACTTACATCTGGAATCTAATGTGTGGCACAAATGAATCTTTCTACAGAAAAACTCATGGACTTAGAGAACAGACTTGGGGTTGTCAAGAAGAGGGGGAGAGAGTGGGATGGATTGGGAATTTGGGGTTAGTAGATGCAAACTATTGCATTTGGAGTGGGTAAGCAATGAGTCCCTGCTCTATAGCACAGGGAACTATGTCTAGTCACTTGTGATGGAACATGATGGAGGATAATGTGAGAAAAAGAATATACATATAATTACATATATATATATGTATATATGACTGGGTCACTTTGCTGTACAGTAGAAATTGGCAGAACACTGTAAATCAACTATAACAGAAAAAATAAAAATCTTAAAAAGGTTATTAGAGATATTCCAAATTTCCACTGTAAGGACCAGGGTAAAACAAAGTGTAACAAATGTCTTAGAATAGTTTATTCTATTTTTCTGCAGTTAACTATTAACCAAAGCAGGGCCATGTTAAAATATCTCTTTTATTGTTTCAGGGCACTCCACAGCAGGTCACTTTTAAAAGTTAGAAAACTAAAATAATTTAAGTTTAGTCATTCATTGTTTTGAACACTTTGCCGCAGGACTCATTTTTAAGTCTTGGAAATAAGAGAGGGCTATTTTAATCCTGGAATGCTTTCAAAAGAAAAAAAAATCTGGAAAAGATCACAAATGAACTTGGTAGTTAGGAGGTATTTTATTTAGGAATGAGAACATCTTATTTTCTGACTGCTCCCCTTTCTCCAGCTATAAGCCTGTGGATTGTCTCTCTGAAGTTCAAACCTTATCCAATCCTGGAGCCACCATATTTAATAATTATTACAAGTCACAACCACAATAGCACAGTTGGGTCTAGAATATTTTTTTTGCCTCAAGCTACCAGATACTTTGCATGACTAGATTTGCCCATGTACGTATCACACAAACAATACCTTCTTTTGTGAATCTGAAATGCTATCTCATTTTTTAATAAATATCCTTTTATGGTAAGCAGAATACTGGTCTTCTAAGATGTTATCCTCATGCCCAGGCCCTATGAATGTGGTCCATGGCAAAGAGGAATTAAGATTACAGATAAAATTAGGGCTGTCAATTGGCTGACCTTAAAATAAGGAGTTTAACCTGGAGCATCCAGATGGGTCCAGTGTAATCACAAGGGCTCCTAAATTGGGAAGAGAGAAGCAAGTATTAGAACAAAAGATGTTGTCTTGATAAATGCTGGGCTTGCCATTACCAGCTTTGAAGATCCAAGTATTTGGATATCATCTCCTTCTCAGCAATATGGACCATGTAGTCAGATCTGAGGTGCGGAGGAAGCTGGAGAGAGAGAGAGAGCCAGAAATGGAGTTCAGTTATTTGAGGTACAACCTAATTTTAAATGACCCACCTTATCCTGGTGCGTCCAGCATTCACACTACACAAGAGAATTTATTTGATTGAAACAGATTGTCTCCACTCAGCTGGCTGTAGTTCTCACATTCAGCTGAGACTGTAGCTGTTGTTTGGCCATGCACTTTATCGTGATATCATTAATTGCCATCATGGTAGTGTAAGTGGATTCCACTTTATGCACATGGCTCAACAACAGCCGCTCTGTGCAGAAGTAGGTACTTGGAATGGATGTGTATGCTTTGGTATTACAGATACCTTGAGATATATTGCTGGATAACAATTTTCATGGATAAATAGACTCAAGGAGAAGGAAGTCTGGTAATGTGGCTCTAATATCTCTCCTACGACTGTTAGTGTGAGAGCAGTCAGCTGGTGAGGACATGCTGTGTGGCATGCCCTGCTCTCCGAGCACTGCCACTGTTGGCAATCTGATACATACCTGAAGCACTGAAATAAAGCCTCCTGGGAAGCCACCCTGTGCTAGATCTGCTCCTTAGCTCCGTGGTTCTTGATCTGGTGGATCCCATCTTTTTTTTTTTTTTTTCCTTCCACTTCCAATGTGGCCCTTTATATAGAAAAAGAAAAGAAAGAGAAGAAAACACACTAAAAATGGTCTCTCTTTCCATTGTTTTTTCTCTCTCTTTCTTTTTCTCCTTGGCTGGGAAGTTCTTTTTGTTTGAAACAAAACTGTCTGTTTACTGCTTCCCAAACAGGAGGGGGAAATTCTGCCCTTAATCCTGAGGGGATGGGGGAGCAGAGGCATAATGTGTCAATTGACTTCTTCTAATAAAGTAGACAAAAGATGGAAAAAACAAAGGTCAAGTTTTTATGTCAAAAAACCATTAAATATTCATATATCTCTATGCCCTGCTGGCATCAATCAACTTTAGACTCGATCCGGAGCATTTTACTTATTAGGAACAAAGGGATGATGTGCATTAAGTGGTTAACATTCCTGGACAGGAAAACTGTCACCCAAGGACAAAATGTAATCCAAATGCAGCATTCTTCTCAGTCAATGCTCACCTTTCTGGATAATGAAATGTAATAGGTTTCTCAAGAACAGTCAATATATGTATATTATTTAAGCCTTTGGCAAATAATTCTGTCATACGTGAGAGGAAGCCTTGCAAAAAAAATTTTTGTAACAGGGTTATTTTAATTTTTGTATTATGTTTGCTTTTATATGAAATTCTTGATATTATTGCATTATAGTAAAATAGTCTAATTATGTGATAATTCCCTTATAATATTTTGTTCATTGGATTAGGTTATAGTAAAAGAGGAAATAGGAGTTAAAAACGAGTGTTACCAACAACATTTAGATATTCACAAAAGAGTAGTGTTTTATGTTTCATGTGCAGTAATAACTCTTTCGTTATCACCCTAAACAATAAAATATTTTTTAAAAATCTTCAAAATGATATGATGCATCAATAATACGATTTAAGATTCCCAGTAGAAAAATTATGCTAAATATTTATGTAGTGCCAAGATTCACTTTTATGATACAATACTATAAAATTGTCTTTTTCAAACATAGCTGGAGATATTGAAATTAGCATACATAATTTCTTTTTTCTTAGATATCTCAGATTAATGTGGAGCACCATTTTTTGTTTCTAAGTAAACAAATAATGCTATCACAATGATTATCTTTTTAAGCCTGATAAAATTTTACCTAGAACTAAAGCTGCATTAATATATGAATAGTATAATATCAATAGCAATCAGAATTAATCTAATAACAAAAATAACAAAATTCAGAAAAGTTTAAGAAAATTGAACCAATTATATTTGAAAAGATTTACTATTATTCTTATATTTAATTGAGTGGTTGAATAAATACTGTTTAAGTAAACCCACCTCCCTACAAAATAACGTATGAGTGTTATTCTAAAGTAAAAAAGAAAAGAAAATCATTTCTCTGTCTTGCTCTGTGGCTACTGGGAGATTCTATCTATAATTAAATTAAACTAAACAAATGCTGAATAAGTACTTATATACAAAACACTGTAGGTACTGAGGGTAACATAAAGTTCATTATGACAAGACCAGTGATCATAGAACACCAATTCTTATTTTTTTATTTTTTATTACTCAAATGAATTTATCACATCTGTAGTTGTGTAATGATCATAACAATCTGATTTCACAGGATTTCCATCCCACAGCCCAAGCACATCCCCCCACCCCTCCAGAGACCATAAGTTTTTCAATGTCTGTGAGTCAGCATCTGTTCTGCAAAGAAGTTCAGTCTGTCCTTTTTTCAGATTCCACATGTCAGTGAAAGCATTTGATGCTGGTGTCTCATTGTATGGCTGACTTCACTGAGCATGAGAGTTTCTGGGTCCATTCATGTTGCAAAAAATGCTGGTATTTCATTCTTATTGACTCAGTTCTTTAACAAATAGACATGGAATCTATCAGATGCAAGCACGTCAGAAGGTGTGGTTTGTGGATGATTTCCTGAACCAACATTTGCACCATTTTGTCATATGCCACACCTTTCTGTGCTTTATGTCCCTATTCAGGTCCATTGATCTCATCTTCTCTCTAATTTCCTTGGATTTCTGCAGGCTTTCTTAATTCAGGGTCCATATCTCTATAGGCCTAGAGTCAGGTTTTCTCCTTGGCACTATGTAGAACTTCCCACAGGTGGGAGCTGCTCTTTCGCACGACTGAGACTCAGCAACACAGGCATCTTTGAAAGACATGTTTATGGACTCTTCTGTTGGATGTGCCTTACAGGATACCTGCTTTCCCACTTTATGACAAAACAACAAAAACTTTTTCCTATCTTTAAAAAAAAAAAAAACTATTCCCATGTGATCGTAATAGAGGTCTTTAATTCTAAAATGATTAATTTTATAGTCTAATAGTCATCTTGGGAGAGAAAACAAAAAAGAAATATCAAAAGACTTAATTTTAACCAAGGGTTTATTATGTTGTCTCTCTTTCTCTCAATCTCTCTCTCTCTCATTAAAATTAAAAAATTAAGCAGTAAGAGGTATAAAGACAAAAAGTTAATGAAAAAAATAGATAAAACAAAAAGCTAAATTAATCTACCCATGAATTCACCCCTCCCTTGGTAGCAGAGCTGATCCTATGTATTTTGATTTTCAGGTATAATCTGGCTCTTCTGAGATCTGGAGATTTTAAAATGGATGCCCTCCATTTTATTGAGGTCACTTAATTAACTAAAAAGGGCAAAAGGGAGTGGATAAATCCTCTTTAGGCCTTTCTTGCATTCTTTGTTTCTTCTTGTGTTGAAATGCCCTCTCAAAGGAGAAAACTATTTCACATTGTTTCAATATCTGCCTCAGAGCAGTTAAAAGGTACTGAAATTCTGTACCTACTTACTTACCCTGTATATCAGGCTAAGTCACTTTTCCCAAAAGAACATAGGAGGAGTTCTATTTTGACAAATCACTGAAAGTTTTGTCCTTGCGAGCATTTTTCCATTATAAGTTAATGAAAACGTCATTTCTTAGTCAGACAGCTTTACTATTTTGATTTCTTTACATGTAAATGTGAACAAGATAATATTCAGGCAGTTGTGTTTTTTTTTTTTTGTCTTTTTTTGCTATTTCTTGGGCCGTTCCCGTGGCATATGGAGGTTCCCAGGCTAGGGGTCGAATTGGAGCTGTAGCCACCGGCCTACACCACAGCCACAGCAACGCGGGATCCGAGCCGCGTCTGCAACCTACACCACAGCTCAGGGCAACGCCGGATCGTTAACCCACTGAGCAAGGGCAGGGACCGAACCCGCAACCCCATGGTTCCTAGTCGGATTCGTTAACCACTGCGCCACGACGGGAACTCCGCAGTGGTGTTTTAACTCACTTTTCCCCTCATAATTTTCTTCAGTGTCAATATTAATTCTTTGAGAACTATATTTTCTTTTATAAGAGACTGAAATGATAAATAGAACATGATGCATTTTTCTTTTATTTTATCGAGAATTATAGTTTAGGAGAAAATATATATATTTTAATGGAAAATAAAAGTATAGAATCCCATTATTTAAAGCTCCATATGGAGTTCCGGTTGTGGCTCAGCAGAAACGAATCTGACCAGTATCCATGAGGATGCAGGTTCGATCCCTGGCCTAGCTCAGTGGGTTAAGGAATTGGCAATTCTGTGAGCTGTGGTGTAGGTTGAAGACATGGCTTGGATCTGACATTGCTGTGGCTGTGGCATAGGCCAGTGGCTACAGCTCCAATTCGACCCCTAGCCTGGGAATCTCCATATGCAACGGCAGTGGCCCTAACAAAGACAAAAATCAATAAATCAATCAATAAAACTCTATACTCTGACCAGAAGAGCATCCAAAGGACACCTTTCAATTGAAATTACTTTAGTCAGAGATTTAAATAGTCAATAGAGTCAGATGGACAGCTAAGTATATTCAAAATATGGATGTGCTTTGTGAGTGCCAAATAAAAGCAAGCAAAGAGACTCCATTTACAAACATTCATTGAGTACCTACTGTCTACCCAGGCACTGAGATAGTCACTGAAATATCATCTTAAACTAAAGAGAAGCAATCCTGTTCACAAAAAGATCAGCCTGGGACAGAACCAAATGCTAAAAGCCTCTTATACTAACTGCTGAATTTTACAGACTCTTGGTCTTCTGATTTTTCAATACATGTGATTCACAAAATGTTGACATAGAAGCAAGAAAATAACCAACATTTCTAGAGTATTTCCAATTTAAACTTTGAAAGACCAACCACAGTGACAAAAGTTTAAAAGACAATAGAAGCAAAAGAAAATCTGGCCACAGAAGAGAAGTTGCTGGAGTGCCCAAAGGAGAGAAAAATAAAAATGACCTAAGGGGCCTCTGAGCTAATGATACAAGTGCGAAAGAAACAAAACAGATGAAAATGACAAGTTTACTAAGTTGGGAACCACTTAGGAGTGTCTTACCGTGTTAAATTCTGATCTTGATTTAACAAGATAACTCGTGCGCACTCTTCCATGGTGGTGATTTCAAATCCTAATAAAATAATAAGTCAGTGGAAGGTCACCTGCCAGTGTTTATCTGTAAGTCTGTGGAAGCGCTTTCAAGCCAGTCGTGGCCAATTCTGATGAAGGGGAAATGAAAAAAAAAAAAACAAATCAGCCAGCTATGAATGAGAAATATCTATGGACAGCAATTCATGAAGCAATTGGTTAGGTTTGAGCATTTTAATAGGACTTGATAGGTAAAGGACATTCTAATTCCAAATTTAGAGGTTTGCATCTGTGTTAGTAAAACATAGCGTATAGTATCTTGAAAAAATAAATTAGGTGCATATCTGTTTATTTTGGACAAAACATGTAGAAGTGGAGAATGTAAGTTTCTGTTGAATAATTCGATCTATAGTTGTCTTGACTATAGAGAGGAAATAGTATCTAAATCATACTAAATAATCACCAGACCATATAAATGGGGAAATAAAACATTATACATGTAGGGAAGTGAGACCAACACTAAAACCCCTTTGTTCCAGCTTTACTTTGAGTAACTGACCTCCAGTTATGTTGCTTAAACAATTTTAGTTTTTGAGATGTCTAGATATGTACTCTATAATAGGAGGCACCTGGTTGGGAAAGAAGGAAACAATGACAGGTTTTCCCCTTTGATATGGTGATTTTCTACCAAACCATTGCAGAGAGGATTGTGATTTGTTAAAAGGCAGAGTGTTAAATTAAGCCCTGTGATTAATGTTAGTAAATTCTTGCTACCTTGGGCTCTTCCTTACCTCTTTATTCATAATTTGAGGTGACCCACAGGCTATTCTCATTTGATAGTTATCCATTTATTAAAAGTTACAGTGACAGGATAATGTTGAAGCCCAAGAAAAAACACTGATTCATTTATTACTTCACGCAAGTATTTATGACTGCCAGCTACATATCAGGCAGTATCCCAGGTGAAGAGAATACAAAACAAGAAAAAAGAACGGATAATATCTATGCTTTTTAAGGTTTTATATGTTTGTTGTGTGAGGGACATATAATGAATGTGTAATACGTATGTATGGTGATAAATAACTAGTCAGAATGAAGCAAGAAAAGGAGAATAACGGCTGTGTGGAAGTGTGGTATGATAATAGGTAGGAAGATCAGGAAAGACCTTACAAAGAAAGGTATAAGACCTGCTCTAACACCTTTTATAAGTGAGGACGCCAGTCATGCACTCGTGCACAGGCTGGAAATGTAACATCAAGGAAAAGAAACCAACCCCGTGGACATCTTGATTTCAGACTTCCAGACTCCAGACCTGTGAGAAGATAAATTATCAGTCTTTTCTCTATGATTAGTATTTATTTTTGTCCTGTGTAGGAAATCTGAATTATCCTCAAGTCATGAAAATATTCTTCCATGTTTTCCTTAAGATGTTTAACTGCTGAACATATAGTGAGGTCTATAATCAAGCTTCAAATGATTTTATTTAGTGTATAGTTGTTTTCCTCACAAATGAAATCTAATTATTCAGCCATTTATTAAAAAGACCATCCTTTCCCCACCGCACTTCAGTAATTATTTTGACATGTTCAATGACTGTGTATGTAGGGATCTTCTTCTGCAGTCTTTTTTGTTCCACTGGGCAATTTTCTATCTATAGTCCAATGCCATTTTTAAAAATTTTATAAGTATAAAATTATTTGAATAAATTTCATTTTGCTTCTGTCATTTTATCTAGAAAGATGAAGAAAACTTTTATACATGCACACATCATTTTTTTTTTTTTACTAGCTTAATAGTGTAGCATAAATCTAGCATGTATTTTCCATATGACTGGTGGATTTGAAAATACTATTTAGTTATCTAGAACCTTATATTTTTGAGCTTATTTATAAGTATTCATCTTGAGTTTGTCATCACAATATTCTCACAAGGTAATTGGGTATTATTTGTTCCATGTTATACCCAAGGAAACCAAATTTAATTGTTTCACCTAATGTGAGATGAATCATTGTTCACAATTAGAATTCACAGTCCCTGTTTTCTCATTCTGTTCTTTAACCAAGGGGGTAGGATGCCATTTTAAACCCATTAGTCTTCCTTAAGAAAATAGAAAGCAATATTCCTTGGATCAAATGTTGTTTACAGATTCCCATTAACTCTTAATTTATCATTAACAAAACTCTGAATTTCCTGCTCACTGACATGTGCTTGGATGACTCATATCTCTGATAAAATGTATTCAGTTATATCTCAGTAATTTAAGTTAATTGAGTCAAATAACAAGATGTCACAAGAGCTAAATGTAGAAGATTTCAGATTCTGCCTTTGCTGTCTCTTTTCAATTACCAAATCACACTAATCACCATTACTGTCCAAATTGACATCTGTATCTTCTGGAGTATTTATCTTACTCTGAAGATTTAGTCCAATGGCTCCATTTGCATTTTTATCCATATCCCAGGAGTAGTCACATTCCCCGTTTGGATCCCTCTGGATATGAAATATGCAGCCCTTCAGTTCTACCATATGCCAGCGTCTGCCTTGTTCCAAGTTGTTTCTCCTCAATACTAATCATATATTTCCTGCATTTATTTCGTCTTTATGTGTTTCTCACAGTTAATTAAATAACAAGTTAGAATACCTAAGTAGTTATTTAATTAACTTTGAGAAACACATTATCAGTTATAATCTTTCATTTATTGACTTTTGATTTTCATTATCTGCATCTCCAAATTCACTTTTGCATGTAAGACTGCTATAAAAATAGTAACACACTGAACATTTTAAAGGAAGACCAAAGACCCTGGGAAAATCTATTAAAGATAATTCGAAGCTCACTCATAGTAAGATTGTAGTTTAACTTGTCTTTTAAATTTTGAGATTCAAAATTCGGTTTAAATTTGTGATCAGTGGTGTTGGACAGTTCAGAACTACAGATTCCAGCATATTCCTGGAAAAAGGTCACTAATCTACATGTAATGAGTTTTAAAGATCGTACATGGAAAACAGCTGGCATGATGTCATGGTTGATAAAATGAATAAATGATGCTGTTATTATGAAGATCACTGAAATAAGTAGACATAGTTTGACTGGGGGGTACACTTAGTCATTACTTTCTGTTTCTGCATAGGAGAACGCAAGACTGATTTCATGACTTGTTTTTCTGCAGTTGGAGTCAAATCGACTACATGTAAGACACACACGTGCACACACACGACTAGCTTAGAGAAGAGTTTTGATTCATTTGTTTATAAATAATTAAGAAACGGCTTTTAAAATGTTGTGGTAATGTCTTTTCATCAGCATCTACCTAAGACTTCTTTTTCCTATGTGGGATCTGGCTTTTTAATAGTATATCAGTCTGAAACCATGACTTTTCAATAATTATTCCTTATTAGAAAAAATCTCATCAATACCTCAAAATTTAGTCTTCATACATTTCCTATCTCATATATTAAAACTCCTACCTCACCCACAAGAATGATCTACCACATTTTCTCCCTCCCTTTTCCCAGCAAATACTAGTAGTGTATATACTGGAAAGGATAAGGAGGCACAGTTCCTACTTAATATACCCCCCAGGGAGAGGTTGTTTTCTGTTCTCCAGGTAGATGTAACTGCCAGTCGTTGGGTTGGGTTTCTGCAAAGCAGAATTAAATGAATTTAGCTTACAGGAGGTTTATCAGAATTAAATGAATTTAGCTTACAGGAGGTTTATCAGAAACACTCTTGAGAAGAAACCATAACTGGGCAGAAAGGGAAGGTGAGCCACAATGTAGGCCCAGGAACAGCTACTGCATACTCCATAGAAATCTATGGACCTAAAGTGGACCAGAATTTGAATCGTCCTGAATTGGACCTTTATCCCCCTGCTTTGCACAGTCACTGGACGCCAACTGTGGTACTTGTCGAGGTAGCACTCTACACCCCTCTTTGAGATAACACTCCCTCAAAGGGCTGACAGTGGAAGAAGGCTGTTTGCAAGCAGCAATCCTTAGCGGCTATGGCAAAAGTCCTTCTTTTAAGAAAGAACGAGGTGATACATCACCATGCCTACCGCAAACTGTTGGAAATACTGGGAAAAGATGTTGATTATAACAGGCCCCACTGATGGAAAGCTTCCTCCCACAGGAAGCTCTAGATAGTGGTCCTTTATAGATTTGACCACATTTTCCCAGCTAACCTAAGGTTGACTTACTGCTAAAGTCCTCACGTATCATTTCTTTGATGTTCATATCCTTGAACTCAGACACTGGAGATCCTACAGACTTGGAGCTGATAGGCACCTGTACATCCTAATTTCCGTGTCTTGATATTAGAAATTTAAGTGGATAATACTGATGTGCACGACCGTATCATTTAATCTCAAGCTTCTGAGAAGTTTCTGTGATTTCCCCCTTCTTTCCCTTCATGAAACTGCCTTATTCATACTCTTTCTCCTTCTTGTTTATTTTTTAATATTATTTGTGAGGGTAAAGGATGTGAGAGGAGTTACTATTTCTGCTGAAATGGCAACCAGCAGTAAGCCCTTGCAAAGAGGCATCTGGCTTTTCTGAACTTATAAGTACTAAGAAACATTTTTCTCTCAACATGGGTCTTAATAACAATACTCATATTTAATAACAAATACAATACTGTTATACATTTTTAGTTTCATGGCTGTCTCAGCATGTAGGAGATTAATAGCCTTGAGATTAACCATCCAAATTACAAAGCCACTCTCTTCGGAGATTTTTTAAATTCATTATTGAATTTAGCTATATTGCCTAAGGGTCTATGAACTGTTTTTACTCTCGGTACTTTAGAGATCAAATATGTGTGTTCTTTCCCACAGTAACAATCAATTCTCCAATTCTCTGAACACCAACTGGGTGTCCTAAAATTAAATTCAATTCTGACCCTGACTACTCAGAGTTAGTGCAGACTCTACAGGTTAAGGGCTCAGCCCCACAAGACTGCCTCTCAATTTCAGATACTAGTCCCAAGTTGGGATCTGAACATCCAATCAACCAGCTATAAATTGGGGGTTCCCACAGCCCCCTCTTCAATTTTAATAATTTTGCCACAATTATCTACAGGACTCAGGGAAACACTTACGCTTACTGGTTGATTATAATGAATACTATAAAGGAAACAAATGAATCACCAGAAGAAGAACTACATACGGTGAGCAGGAGCTTCTGATCTTGGGGATTTTGAGGTGCACTACCCTCCTAGCACATGGATGTGTTCACCAGTCTGGAAACTCTTAAAACCTATAGTTTAGGGGGTTTTATTAGATTTTATTATGTTGGCATGATTGATTAAATCATTGGTTGTTGATGATTGGCTCAGTCTCCAGTCCCTCTCCCCTCCTTAGAGGAAGTAAAAGATTGGTTTTGAAAGTTCCAATCGGAGTTCCCCTCGTGGCACAGTGGTTAATGAGTCTGACTAGGAACCATGAGGTTGCGGTTTCAATCCCTGGTTTTGCTCAGTGGTTTAAAGTGAGCTGTGGTGTAGGTTGCAGATGCGGCTCGGATCTCGCGTTGCTGTGGCTCTGGCGTAGGCCAGTGGCTATTGATCCGATTGGACCCCTAACCTGGGAACCTCCATGTGCCACGAGAGCGGCCCAATAAATGGCAAAAGAAAAAAAAAAGACGAAAGTTCCAACCCTTAAATCGTATTTTAGTCTTTGTGAAGACCAGCCCCCATCTGGAAGCTATCTGTGAGCTTCCAAGCAGTAGAAATGTCATTAGATACAAAATGACTCTCCTTATTCCAATTCTGGAAATTCTAAGGGTTTTAGAAGCTCTCGTGTCAGGAAGCCAGAACTGAGACCAAATATTATGGTAAATGATGCTCTGTCATTATCAAATGTTATAGTAAATGATATCACCTCCATCACTTAGGAAATTACTAGGATTTTAATAGCTCTGTGTCAAGATTCTCTGTTGCTTGTTGCAGTGCCTTATTTTCCCCCAGTGTGCGTTAATCAGACTTCAACAGAGAAATACAAATAATAGGAGGTTTTATATATATGCATATGAATATGCATATACATAGATATTAAAGATATGAATAATTTTATAATAGGTACTGATCCACACAAATATGGACGCTAAGTACCACGATCTGTCATTTGTAAGCTGGAGGTCCAGGACAGTGTGTGGTACAGTTTGAAGGCCTGTGTGATGGAGTGCAGGAATCATAGAACTGGTTCTCATACAGTTCCTTTCTAAATTCTGCCTTTGGTGATGTGCATTTATAATTTTTTTTAGGTGTTCTCAAGGCCAGGTTTTTTTTAAATTTATATATACATATATTTTTTTTTTCTGCTGTACAGAGTGGTGACCCAGTTACAGATACATGTATACATTCTTTTTTCTCACATTATGTGTTCCATCCTAAGTGACTAGACAGAGTTCCCAGTGCTATACAGCAGGATCTCATTGCTAATCCATGCTCTATCATTATCAAATGTTATAGTAAATGATATCACCTCCATCACTTAGGAAATTACAAGGATTTTAATAGCTCTGCGTCTGTACCCGAAGGCTACATTCTGCATCTATTTACCCCAAGCTCCCAGTCCCTCCCACTCCCTCCCCTTCCCCCTTGGCAATCACAAGTCTATTCTCCAAGTCCATGATTTTCTTTTCTGTGGGAAGATTCCTTTGTGCCATATATTAGATTCCAGATTTAAGTGATATCATATGGTATTTGTTTTTCTCTTTCTGACTTACTTCTCTCAATGTGAGAGTCTCTAGTTGCATCCATGTTGCTGCAAATGGCATTATTTTGTTTTTTATGGCTGAGTAGTATTCCATTCCACACCCTCACACCATGCACCAAATAAATTCAAAATGGCTGAAAGACTTAAATATAAGACAAGACACCATCAAACTCCTGGAAGGGAACATAGGCAAAACATTCTCTGACATCAACCTTACAAATGTTTTCTCAGGTCAGTCTGCCAAAGCAACAGGATTTATAATTTTTTTATCTCTCTTTTCTGGTATCTTAAATTTTTTTACAATTGTAATTTTTATGATTTTTAATGTAAAATTCAGATTCTACAACTAATTTCTCATGTCAAAAACAGCTATTGTAAAATAATGCAGTATCCTAAAGGTCACACTTTAGTGTCATAAGGAGCACAACACCCAGACAGTATGACTTTCTGAGGTATTTATTCAACTATCAGATAGGTGACTTGGAGTGCATACATCCCTAAAATTTTCTCTTTATAATATGAAGTGATAACATAAAATGATATACAAGATTCTTTCCAACTCTAACATTTTTTAAACTTCTATAAAAATAATAATGCTATTTTTATCACAAGGAGTTAAGTACTATTTTGGGAAGAAAGGTTATAAAGAAAAGCAACGGTGTTGAAAAATATAGGGACAGTGAAAATGTTCTCTTTTACCACTACTAATAGGATTAAATTATAGTAAGAACAAAGACTGTGTAGTTAATATAAGTTAATGTACTAATTATGCCTCTCAATTTAATCATTTATAAATTGATATTTCTTGATAATTTCTTTAATTTCTTTTTTAAAATTTCTCCATCTTCAATTATGAGATTTCCAGTACCCTCAGAAGTCTCCCCAGTTAATGTCTGCATTCCTTGGGCACGTTTCAGATGTGAACTGAAATTATCATTTAACTGTTTATCTTCTGTACTGTAGTCACTTCTAATAATAGCTGTTCCTCCTTTAAGTGCTCATCCTTGAGGCATTCTAGTGGGTTCTGTCTTTCCCACTAAGCTTTTTGACGTCAGGCATCACTGTCACTGCCTCCTTCTGGGTATCACTATTGCTACTGTCAGTATCCACTGTTGTTTGTGCTTTTTAAAGACCTTTCTTTGATAAAGTCAATGTGTGAACCTCAGAGAAGTTGGCAGTTTTCCTCTCCCTCTGCTTGAGTGTTGTTTTTATCCTCGGGTACCAAAAGCCTTAGTGCTTATACTGCAATATCTTACAAAACTTCTGTGAAATAAATCTTTTGACTTTTATTTGTAGCTGCTGTCACTTATGCCCACCATAAATACACATACCATTTATCCTTGTCTTTTGTTAAGAATCTTAAGAATGAGTGAAATGAGAAAGTAAAGAAAATTATTTATTGTGATAAATGAATGATAATTTGTGCTTAAATTCTCAGTTGATTGTGAGGAAAGGGAAACAAGAATTCAACAGGCATAGGACATGAAGAACAAGAATTCAAGGGTGTGTAGTGTGCGTGTCACTGTGCTTAAGAGATGTGATGTTGTGCTATGATGAGCTGTACACATAGGAGATGTCATCCAAGATCCAGATCAAGAGGAAGTTGTCTTAGAGTAATGCGGTCTCTTATTCATCCAAGCGAGATGACTGGGGGAGTAGGGGTTATTTAATGCATTCATTTTTCAGTAAACATTTTTGATGACCAATTGGGTGGAAGGTAGAAATATCATATCAGAGTTATATATGATATAAATCTATGTGTAACTATATAGAGTGAGGGGGGCAGCATATGCCACCCTTAATTATGCTACCTTGGCATATTAATTATTTTGAATTAAAGTTACTTAAGAGACAACCAGTGCAGGAAGGGCATTCTGAATCTCCCTTGTCCACCTGAAAGCAAGAAATAAATCTCCCATGTGAAAGGTATCCTCCCTGTACCACAGGGTAGAAGGTGTCCTTATCACCAGAGTTAAGGAATTCGGGGTTGAGAAACACACCTTGTTACAAAGCCCAAACCCCTCTGTCTTTTCAATTCTTCACAGATTCTTTATTTCTTTGTATAAAATATATAAACATTGCCTACTTTGCCTATCATCCTCAAAGACACGAATATCATACTTTTATAAGCTCCCTTATACACAAAATTAAATTTATTTTTCTCCTGTTAATCTACCTAATCTCAGTTTAATTGTTAAGTCAGCCAAAAAACCTGGAAGGGAAGAAGGAAAAGTTTTTCTCCCCTAGAAGTGCTGTAAAGGAGGTGGCTACTACTCATACATCAAGAGATGGTGAAAAATATTGGAGCTGTTAGTGTTTGGATTTTTAAATATGTCAGCTCTAAAAGCATGTGCTTGTGCTCTTCAGTGTAATCTTGGACCAGTGCCTGAGCATTTTGAAGGAATCACTCATCCTCCATGAGGAAATGAGTCTGAAGATAATTTGAGTCTCATTGTCTCTTGACTCTGATGACTAAGCTTTTATTACTAGATCAAATGTGTCTTCTCTCCCTTTTCTTGGTATAAATGCATTCCCAAGAGTCTTTTAATTCCTCATGCAAACAGTTTTTGAGGGAGTGTGACCCAATTTATTAGATTTTTCAAGGTTGTGTAAATATAAATGTTGAATTTAATTGAGCTACAAATTGAGCTATACCCATCAATGAACATGTGTCTAGATAAACTATTCAACCACTTTGTATCTCGCATCTCTCACTTGTAAATTGAAGTGAAAAGTTATATCTATTTTAAAACTTTAACCCACTACATATCACAAAAATTCTTAACCAGAGTAAAATAAATGTACATTTTAAGTTAATGACATATAGAAATAGAAAAATTGAAAAAGTGCAAGGAGGAATTGTACTTCCATAGGGAAAAAGAGCAAAGCTTTCAATTTCAGGTAAACAGGATCTTATTAAGATCGACTGGAATAGGAGAAGAAGAAATCTCCTATCCCATCAGTGGCTCTGGACAAGTGAAAAGCAGTGGCAGCTGGAAGAAGAGAATGTCCAAACATGAGGTGCATGTGGGTATACAGGGACTCCAAAAATCTGAGAGGGAAGCAAGAACACTGAGGAAAAACTCAGTATTTTAGACCCCACATTAAACTACACTGAGGGAGTTCCCATTGTGGCTCAGTGGAAACGAATCTGACTGGCATCCATGAGGATGCAGGTTTTCAATATACTGATCTGTCACCTCCTTGGATAAATTTATTCCTAAGTCTTCACTATTTTTGATGAAATTTTAAATGGGATTATTTACCTGATTTCTCTTAGTTCATTATTAGTGTCTAGAATTACAACATATTTTTTTTTGAGTATTGCTTTTGTATCTTACAACTCTGCTGAATTGATTTATTAGTTATAATAGTTTTTTGATTTGGGCTTTAGGGTTTTCTATATATAATATCATTCATCTGAAAATACTGAGTTTTACTTGTTCCTTTCCATTTTAAGTGCCTTTTATTTCTTCTTCTTGCCTAATTGCTTTGTCTAGGACTTCTATTATTATCTTGAATAAAAGTAGTGAGAGTGGGCATCCTTGTCTTGTCCTATTTTTAGAGGAAAAGCTTTCAGCTTTTTACTATTGAGTATGCTTTTAACTGTGGGCCTATCATATATAATTTTTATTATGTTGAGGTATGTTCCTTCTGTATCTACTTTGTTGAGAGGTTTTACCATAAAGGGATGTTTAATATTATTGAGTACCTTTCCTGATTCATCGAGACAATTGTATGATTTTTTTCATTTTGTTAATATGATGTATAATGTTGACTGATTAGTGGATATTAAAATTTCCTTGAATCTCTGGAATAAATCCCACTTGATCATGGTGTATGATCCTTTTAATGTTTGGTTGAACTTAGTTTGCTAACATTGTGTTGAAGATTTTTGAATTTATGTTCAACAGGGATATTAGCCTATAATTTTCTTTTCTTGTGGCATTCTTGTCTGCCTTTGTTATTAGGCTAATGTGGCCTCATGAAATGAGTTTGGAAAAGTTACCTCCTTTTCTGTTTTTTTTTTTGGAAGGGTTTTGGGAAGATTAGTATTAATTTATCTTTGAATGTTTGGCAGAATGCCCCCGTGTATGTCTGATCCTGAACTTTTGTTTGCTAGGAGGTTTTTGGTTATGATTCTGTATCCTTAATAGTAATTATTCTGTTCATATTTTCTATTTCATCATAACTCCCCACTGGCTTCCAGAGACAGGTCATCTGTAGCTGTCCCAAGAGGGGCTCAGTTGTAGAAATTGGGGCTCCTGATAAATGTGTAAATTCTTTTCTGGGTGATACCATCACCTGAAATGAAGCAGGAGAGCAGGAAGATGATGTCCACAGCCTATTTTCCTTGAAAGCAGCTTTATAGGCCACTGAATGTGTGCCAAACCTGAAATTTACCCCTAAGTTTGAAGGTGTGGGACAAGCAAAGTACCTTTGTCACAGAAAGAGTGGGTGCGGGTTGCGAAGGTGCCTCAGTCTGTTTCTTTGTAGAGCACTGGGGTTGGTGGTCTATGAAGAACTTTTTCTGTGATTGCCACAGTCACTTGGGAACCAGGAAGGCAAGCCCCCAGCCACCGGAGCCGGGAGATCAAATGGTGTCCCCTGAGAGGCAGCTGTAGGAACCAGGACTTCAGAGATGTAAAATAGGCAATGTAACATACAAAACTGCCCTATAGGAGACTCTAGTAGTTTGGAACATTGCATATTGAGCACAGAGATCATGCGTGTGCCCCCAAGGTGTCTGGAAAGGATTACAGTCAGTCCCTAGATGCAGGTCTAATTAGAAGCCTTTCCCTCATGCCACAGGCATGACGATTAGCTAATGGGCCACCTTCACAGAAAGATTGAGCTTCTGGCTCAGTTGCTTCTTGCTGTGCCCTGACAGTGGTAGCTGTTTAACAAAGTTTTCTCAGTTGTTTGGTTAGTCTCATGGATTTAAGCTCCCCTGGCCATAAGAACCAAGGGATATAGAAGCGTCCCATCAAAGTAGGCATACAAAATGGGGGCCCTCAAATGGGATATGAGGTCTTTCATGCTGCCCTGGCTCTCAGTGCTAGGCAATCAAGAGATGTTCCCTAGGTGGCAGCCATAATTTTTGGATCACCGGATGCATGTAAAATCTCCCTTCCAGAGGTTATGGGTGCTCTGAAGCTCTAGAAAGTTGGTACCCATAAATTTCTGTCCCTGGAGAGTGTTTCATCAGGCTCAAAAATATGTGTGAAAAATTAGATGCCTGCCCCTCAGGCCAGTGATTTAATATAAGCAGGTGAGCCTCCTTTATTTTATTCTTATTTTTTTCCTCTTTAAGGTCCCACCTATGGCATATGGAAATTCCTAGGCTAGGGGTCACATCAGAGCTGCAGCTGCTGGGCTATGCCACAGCAATGCCAGATCCAAGCCACATCTGCAGCCTACATCACAGCTCATGGCAACACTGGATCCTTAACTCAATGAGTGAGGCAGAGACTGAACCCACATCCTCATGGATAGTAGTTGGTTTCATAACCCACTGAGTCACAATGGGAACTTCCATCCTTCACTTTAATTCTGAGCACAGTTGGGTGCTGCAAAGTGGGTGCGTCTACATGAAAATCCTTTAATAGCATTTTCTGAGATTGCTTCAGTCTTAAGGGTCTTAGGTCTCAAGCCCTGCTGATTTTTACAGTTAGATGCTTCGAGGGCTCTTGCTTCTCTCAAGTGCGTGTCTTAAAAGTTGGGATACCTTATGTGAGCTTTGAGCCTTTCACTCTTTTGGGAGAAGCTCCAGGTTATGAGTTCCCTCCAGTTGTGAGTCACTGTGCCAGGAACAGGGTTTATGGTGAGATTGTGGCCCAGACTCTCCTACCTGCTTCAATGTGTTTTTCTTCTTGTTTGCTTGTGTGTAGTTGTCATTCAGCCAGACTTTAGGCTTTTTTAAGAGAAAAGTGTTCCTTATGTAGCTGTAGACTCAGTGTGTCCATGGGAAGAGGTGAGTTCTGAATCAATCTATATCACTACTAGAGCTGGAATCCCCCAAATCAAGTTTTAAAATTGCATGCATAAGGGCATACATGAAAGCAAAAGTGAATACTCTCAAATTGATATTTTGGAACATATATACCATCTAAATAGGGGAGGAGGAAAAGGAGGTGTAGGTAACTTTGGGTAGAGGGAATGATTTTAGGAAAGATGTATGGGCCCTTAGAAGAATACATGGCAGGTATGATAGTTGTGACAAAGTTGTCTGAGCATGATGTGGGCTTCTAGTGTCCTCTTCTGTGATAAGAGTCAACCTTCCCTTGTTTAGGGAACGCCTGAGGAGGCTGTCGAAGACAGTTGAGTTCATTTTGGAGCATCTGACTTTAGGCAGTTAAGAGGAGTTCAGAGAAAGTCTCTTCCTACTGTTTTCCCAAGTGTCCTCAAGCTAAAAAAAAAATCAATATACCAAGGTCACATATTTGTGGTAACATGCCCTAAACTCTTTCAAAACAAATAGAAGCATCTTTTTCTTATCTAGCATGTATGTAGAATGGAATGTTCTGATAAGTCAATTTCATTTTGGAAAGGTTTAACCTTTTTTTTTTTTTTTTCAAGGGCTGCACCTAAGTTCCAGGCTAGGGGTTGAATCAGAGCTGCAATTGCCACCCTATTCCACAGCCACAGACTTTTAAAAATCTTAAAAATAAATAATTCTATATTAAATGTAATTATATCAGTGCTACATTTTAATTCTTTGGAAATAATATTAAGTGTATTTGTGTATATACACATAAAAGTTAAACCTCTCCAGAGTTCCTGTTGTGGCTCAGCAGTAGCAAACCTAATATCCCTGAGGACGTGGGTTCAATCCCTGGCCTCGCTCTGTGGGTTAAGGATCTGGCATTGCCATGAGCTGTGGTTTAGGTAGCAGATGAGCCTCAGATCCCATATTGCTGTGGCTATGGGGTAGGATGGCAGCTGTAGCTCCAATTCAACCCCTAGCCTGGGAACTTCCTTATGCCTCAGATGAGTCCCTAAAAAGACAAAAGAGAAATCAAGGATAAATCTTAGAGTAGTGATTTCAAGCAACAGAAATGAGAATGCTTATATGCTCTTTTGTTTATGAATGATAAACTAGAGAAAGAGGGACTTCTCTGGAAGGGAGAGCGGCCCCCCAATGTGATTTAATTAGATAGAAGAGGAACTTTACATAGCAAGCATTTCCAGGAGAGCTTGGAAGAGTGACCATCTCAGTGAGTCAGTTTAACGCCCTTTCCAAGAAGAGGAGTTGCCACCTTGACACACATGACTTAGTGTTCCAGAAAGCACCCTGATGTAGAGAAGAGGTGGGTGCCTACCAGCAGAATAGGAAGCAATGTCCCCATCCATTGAGATAGCATTATGGAAGGCAGCCAAGGGGAAGAGACGTCACCCAAATGCACTGACCAGAGGCACTACCTCTCTACAAACAGGTGCAACCAGAGAGCCCTCAGGATTACCTCAGGTCAGTCTTTTCATGGTATGACTTGAGACGGCAGAATCACCTAACACTGCTCATCACCAGGATACGACTGCTGCCCGTTGTGCCTCTCGGTGTTCGGTGAGAGGGCCGGAGGCAGGCACATTACAGTCTCACTCCAAGTCTTCCCTGGACAAAAGTAAGCTTCGTATTTTGTGTGCAGCCACTTCTTTGTAAGAGTCCATCTCGAAACATTTCGAATGGAGCAATTTGAATGCTTGTATTAAAGTATAAGATGTGTGAAATTCAGGCATACTTCTGAAAATTCAAGCACTCTTAACAGAATACCTGTGTGCTAATGCCTTTAGTAAAAACAAAATATCATAAAGCAAATCTCTTATGAATCTTAGAGCTCTATGTGCTCTCCAATTATATATACAGTTATATGTGTATACATACATGTACCGATTATTTCTGTTACAGTCTTTAATATAGTATTATAATCATTGGCTGTTTTTTTTTTTTTTTGTCTCTTCACTTTAAATGTGGGCCCGTGAATTGTTTGTTATGTTGCCCAGTGTAGCAAGGAGGACTAACTAATGTGTGGTTGAATAAATCCATTCAGTGGTGCCAAAAATATGTATGGATTGGTATTGATTGAATTACTACACACAGTAATCATAGCAAGATTAATATCTAGACAGGAGATATTAGATTTTATAATATTTCACGGTATTTAAAGTAAGATATTTGCATTTTAGCAATAACTTTCAATAAACTCAAGTTAGAATTAAAATAATAAATAGAAAAAAAAATAATAAATAGGTTAAGGATCTAATCCTTCTTGCCTTTACCTGTGCTCAAAGTTAGAGGAACATTTTGAGAAAACCTTTAGGAAGAGGATAAATGAATTTAGATTTCGTGTCTGGAAATAGAATTTACTAGGGGCTAGTTCCTTTACTGAAGAACAACTAGAACATTCCTGACTCTTCTGGTCTACCTCACAACTTAAAAGTCCTAGAAAAACATCACAGCTTCCCAATTTATGTGTCATGTTTCATTTAACCATCTGGAGTTCTCCAGTCAGCTAGCTAATGAAATTTTACTCCAATTGTGATGACAATAAAGAAATATCAGTAAGTTGTACTGATTCGGATCATTCAATACCCTGACTTGAAGCAAAGATGAAATTTTTAGCAAACCCTGACTCATTATCTCTGCAAGTTTAGGTCTAAAGGGCAAGGTGATTAGTGGTGACTTCCGAAATAACTAAATATATGTTTCCTGGAAATGGTAAAAAATATCTTTTTCGTGAAGGAAATGCCACATCATTTACATATAGGGGCTCAGTCACAAAAGGGCCAGAATGATAATATAGGGCAAATGACTGTCCTAGCCTGATGATTTTCAGGAAGTTGATTAGCATTGCTAGGAATTCATTGTATTAAATTATTCTTTTATTATGTACAGATGAAACATTTTTAAAGTTACTTTTCTTTTGGAATATTTTAAACTGGAACTCTTCCTCATTTTATTCTGCTCAAGCCAGGGTCACAAAGGTAACTATAGGGGAAAGGACTCTGTAAAGCTGTCTAGACAACATGAATTACTGGGGTGCTGCTCGGAAAAAAGAACATTTCACTATTTTCATTTTGAAGCTTCTTATTTCCAAGAAAACTCCTTAGATGAATGAGTAGTACATTAGAGTAGCAAGTTGAGTCAGATGCAAAGATTTTCAGACCTTCACCTAAACTGCTGTTCAAACTGTCTCTCCATGTGAATGTGTGAGCAAAAGTCAAAGAAAATTAGCTATTTGATTTTTATGTTGCAACTTTTATAGTAAGTATACTTTAACATACATGGGTGTAAGTATATGAAAGATACAAGATCATCTGTAAGGGTGTCATGCAAAGCACCATTTTAATTAGGATTCTTTAGCAAGTACTCGTTGGATGTAACATTCGTTTTGCAGCATATCCATCCCCTAGCTTGTCTGTATTTAAAAATCATCAACAATGAAACAAATTTCTTTCGTCTTTCTGGACACTGACAATGAAAAATGAGCAAACAAGTTGAAATGAATATAAATATTGGATGCCCAAATGTATTACTGTTTATTATTGTGTGGAGGCTGGGCATTGTGTTGATCTGGGTACATTCTATGACATCTGACAGAGCCGTTTCAGTTTCTTTCAAAATGATTAATAGGTCAAAGGTCTCAACCACAAACTAGTAATTTGTACAGGATCTAGGTCTCTCTATGTTACATTTTGTTTGCCTATATCAATCGCTCTTGCAAAAGGAAGGGAGGAAGGAAGGAAGAGGGAGGGAGGGAAAAAAGGAAAGGAACGAAAAACTGAGGAAACTCACAAACTATAGAAGGAGTTCTAAATACTAAGGTTTTTTTCTCATTTTTTTTTTCTTTTTCTCCTTAGTAGCTTGTGAAGAGACATGTTTCCATTTGCTGTAGGGCTTTTGAGATGAAAACAAATTGGAAATAAGTTAATACTTTAAAATAGTATCAGTATATAATAGTTCATTGTTTTTGTTTCAACTGACCTCTAAGAACTATTTGCTTCTTCACAAGCCTCCACTAGCCCTTCACAACTAGCAAATTGAATACAAAGTTCTCAGACTTCGCATTTGAGGTCCTCTATAATGTGAATCTCTGTAGGTATCTCCCACTGGTCACTTACATTCCAGCCTACACCGAGGGCCTAAGCCATTCTCAGAAACCATCCTGCCTATCTCTACTTCTCTTCCTCTCTCACATTATTCTTTACTATAAATGTGCCCTTGCAGTATCACACATTTAATTTTTTCCTCTGTGGTAAATCTTCCCTAATTCTCCCAAGCTTCATTAGGGTAGGATTTTTTTTTGTTTGTTTTGCCTTGAGTAATATCTGGCACATAGTAGAAGCTCAAACAATGCTTGCTGAATGGATGAATCACTTATTTATTTTGTAGCCCATCAGTGCCGCCTGACTTTGCACATAGTAGGTATTCAATAAATGCCTATTCAACTATAGTTTTCTTCCCTTCCTCTTTCTTTCTTCTTTCCTTCCTTCCTTCCTTTCTTTATTTATTTCCTTTTTGAATAATAAAAGTACGAGTGTTAGTTGAGGTTCAGTTTTCAAATCTAATTTGCATGTATTTCTTTGGAGCTGTAATTGTTTTGGAAGCAGTTCTCTCAAAGAGTGGGCATTAGGATTTAGACTCTCTCCAAGACAGAAGGGACCCCCCCCCACCTGCCCCAAGGTTTTTTGGCTTTATGTTAGCCCCACTCTGCAGGAATGACCCTTTATCTAAGTTTTTTTGTTTTTTTTTGTTTTAAGCAGAAAAAAGCCTCTGCTACCACTGACTTTCTTCCTTTTCTATCTGATTTAGTTAAATTAGTCTTAAGCCCTAGATTCGTTCACTTTAGGGGTCTTCTACTTGTGTTCTCAGAAATTTTAAGGTTCTAAAGGGATTACACAAGGTTACACAAAAATTTTTATCAACTATCACAAACATTTATAGTGTTCTAAGAACATCGAGGCAAGCTATAAAGGATTGTAGCAACATGTTGGAGATAACACATGGGTAAGCTAATTTTAGCTAATTTTTGTGTTATTTTTCCCTTTTCATAATTATTCATGTAATTTGAAGGTTTTAAAGAAGTATTATGAACAAGGATGTAAGTAACCATGCCCTGATTTTGTTTTGATTTGATTTGAAACTCATGTTATATAGGCTCATACATAGGTGGAAATACATAGTACTTCAACATGTCTGTGTATTAGCAATTAATAGCAATGCAAGCTTATAAGCATCAGTTTAGGGCATGTTCTTCTCATTAATTCACCCAATTAATATAAAAAACAGTGTCTCTTAAGTACTTGCTAGTAGAACTCTAGGCCCTGGGGATATAGACATAAACAAAACTGACAGTCTTCTTTCTCTTGGAATTTGAATGCTAATGGAAGTCAGGACAGAAAATAAACAAATAGAAAATGCATATGTAATATTCTAGGTCATAATAAGTGTGTAGGAACAAAAATTTAACAGGATAAATGGTCTGAAAAAACCTCTTTGATAAGAAGGTAATTGAACAGAGATCTGAGAAGACAGAAGTCCTTAGGATTTCTTTGGGTAAATTGTTCTGAAAAGTGCAAGCGTGAAAGCCCTGACAGGGAAGCCTGCTAATCACAGCGGAGCGAGGAGATCTGGATGGTCAGAGCCAGGTGAGCAAATAAAAAACTGAAAGTAGGTGAGTTTAAAGATTATGGCAAGGGAACGTGGGAGATTGAAGAGCATTTTCTAGACTGGAAGAGCTATTAAAATGAAGAAACAACTCTTTCTCCAGGGGAATCCAGACTATTTTCAGTATGATGTAACCAAAACAAAAGTGAGTTCTAAGGCTAACACAGGAGCAGAAGATTTGGTAGTAATCTAAAGTCAAATCTTTGCTTTTCTCAAAAGACTCAAGATTTTCTTTAAAATATGTGTACCTTAAAATAGAGGTACCTTACAATTATTGATATAGTCATTTTAACTTGGATAACAACTGGGAATTTGGTAACTGTTCAGATGACAATAACTGAAAAGAAGACATTATATTCATGTGCTTGAGAAATAAATAATCAGAGCCACTTACTTTATTTTACTTGATAATGTTTTCCTTTGTTGTTAGTATAATAATACGCAACCATAATAATGAAAAGGAATACTAGAAAGACGTGGGAGGATATAGTAAATGTTGCCTGCTCTGATTTACAATGACATTGATCATTGCTTATTCCACCATGCAGTGAGCTGTCTTAAGGTCAATTTAATTAGCTATCTCATGATTCTGTAAACTATAGTACATGTATACAAGGCTGGCAACATGCCTAAAATTTGGTTTAGATATTTAATTTTCATGCCCAAAATAAAGATAAAATAGATTTTTTTTTTGTTTTTAAGAAAACATTAGCAAGATTTTTCAGCAAAGTAGATCTACTCACAAAGAACATCCAATGTTATAATCAACTCTTGTTGAAAATATATTCATGTCTGAGTCTAGATCTTATTATATATAAGGAAAACAAATAGAGAAATGACTTGGTGCATAAATGATGTGCTTAATCTATTTAATTATTTAGAGGAATAACAATAATATAATAATGTATTAACCTATTTAGTTAATTGAGTAATAATTCTACAGAGTATTATATACATTACTAATTGAGCATATGGATAATAATATAACACTAGCTTTTAAAACTAGTTTAATACTTGAAACTATAATTATATTATTATGTTATTATTATATTATTATATCAAGTAATAAACAATATGTAATAAAATAAAAGGTATTCGGGGGGTTAAACACTCCTCTCTCTCATTAAATGATAAAACACATAGAGAGAAAATTAGTAATGATACGGAAGACCCGAAAAACATGCTCAAATTGATCTGACCCTCCATTCAAGAACAGCAGAATACATATTTTCTCAAGTACATGTTAAACATTTAAATAGACTATTTTCTACAAACTACAACAAACTAAAAGCATATAATTATACCAACTTTTTTCTTGGCTCACAGTAGAATTTAAAATCAAAAGAGAAAGTACATAGAAAATCCAAATATGAAAATTAAACAGAATACTTCTCTATAACTGGAGTCAAATAGGAAGTATTGATGGGAATTACCAAATATTTTGAACTGAATGGAATAGAAATTTCAACATATCAAAAGTTATATATTGTAGCTAAAGCAGTAATTAGAGGGACATTAAAAGTATTTTATAAAAAATACTTTTATATATATAAAACACTTTTATTTGCAACTAGTTGCAAATCAATAATTTAAATATCTTCTGTAGTATAATGGAGTAGTACTCGTCATAAAAATAAATTATCTTGGCGTTCCGAGTGTGGGGTAGCAGGTTATATATCCTACTGTAGCGTCTTGGGTTTTGATCTCCAGCCAGGCACAGTGAGTTAAAGGATCTCACATTGCCATAACTGCAGCATAGGCCACAGCTGTGGCTCAAATTCAGTCCCTACCCTGGGAACTTCCATTTGCCTGGGTACAACCATAAAAATATTATCTTTTAACATGCAATGCTATGTCTATCTATTTATCTATGTTTCTATAATTATAATACTATGTATAAATATATATGTATATAATATCAAATGCATAATACAGGAAGACAAAAGCCAGTTTCAAAATATTATATAATGTGTAATTCTATGTAAATTATATTCTCCAAAAACTAAAACATAGTGCGGAGAATAGATCAGTGGTGAATGGCCAGGGGTTAGATATATGTGAGGAGATACACATGTAGAGGGAGCAATATGTGGGAACTATGATGCTTACTGATTGTGGTGATGGTTACACAGAATTAAAACACACATACACACACATACAGTAAAATAGCACTCACATTTATAAGAAAAATTAAAATCATATACATGGACAGTACCAATGCTCTAGTTAAAAGTATTGTACCAATGTTAATTTCTTACTTTGATCATTATGCTATGGTTAAGGAAGATGTTAATATTAGGGGGAAAGAATGAAGGCAAAAGGAACTCTGTATTAATATTTTCAACTTTTCTGTTACTCTAAAGTTATTTCAAATTCAAAGTTTAGAAAGAATATTCATAGTAATGGGATATATACTGTCTTGAATAAAAAGAATCCATGAATCATAAAGATACTCAAAAAATGAAATATCGTGGGTAAAGGAACATTCTTCTTAGGAAAAAATGAGAGCTGTAAGTGTCTAAGAAATGGTAAAATTAGCAACTTCAGTTCCTGCTGTGCTGCAGCAGATTTGGTGGCATCTCTACGGCACTCTGTGGGTTTGATCCTCCACCCGGCGCAGTGTTGCTGAAGATGTGGGAACTCCATGTGCCATGGGACAGGGAGAAAACAAAACAAAACAACAACCACAAAAAACGGGGAGAAATTTCCATTTTACAGCTTCCAATGTAAACAATGCAGATAAGTATCATTAATGGATGCCAAAACATGAATTGACACCATCACAACTGGGATTATTTATTAATTACAAAAGAAAACCTTTGCCTGTTCAATGGAAGGACTTGATAGACACCAACATTACCTAATTCAGCATCTTGAATAACGGATAAACTGATGTTACATGAACTCGATGTGATGTAATGGGAAGTGCCTTAGTACTGTTTGACTTGGCAGTATTCTTACCAGAAGTACTTAAGTTGAACCTATTTATGTGAAAATAATCAGAGAGGTATTCTGAAAAACAACTGATCTGGACTTTCAAAGTATCAATGATGTGAAAGACGACAAGAGGCTTGGGAACTATTCCTTAGGAAACTGACAAAGCCAAACGACAACATGCCATGCATGATTTGTTGTGGGATTCTAGATTTAAACAAAAAACAACAGGAGAATTTTAAGGAACTCTTGTTCTGATAATTAGGAAGTTTTGAGTATGAAATATATACCTGCAGCATATGGAGAGGTTCCCAAGCTAGGGGTGGAATTGAAGTCATAGCCACCGGTCATGGCCACAGCCACGGTAATGCCCCATCTGAGCTGCATCTGCAGTCTACACCACAGATTGCAGCAACATCAGATCCTTTAACCCACTGAGAAAGGCCAGGGATCAAACCTGCCTCTCCATGGATACTAGTGGGATTCTTAACCCACTAAGCCACAATGGGGACTCCTGAAATTTATCCTATCATTATAATTGATCATATTGGGTCAGTCTTTTATTTAATGGGTATGAGTGTGGTATTGAATCATATATAGGAGCATGTTTTAGTTTTTAGGAGAATATATGTTGTATTATTTAGGAGTAAGTGGAATGATGTCTACAATCTAATTTCAAATGGTTAGAAATAAACAAACATGAAGAGCAGAGGGGAAAAAGAGAGAGACTGCATAGACTTATATCTGGTAAATTTAGCTGCAGTGTTTCCAGGTGTTCATTTTACTGCTTATTCAACCTTTTCATAGGTTTGAAATTAAAAGTTTGGGATAGGTTTTGAACTAGGCTACTGGAGCATCCTCAACTCTTGAATTCTTAACTGATTAGTAAAAAACTACATCAAGTAAAAATAAAGTGAAAATAATCACATAAACCAAGAATGCCTATGCAGGGCTTGTACTTGTGGAATTAAATTGGGTCTACAAAAATGTCGTTAGCATTTTTATGCATTTATATACCAGGGGTTCTCTCCACATAACATCATCATTAATAGCTGCTTCTGTGAAGCAACATTAGGGTGTGGAAGATTAAGTCATCAAAAGACATGAGTCTGAGTTTACACTGGGAAATGTTTTATTGTCTGTGAGATAAAACCTTTTAGCTGTTGAAATAGAGAAGCCCTATTTTTAGATTTTCATAATGCAACAGGATGCCGTTTGAAAAAGGTTATGAATTAGCTTTAAAACGAGAGTTTTTGAGTTTCCTCAAAGCTTATTAGCCGGTTGAGGATCCTGTGTTGTCACTGCGTCACTGCTGTGGCTCTGGTTACAACTGTGGCTGTTTTGATCCCGGCCAGGAAACTTCCATCTGCCTCAGTCATGGCAAACAAACAAACAAAAAAAAGTTGCGAACAGGGATTTTCAAAATTAAATATAATATATATTGTATTACATAACTACCTATACTTGATGCTTAACATGTGTGTAGTATATTTTAGCTGATTGCTGTTAGATTTTTTTATTTACAAAGACAATTGGAAACTCACATTTTTCTTGAGATATTTTCCTACCAGTATGAAGCTAAGAGTATAATTTCAATGCAAAGTAAATTGGATCAAAACTGTTCAATAGTATAGTAAATTTAAAAGAGAATATGTTTTTTACTCAAATTTTTTTTCTCTTTGACATTTTTTCTTCTTATTTTCTTCTGTGCTTAACCCAAGTGAACAGTCAGCAAATAAAATTCCAGCTACCATGAATGTGTTTTATCTCTCTTAGCAAGAAATCTTACAGTAAACCTTCAATTTTAGTTAATGTTTTCTCATCTCTTCAATGTTTTCCTCCATTATGGTCACATATATATATATTTGTATATCATATGTAAAATACCTATATATTTTATCTTTTTATCTTCAGTTGATGCTATTTTCCTTTTTCATATACATATATCTCTATTTTGCTAAACAATGCTGTGAAAGGAGAGCATATTATTGGCTGTTTATATACAGTACATGATATGCTCTCTATTTTATGAATTCAAAACTATTTATAGGTCTTAACTTTAAAACAATTCTTTAAGAAATAACTTCATTCATGGTGAGCAGAGGAGATATTTTGGTTTGTATACTTTTCTGTAATTAGAAGTCAAAGGATAATTTTGAGAGAGACCTTTACAAAGGAGGAAAATATTTTATGAAAGTAAAATACTTTAAAAATTGTACATGGAGAAGAAAAAAGGCGCTGTAAAGGATAATTAAATCTTCTAATTTTGGCTATTTATAATATTAGGACGTTAGATGATAATGCAGTGATATTTAACAATAAAGAAATGCTTTGAAGCTCTTTGTTTTTTCCAGATTCTACACTTCCAACAGTTCTGTGTCTAAGATAGTTTTCAAAATAATTTATTAGAGCTTTCAAGTTGCTTTTTAAGCTCCAGTGAAATCTTTTGTACTTCTTTATATTTATCCCTCCATCTATAGTTACATCTCCGTTATTACAAATGACAAGCTTTATTATAGAAGATTGTTATCAGAGCATCATTTGTTACTGTATTTTCCACTAGACAAGCATACAACTTTGCATAGGGCAGAAACACAATATATGTTTTTTGAAAGTAATAAACATTGACTTAAGTAATGTTTAGATTTTATTACAATACATTACATGAAAACATATTTTAAAGAGCTCAAATTGAGTGAAATAAACTTGCTAAACTGTGTACTTAATCATAATCTCTGGAACTTCTTTTCTATATTCTTAGATATAGTAACAATATGTAAATGAGATTTGGACTATGAGGAAAGAAAGCCTTTATATGCATGTATATTCTTGACATGTTTGTGCACTTAAGATGGGAACAGAAGAGGTAAGCATAAAAAGCTAGTAATAAGCAAATGGCCTAAGTGTTTCATTCAAGTACCACAGTGATTATAGATGATACAGTCTTTTCTCAGGTTCCTAATATCTTTTTCTTTTGGAGAAAAGAATATTGCTTGTAGTCAGACCCTGGTTCACTAGAGAAACTTCAGATGACAGATGCCTTCTGATTACTTGCTAATATTTACCCACTATAATAAGATGGGAAAGCCGTTGCTTTATCTTGGGTCTCAAGAGGGACTATATAAGATTTTTTTAATTATGAGAAATTAGGGATGTTATGTGGTTAGTTTAAATCATATAAATTTTACTAAACATTTTGATAAACACTTGAATCTGTTGATAGAAAAAAGTAATAGAAAATTATAATTTAATTCCAGGATAAATAAAAAAGTCAATTTTATTTCAAGAAATATGTCTAGTAAATAATAATGTCAATGTTTTGAAATAAGGCAAAAACCATGGAGACAATAATTTTATGAATTAATTTTGTAAAATCCAGAATTATAGAATGTGTCTTTTGCTTTCCAGTCCCACATTACTTATCTTGTTTTTTTTCTTTTCCCAAACCACAATGCAAGTAGGAAAATGAAAGAATATTTGAAAAGTTACAATAATTTTATACATTTGAACATGATAAAGCACGACCACCACATTTTAATTTAAGTTTTCTGCCCCAACACATAAGCACTATAGCATGCAAGTGCACTCCTAGATTCTCTTCTGGTTTTGGGGAAAAAAAATTTTTGGAGTTCTCACTGTGGTTCAGCAGATTACAAACCCAACTAGTATCCATGAGGAACCGGGTTTGATCCCTGGCCTTGCTCAGAGGGTCAAGAATCCAGTGTTGCCTTGAGCTGTGGTGTAAGTCACAGACGCTGCTCAGATATGGCATTGCTCTGGCTGTGGCTACAGCTCTGATTCAACCTGGGGAAAAAAGCTTTGATTCAAAAGCCTGGGAACTTATATATGCTGCAAGTGCAACCCTAAAAAGAAAAAAAAAAATTAAGGCAGCAATTTACTTTCAGGTGGCCAGCTATGTAGAAACAAAAATCATGGGTTCAAAAAACAAAAATGTAACATTTTTTAAATTGTTAACATTTTAATTGTTCTTCATGTTCTCCTGGAAACAACCCTTGAGTGCTTATGTTAGACAATGTGGATGCAATAAGAGAGGTATGTTGAAAAGCCTAGATCTAGTAGGAAGCCATCAGTAAATACCTTTATTTTGCCTCCCACCATTACTTCAAATTGTTGCTTTCCCTTCTCAGTTTCTGTGTGATATTTGGAATAGATCTTTATCATTCACCTTGGGCATTGAATTTATCACTTTCTTCGAACAACTGAGAAGTACCTTCTGACCTAAATCAAAAAAATATTTTTCATATCCATTTTGAAGCTCCTCTATCTTCAGCTAAGGTCTAACTCAGACTCAGTTATCTGCCTTGGGAAAAGGGATCATTGTTGGATTACTTACCTCCTTACTTTACTTCCTCCTGTAGTTCTAGAAAGCTGTTTCTGACTCCTCCAAGGTCGAATTAGACAGGAATAGGGAGGAAAAAAAAAAAAAAAGACAAGTCTTTGTTGGCAAATGCTGCTGTAATTGAGCACTGAGTCCTTTTGTGTTCATGTATCAAATCTTTTTTTCCTTTGGGCATTCTAGACCATTCTTCCCATACACCCCATACAAAGATTCTGATTTCTGAAGGTGTCAGTGCATTTGACATCTGCTGACTTCCCTTTAGCTTCTATTCATGTAGCAGACTCAATACTGCACCTTTCTGTTTGGCCTGGGACCTTCCGCATCCTCTGGGTAATTTCAAGATGGCTCTGTCTCTGCTGACCTTGGGGTTCCTATGGACCATGACCTGGTTTAAACTCATGAATAAATTCTTGTTGCTTCTTGTAGATTTCTATGGAAACTCATGATTTTGAATATAAAGTGAACTTTATTTATTCCTTCTCAAAATGTGTTTTATTTCATTTGCTTAATGCACAGGCTGCATCTTCTAAGGCCATTTTGATAAACACAATGTAACTTGCTCCCAATAATAAGGGGAAAAATTCAGTCTTTAACTATTACGTGTAATCATAGTTTTAGGTCTTTCATAGATACTTCACTGGATGCTCTTTTTTATTACTAAACTTCTGAAAGTTTTTCTCAAGCATGAGCCTTGAATTTTGTCAAATATTCTTTCTGTATTGAGATGATTTTTGTATTTTCTCCCAAATTCTGTTAATATGATGATTTTATTCACAAGATAAACCAAAGATGTTCAAACTATATTATCCTTTTTATACAAGTTTTATTCTCTTTACAAAAAAAAATAAATGTTTTTTAAGTAAGAGATATTTATCTATATTTTTTCTGGAAGAGTTTTGCCTGGTTTTGATAATTATTACACCATAGAATGTTTCCTCTTTCTAATTTCTGAAAAGTTTATAGAGGTATCAAATTATTTCTTTTTTAGATGTCAAGTAGAATATACCAATGGAAGCATTTGGTTCTGGAGTTCCCTTTGTGGGAAGGTTTTAATTACCAACTGAAATACTCTGAAAGAGCTAGTGCTTTTAAAGTTTTCTAGTTTTATTAGTCCATTTAGATCATTTACGTCTTCCTAGAATTTATTTCAGCTCAGTGTCAAATTTATTGGCATAATGTTGTTTATTACATTTACCTTTAACCCATGGATTCAAAGTATGTCTCTTCTTTCATTTCTAATAATGTGTTTCTAGACTGTTTTTTCTTTATTAGTGGAGCTGTAAATCTATCAACTTGATTGGATCTCTTTAAAATCCTTCTTTTCATTTATTTTGAGTTTAATTTGTTCCCTTTGTCTGGTTTCTTAAGACAAAATAGGTCAGTAATCCACAAACTATGGACTGCAGGCCAAAATCAGTTTACCACCCATTTTTGTAGAGCCTGAAATCTGAGTGATTTTTATGTTTTTTAATATTCAAAACATAAAAATAGTATTTTGTGCATGCGAACATTTTATGAAATTCAAATTACACGTTTTATAAATAAAGGTTTTGGAGTAATGTGGCTCAGTGGGTTAAGGATCCAATGTTGTCACTGCAGTGGCCCTGGTCACTGCTGTGGCACAAGTTTGATCCCTGGCCCAGAAACTTCTACATACGATAGGTATGGCATAAATGAATGAATGAATGAATGAATAAATAAATAAATATATATATTTTAAATGCAGTCCTACACATCCATTTATGAATTATCTGTGGTTTTTTTTCACACTACAATGGGAGAGATGTTAGTGGCAACAGTAGAATACAAACCCTATTATTTCCTATCTGGCTCTTTACAAAAAAATTGCAAACCCTTGTTTTAGAATAGGGATTTCAAATTTTTGTTAATTTGCTTCTGATATAAACACTTTAAGCTATAACTTTTCTTTCAAGAACCATTTATCCTGCATCACATGTTTTTAAATGTTGTGTTTTCATTTTTATAAAATTCAAAATGCTTTCTGGTTTCCTTTTGCTTTATGCTTTGACCATGGTGTGTGTAGAAATGGTTTGTTCAGAGATTTTCAAGATACCTTCCAGTTGTTGGTTACTAATTTATTACCACAGTGGTGAAAGAACATGCTCTGCATGATTTCTCTTCTTTTAAATTTCATGAGACTTACTTTTTGGCATATCACGTGGCCTATTTTGTCACATGTGTCATGTACACTTGAAAATTATGTGTATTTTGCTATTGTAGTTGCAATGTCCTATAAATGTCAGTTAGGTCCCTTTGATATTGTTAGTTTTTTTTCTAATTTATGGATTATACATTTTTCATTTCTTAGAGATTATATACTTTTGCTTGCTTTTTCAATTATTGAGAGAAGGGTTTGGAAAACTCCAGCCATCATTCTTGTTGTCTGTATCTACCTGCATTACTGTTAGTTTCTGCTTCTTGTATTTTGTAGCTCTTTTACTGGTTGTGTATACATTAAGGACTATTAGGCCTCCTTGATTAATTTGCCTATTTGTCATTTTGAAATGCCTCTATTTCTCTAGTAATATTGCTTATTCTGTAGTAAATTTCCCTTCATTTTACTACAGCCTTTCCAGCTTTCTTGTGCTCAATGTTTACAGCATTTATATTTTTCCATTATCTTGCTTATGTTATATCTCTTTATGTATATTTAAAGTGTGTTTCTTATAGTCAACCTTAAAATCTCTGCTGTTTTATTGAACATGGTTGGACTTTATATTTAGTGTAAATATCAATATGATAACATTTACAGCAATCATCTTTCAACCTGTTTTATATTTGTTGCATCTGTTTCTTATTCTTTTTATCTTCTCTTCCTGCCTTTCATTTTGAATGTTTTAAAAAATGTCTCCATTGTCCACTAATTAGTTATAACTGTGCTGGTTTGAATGCTTGTTTTAAAATTTAAAATATGCATAATATATACACATTATGACAATCTATCTTGATATAATACAACCTTAATATATTACATACATGATACATCCTTAAAATAATCCATCCATTTCCTATCACCCTTCATACTATTTTTTCTATATAATTCATTTCTACATGTGCCATAAACTTCACAATATATCATTTTTATTTGGGGGTTAAAAACTCATCATCAAAATAATATTTTATATTTACCCATGTATTTATAATTTCTGGTGTTTTATTACTTTAGGGATATCCAAGATTCCATGTGGTATATTTTTTTCAGGCAGAATTTCTTTTAATAGTTTTCTTAGTTTTGTTCAGCTTATAATGAATTCGCTTGCCTCACTTCTGGAAGAGTTTTTATTCCACTTTAATTTTTGAGGAATAATTTTGTTGGATATGGAATTTTATATTTACATCCTTTCTTCTTTTGTCGTATGAACTGTTTTCCATTATGCCCTGGCTTTCACTATTTATTATAAGAAGTCCCAGTCACTCTTATTTTGTTTCTCTCTACATAATGTATTTGTTTTCCATGCCATTGTTTTTTGTAAATCTAGTTATAACATGCCTTAATGTGGTAAGTGTGTATGCTTCCCATTTGCAGTTCATTATTTTTTTGTAAATCTCGTTATAATATGCCTTGATGTGGTATGTTTATATGTTTCTCAATTTCAGTTCATTGAGCTTTTAAGATTGGTAGGTTTATAGTTCTTTTTAAAATCAAATTTGAATGTTCTTCAGCCATTATTTCTTATAATATTTTTCTATGCTCTCTTTTATGCTAGTACTCTAGTTACAGTTGGTCTTGAATAACAATGAGATAAGGAACACTGAACCCCCTCCCCTAATACAGTTGAAGATCTGCTTATAATTTTTGGCTTCCAGAAAAACTAACTTCTAATAGCTTACTATTGACTGGAAGCCTTACCAATAACACAAACAGACAATTAACATATTGCCTAAGTTATATTAATTATGTCTTACAATAAAGTGAGAAAAAAGAGTGTTGTTAAGAAAATAAGGAAAATGCATTTATAGCATGTCTACTTAGTGCTGTAATTCTATATCATCTCTTTACAAGTCAAATAATCTCTGTATCTACAACAGTATTCTCTAGTATGATACAAAACACTCTAGATATTATAGGCATTACTAACACTAGACATTTGCAATGAAAAGAGGCTGTGAAAAATTTTATATTTGTTTACTGGTATAATGGTTTGTGCATTGATAATGAAGAACCAGCAAAATGATTGCCTTATGGTGACTGATTATAATAGGATAGCCTCAAGGTAATCTAGTCTATACTAATGAATGAATGAATTATAAAAATTGTATGCCATAAAGTATTACAATCAAATTCATAATGAAGTATTGGAAATACTGTTACATTAGAAAAAGGAGTTACCACTGTGACACAGTGGGTTAATCCCACCGCAGTGGTTCAGGTTGCTGTGGAGGCATGGATTCAAGGCATGGGTTCGGAGACCCGAACCAGTGAGTTAAAGATTAGGTGTTGCCACTGCCGCGATGTATAAACCTCACCTGTAGCTCAGATTCAATCCCTGGCCTGGGAACTTCCGTACATTGTGGGTACAGCCATTAAAGACCAAACCAAACAAACACTTACCTGTGATGTTTGGACAATATATAGTCTCTTCACGAGTTCCCATTGTGGCTCAGTGGGTTACAACCTGACTAGTATCCATGAGGATGAAGGTTTGATTCTTGGCCTCACTCAGTGGGTTAAAAGATCCGGCGTTGTCGTGAGCTGCAGCTTGGATACAAGTTGTTATTGCTGTGGCATAGTCCTGCAGTTGCAGCTCTGATTTGACTCCTAGCCTGGGAAATTCCATGTGGTAGCTCCCCCAAATATATATATAGTTTATCCAGTTGTGAGAGAGAGGCAACTTGTTTTGTAATGTAATTCTTTGAAAGCAAAGTTATAAAACAGTAAGAAAACCAACACATTATTACTTTTCTATTCAACATTACTCAGCCCGTGCCTATGTGAGAATACACTGTTCATTTCAATAGGAGTCCTATTACACAATGAATATTTAGGCAATGACCATGCTAATGGTGAAACTAAAACATCTCATACAGTTCTTGCCTTACAGTTATCAGATTTTCACATAATGGCACACACATTTACAACAATTAAGATATTACCTGTATGGCATGATGATTATTTACTATTCACCACCTGAAAGTGAATCATCATAAAGCTCTTCATCCTTTTCTTCACACTGAGTAGTCTGGGATGGAAGAGGAAGAAGAAGACTGGGTTGGTCTTGCTGCATCCCAGGGTGGCAGAAGTGTAAGAGGTGAGGAGGTAGAAGATGAGGCAGGAGAGGCAGACAGATATGTAACTTGGTGGCGATACATCATAATTTCTGACATTTTGCTTTTTCATTTCTCTAAAATTGTTTCTGTGTATCTCCAGTTTTTCTTCCATCATTTGCTTTAGTTTCATTGCTCTGTCATAGGAGGGTTCATGTTGTAAAAGAAGTCAAAAGTAGGCTTGAATAATCAAACACGTCTGCCAGATTGTCTAATGTCAGTTTGCTTTCTGCTACTGCTGCTTCTCTGTCTTCTTCCTTGTTGTCTGGTACTGGCTCAGAAGCACTCATATCCATTAAGATATCCTCTGCTAATTTCTCTAGCGTGGTGACATCAGTTACCTCTTGAGGATGTATATGTAGAACTCCTTCACCCCCACCTTTTTTTTTTTTTTTTTGTCCGAACCCGCAGTCTCATAATTTCATGATTTTCTTGATTGGCTCTGTTGTGCATCCTGGGAAGTCATACGTAATATCTGGACATTTTCTTTTCCAGCAGGAATTTATTATTTTGGACTTGATGGCTATCACAGCTTTTTAACAACAATGATAAAAAATTTCAGTGGTATAGTGCGTCCGGACTTTAATGGTATTCTCTCTGTTGGGACAGTCGTCCATGAAGTATCATTGGTAAAGAGCCTTAAAAGTCTTTATGATCCCTTAACCTAGAGGATGCATTGGAATGTTTGTGTTTGGGAGCAAGAAGACCACTTTGATGCCTTTGGTGTTAAACTTGTGGGGTTCTTGGTGGCCAGGGGCATTGTCCAATTGCAGAAGAACTTAAAAAGGCTGTCTTTTATTGGCAAGGTAATTTATAACTTGGGACAAAGCATCAGTGGAACCAATCTAGAAAAAGTGCTGTTGTTGTCCACTTCTTGTACAATAAACAAAAGACTGGTCGCTTGTTTTTACCTTTTTTTTTTTTTTTTTAAGGTTTGTGGTTAGCAGCTTTATAGATGATGCCAGTCTTGAATGATTGCATTTGAATTGCCTTTTATGCCTTAAATCCTGGTGTTCACTTCATCTCCTTACTAATAAATTTCCTCTGTGACTTTTTTTTTTCCCCAAAATAGGGCATTTCTGTCGGCATTAAAAAACCTATTGAGTTAAGGATCTGGCATTGCCATGAGCTGTGGTGTAGCTTGCAGACTCGGCTCGGATCTGGTATCGCTGTGGCTGTGGTGTAGGCCAGCCAGAAGCGACAGCTCCGATTCAGTCCCTAGCCTAGGAACCTCCATCTGCCGTGGGTGCAGCCCTAAAAAGACAAAATAAAATAAAATAAAGTAAATAAAATAAAGAAAAAAGCCTATTTAGGGAGATATCCTTTCTCTTCAATGATTTTCTAAAAGGATTCTGGGAACTCTTCCCACCTCTTGGTCCATAGAAACTGCTTCTCTGTTATTTTGACATTTTAAAGCCAGGCCTCTTTCTTAAATGATCGCATGATCCTTTATTGGCATTAATTTCTCAAATTTTGGATCCTTCACCTTCTATTTCTTTAAGTTGTCATATAATGACTTCACTTCTTCTCTTCACTTACCTTACAGTCTATAGGTATGCCTTTCTTATTAAAGCAACACTACATCCCCACAAAATGTGCATTTTCAAGATGAGTTTTAAAAGGTATTTTTGTGCCTACTGGCATAGCTGCAGCAGTAGCTTCACAAATTTCCTTTATTTTTTATATTTTATTTTTATTAGAGTAAAATAGTTCCTTTTCTTTTCATCACTACGCTTGTGGCACATCAAAGTTCCCAGGCTGGGGGTTGAATTGGAGCTGTAGCTGTGGTCCACACCACAGACACAGAGACACTGGATCCAAGTCTCATCTGTGACCTATACCACAGCGTGCAGCAACACCAGATATTCAGCCCACTGATCAAAGCCAGGGATTGAACCTGCATCCTCACAGAGACTGTGTCAGGTCCTTAATCTGCTTAAGCCACAATGGAAACTCTTATGATTTCCATTTTTTTTAATGTTGACCCTTATAATTGATTCATTTATCTTGAAATGGCCGGTAATGGTAGCTACTTGCCTCAGTCTGTGGTACATATCAGGCAATTCAGCTTGTTATTGTAGTGTTGTGACTTTCCTCTGCTTCTTGGGAACCCTCCCAGCATCACTAATGGCACTTCATAAGGGGCCCATGGTGTTACTCAAGGTTTGTCATATTGCAGTAAACAAAATACGAATACATGAGAACTCAGAGAGAACTTTCTATTGTGGTACATAATTTACTGGAGAGATGAAGTGCTCACAGTGAGATGCTTAGTGTTACACAGTGTTTTAAGATGATACTCACAATGCTTGAGCTCTCCACATAGCAACAGGCAGTCCATACAAAATTATTACAGTGGTACAGTATATACTAGAGTAAATTTTATGCAGTTATGAACAAGAATTTTGTTTCCATTTCTCTCCACTTTTTTTATTTTCTGCACCCGTGGCAAGTGGAAGTTCTTGGACCAGGATCAAATTTGAGCAGCAATTGTGACTGACACCACAGCTGTGGCAATTCCCATCTTTAACCCACTGTTTCCAGACCAGGGATTGAACCTGTGCCACTGAAGAGACAACATTGGGTCCTTAACCTGCTGTGCAACAGTGGGAACGCCCCATTTCTCTCTGCTCTAAATGGCACCATGTAAGGCCTATAAGTGCATGCATAAATTTTGGTAAATGTTAACTTTTTATAATATATTTGTTTTATGGTGGTAAATGATAAAATAGACTAGTATACATATATTTTATGCAGTCATGCATTATCTAAATTTTGCTTAATTATTAGATATTTCTAGGATATGTTGTCTGTATCTGTATTTTTTTTAATTGTCACAAATATCAAAAATATTTTCCAAAATATTTCTTGGAAAAAAATCCATATATAAGTGGACCCATGCCATTCAAGCTCATGTTGTTCAAAGGTCAACTGTATATCATTTTTACACTGCTTTGAATTATTCCTTAGGCTCAGACTTCAATTCCTTTTTTTTTTTCTCTTTTTCTTCTTCACTTTGGGTGGATTACATTGCTATGATTAAAAGTTCATTGATCCTTTTTTTCTCCCCCTGCAATGTCCTATCTACTCTTAATCCCATCCAATAAAATTTTGATTTTTAGATAGTCTAGTTTTTATATCTAGAACTTTTCTTTGGATATTTTAAAAAAATGTGATACTACTACCTATTAGGTCTATATTTTACTTTAAATACTTGTATGTAATTATAATAGCTGTTTTAGCATTTTTAAAAATAAATGCAATGTCTATCATTTCTAAGTCTGTTTTAAAGTAACTTTTATTCTGATTATTGTTACAGTTTTTGGCTTTTTGGTTTTGTATAGTAATTTTGATTGGGTGTTGAACATTGCAATTATGTCAGTGTTTGGTGTTTAAATTTTTTTGCCTTAAATTTTACTTTTGGGGGATAAATTTTATCCCTGTTTGTTTTTAAGCTCTGGTACAGCATGAGTATTCACAAAAGTATAAAAGTATATTCACTCCAAAGATCTCAACATTTACTAAGGCATAGTCTCTCTAGCATCATCACTGGTTACTGGAGATTCTCTGTTTTTGGTGGTTTGGAGCATGAAGGTCTACCTGCCCTGTGTAAGCCCTCGGAATCCTTAAGCTTACAGATCCCTGGTCTTTCTTTGCCCTGCCTTTTAGAGTTTTATTCCATTCATGCACAGCCTAGTACTCATCAGAAACTCAATCTGGGAGTTGCCATCATGGCTCAGCAGAAACCAATCAGACTAGCATCTATAAGGACACAGGTTCCATCACTGGCCTCTCTCAGTGGGTTAAGGATCCAGCATTGCTGTGAGCTGAGGTGTAGGTCTCAGACAAGGCTCAGATCCCTTGTTGCGTGGCTATGGTATAGGCTGTCAGCTATAGCTCTGATTCACCCCCTAGCCTGGGAACCCAAATAAAGACAAAATCAAACACAACAAAAAAACCTCAAGAATCTCTCCACAGATTTCCAGAGTACTTTGTGAACAAGCTCCCTCCTCTCTAGAACTCTTAGACTTCTAATTGACACAGATTCCTCAAATATCTGATCTTCATATTCTCAATTCAGTCATATCAAAATGCTGAGGCCTTTTGGATTTCTCCTCTTGCATTAACGGTCTGTGAATTGTCTCCAGGCAAGGCAACGGGGAAAGGTATGTCTCATGGTGTGTGTCCCATCTTTCAGTGATCACAAATCTGATTGTGTATTGTACAATGTCTAGAAGTTGTTTCATGTTATTTGCGTAGTTTCTAGCTGTTTATGGTGGGAGATTATGCCCTTGATTTTTCTTTATAAATAGAAGCAGAAATTTGTATGTAAAATTGATATAAGAATCAATCCTAAAATTTAAAATTAATGCCTATATTAATGATAAAACCTATGTGATCTTAGTTCTAACAGTGAAGAGAAGTCTTGATATAATGTGAAAACATTGGTTTAACAGTCTCATACACTTGGATTTGGCTATTGGCTGTGTCATAAAAGACAAGATACTAATCTTTTGATTTTTAATTTTTAAAGTATAATATGTTAATATATCCTCAACTGTTTTTGTGAGGATTTAATGAGGTTTTAGGCCTACATCTTAGCTTGTCATTATCTCTAGATTTGATGTATGAAATCAAAGAAAATAAAAATGTAATCTAAAAATGTTTATGTTTACATTTGTTTTAGTCACAATTTCAGCAATTTAATGCATTTAAATTGAAAAAAAACTCATTCTCAAGTACACATGGGAAAAAATAAGTTGATACTTGTTATAAGTTTAATTTCACTTACTGTGTCCTCTATCAGATTCAACAATAAATCAAACACAATCCCCAAGAAGATGGCTTGCCAGCTACAAAGCAGAAATCTTTCTTTGCTATTAGCTACATGTGTACCTAAACTCAGTTTTCACATTACACTTAGTCTAAGTAGAAAGCTGTTTTTAGTCAACATGTTGTAATTTGCCTTCACAGAAGATTGCCTTGGCTTTATAATTGCAGTATTTTTGTTTAAGTACAATCTTAAAAATATTCTCCTCCAATTTTTTGGTAAATGTTGCTGCCTTTCATCTATTCCCCCTTTGCCCATTTAGAGGAGAAGAGATAGAAGACATGACAGTTTCAAAAATAACATATTAGTATGTTTGTAACAGAAAAAATCAGAGAACATTTGGTAGCAGAGGATAAACTCACTCTCCAACACACTTTGGCTGTGTACCATTTGCCAAGTATGTTATAGATTCTGGAGATACAGTGATGACAAACAGCTTTGCTATCATGATGATCAATCATTAAACTAACACATAGTGTTAACTCTTTTCTGAGTACTTTAAAAATATTAGCTAATTTAAACCTTCTGTGAGATAAGCGGGTTCACTATTCTCAGAGACACTGAGGTATGTAAGTTATTAGTTTGCCTGAGCTCCCATAGTTGCTAACAGGCAGAGCTGTAATTAAGGCAACATATCAGACCCCAAAGCTCATATTTTTATGTGTGCTGTGGGGAGAAAGAGAAAAAAGAGAGATCATATTGAATATAAAGGAATGAAATGCAATCTTCTCACCATACCCGTCGGTTCTGCTTGCACAGGCTGGGGCGGGGGGGCTGAGTGTATTATGCCATTTTATGTAAGTGATTTTTTTAATTTATTTTAAATGATTTGTATGTTTTCCATTGTAGTTGGTTTACAGTTCTATAAATTTCTACTGTACAGCAAAGTGACACAAACACACAAACATATATATGTTCTTTCTCTCACATTTTCCTCCTTCATTTTCCATCATAAGTGACTAGATATAGTTCCCTGTGCTATACAGACAGATCTCATTGCTTATTCACTCCAAATGCAATAGTTTGCATCTATTAACCCCAGACTCCAAGTCCATCCCACGCCCTCTCCCTCCCCCTTGGCAACCACAAGTTTGTTATCCATGTCCATGAGTTTTTTTTTCTGTGGGATGATTCATTTGTGTCATATATTAGATTCCGTATATAAGTGAAAACATATGGTATTTTTCTTTTTCTGACTTAGTATGAGAATCTCTATTTCCATCCATGTTGCTGCAGATGGCATTATTTTATTCTTTTTAATGGATGGGTAGTATTCCATTGTGTATATATACCACATCTTAATCTTAACAACCTAAATGATGGACATTTAGGTTGTTTCCATGTCTCGCCTATTGTGAATAGTGCTGCAGTGAACATAAGGGTGCATGTCTTTTTCAAGAAAAGATTTATCTGGGTATATGCCCAAGAGTGGGATTGCTGGGTCATATGGTAGTTCTATAGATAGTTAACTGAGGTACCTTCAATACTGGCTTCCATAGTGGTTGTACCAATTTACATTCCCACCAACAGTGTAGGAGGGTTCCCTTTTCTCCACACCCTCTCCAGTATTTATTATTTGTTGACTTATTAATGATGGGAATTCTGACAGATGTGAAGTGGTACCTCATAGTTTTGATTTGCATTTCTCTAATAGTCAGTAATGTTGAGCAATTGTTCATGTGCCTGTTGGCCATCTGTATATCTTCCTTGGAGAAATGTATATTCAGGTCCTTTGCCCATTTTTCAATTGGGTTGTTGGCTATTTGCTGTTGAGTTGTTTAAGTTGCTTGTATATTTTAGAGTTTAAGCCCTTGTCAGTTGCATCGTTTAAAACTACTTTCTCACATTCCATAGGTTGTCTTTTTTTTTATGGTTTCCTTTGCTGTGCAAAAGCTTGTCAGTTGAATTAGGTCCCATTGGTTTATTTTTGCCTTTATTTCAGTTGCCTTGAGAGACTGACCTGAGAAGACATTTCTAAGGTTAATGTCAAAGAGATGTTTTGCCTATGTTCTCTTCTAGGGGGTTGATGGTATATTCTCCTACATTTAAGTCTTTAAGCCATTTTGAATTTATTTTTGTGCATGGTATAAGGGTGTGTTCCAGTTTCATTGATTTACATGCAGCTGTCCAGTTTTCCCAGCATCACTTGCTAAAAAGGCTGTCTGTTCCCCATTTTATATTCTTGCCTCCTTTGTCAAAGATTAATTGACCATAGCTGTCTGGGTTTATTTCTGAGTTCTCTATTCTGTTCCATTGGCCTGCATGTCTGTTTTGGTACCAGTACCACACTCTCTTGTTTGCGGTAGCTTTGTAATATTGCCTGAAGTCTGGGAGGGCTATGCCTCCTGCTTGGTTTTTGTTCCTCAGGATTGCCTTGGCAATTCCGAGTCTTTTAAAGTTCCATATACTTTTTTTTTTTTTGTAGTTTTGTGAAAAATGTTATGGGTAATTTGATAGGGATTGCATTTAATCTGTAGATTGCTTTGGGTAGTATGGCCATTTTAATGATACTAATTTTTTTCCAATTAATATTCTAAGCATGGAATATCTTTCCATTTATTTGAATCCTCTTTAATTTCCTCAATTAATGTTTTATAGTTATCAGCCTATAAGTGTTTCACCTCCTTGGTTGGGTTTATTCCTAGGTATTTAATTTTCGGTGGTGTGATTTTAAAAGGTATTGTTTTTTGTATTCCTTTTCTGATATTTCATTTTTAGTGTACAGAATTGCAGCCAATTTCTGAATGGTAATCTTGTATTCTGCTACTTTGCTGAATTTACTGAAAAATTAGAGTAGTTTTTCCATGGAGTCCTTAGGGTTTTCTTTATATAGTATCATTTCATCTGCATAGTGACAATTTTAACTCTTCTCTTCCAAAAATTTGGATACCTTTTATTTCTTTTGTTTGTCTGATCACTGTGGCTAGGACTTCCAATATTGTGTTGAATAAAAGTGGTGAGTGGGCAAACTTGTCTTGTTCCAGATTTTAGCAGGAAGGCTTTCAGCTTTTCTCCATTGAGTATTACATTTGCTATGGGTTTTTTCCTAAATGCCGCTTATTATATTAAGGTATGTTCCCTCTATCCCACTTTGTAAAAGTTTTTATCATGAATGGATGTTGGACTTTTTCTGCATCTGTTGAGATTATCATGTGGTTTTTGACTTCTGTTAATGTGGTATAGGATGTTATTGATTTGCATATGTTGATCCATCCTTGTGAACCTGGGATGAATCCCACTTGGTCTTGTTATATGATCTTTTTTATATGTTGTTGGATTCGGTTGGCTATAATTTCGTTGAGAATTTTTTTCGTCTACATTCATCAAAGATACTGGCCTATAATTTTATTTTTTGGTAGTATCGTTCTCTGGTTTGGGCATTAGGGTGATGGTGGCTTCATGGAATACCTTTGGAACTGTTCCTTCTTCTTCAACCTTTTGGAAAAGTTCGAGGAGGATGGGTATAAGTTCTTCTGTGTGTATTTGGAAGAATTTGCCTGTTAGGCCATCTGGTCCTGAACGTGTTTGTAAGGAGTGTTTTTATGTCATATTCAAATTCATCTCTAGTGATCAGTCTGTTCACTTGATCTATTTCCTCTGGAAAATTCATCGCTAGTGATCGGTCTGTTCGCTTGATCTGTTTCCTCTTGATTCAATTTTGGAAGGCTGTAAGTGTCTAGAAAGTTGTCCATTTCTTCTAGGTTGTTGAATTTGACAGCATATAATTGTTCATAGTATTCTCTTATGGTTTTTTTTTTTTTTGCTTTTCTGCAGTATCTGTTGAGATTTCTCTTTTTTTCATTTTTTATTTTGTTTATTTGGGTTTTTTCTCTCCTCTTTTTGGTGAGTCTGGCCAGAAGTTTGTCAGTTTTATTACAAAGAACCAGCTCTTTTCAGAGTTCCTGACATAGCTCAGTGGTTAACGAAACTTGACTAGGAACCACGAGGTTGCAGGTTCAATCCCTGGCCTTGCTCAGTGGGTTAAGGATCCGATGTTGCCATGAGCTGTGGTGTTGGTCACAGACACGGCTTGGATCCTGCATTGCTGTGGCTCTGGTGGCTATAGCTCTGATTAGACCCCTAGCCTGGGAACCTCCATATGCTGTGGGATCGGCCCTAGAAAAGGCAAAAAAAAAAAAAAAAAAAAAAAAGAACCAGCTCTTTTCAAAGAACCAGCTCTTGGTTGTTTGTTTTTGTTTTTTTTTTCCCTATTGTTTTTTTGAATCTCTATTTTATTGATATCCTCTCTGATCTTTTTGATTTCCTTCCATCTACTGACATTAGGTTTTGTTTATTCTTCTTTTTCTAATTCATATAGTTGGTGGGTTAAGTTGTCGATTTGAGATTTTTCTTCTTTTTTGAGGAAGGCCTATGTCACTATTTATTTCCCTGGAGGCACTGCTTTTGGGGCATCACATAAATTTTGAATGGTAGTGTCTTCATTATCATTTGTTTCAAGGTCTTTTATATTTTTTTTTTGTCTTTTTAGGGCCTCAACCACAGCTTATGGAAGTTCCCAGGCTAGGGGCTGGCTTAGAGTTGTAGCCATTGGCCTACACCACAGCCACAGCAACCCTAGATCAAAGCCGCATCTGCGATATACATCACAGCTCATGGTCATACCAGATCCTTAACCCACTGAGTGAGGCCGGGGATCAAACCTGTGTCCTCAGGGATATTAATCAGCTTTGTTTCCCCTGAGCCAAGAGGGGAACTCCTAATTTCGTTCTTGACTTCCTTATTGACCCATTGTTTTTTAGTAACATGTTTTTTAGTCTCTGAGTACTCAACTTTTTCTCCTTTCTTTTCCTGTGGTTGATTTGTAGTTTCATGCCATTGTGGTCAGAGAAAATGCTTGAAATAATTTCTTTACTCTTAAATCTGTTGAGCAATTCTTGAGAATGTTCCATGTACACTTGAAAAGAATGTATATTCTGATTTTTTTTGGATGTAATGTCCTGAAAATGTCAAGAAGTCCAACTTTTCTATTGTGTCATTTAGGATCTCTGTTGCCTTATTTATTTTCTGTCTAGAGGATCTGTCCATTGATGTGAGTGGGGTGTTAAAAGTCTCCTACTATTGTATTCCCATCAATTTCTCCTCTTATGTCTGATAATATTTGTTGTATGTGTCTGGGTGCTCCTATATTAGGTGCATATGTATTGACAATTGTAAAATCTTCTTCTGAATTGATCTTTTTATCATTAAATTGTGTCCTTTGTCTTTCTTTATGGCCTTCATTTTAAAGTCTATATTGTCTGATAGGAGATTACAACTCCTGCTTTCCTGTCTTTTCCGCTAGCATGAGATATCTTTTCCCATCCCCTTACTTTCATTCTATAGGTCCTTTACCCTAAGGTGAGTCTCTTGTAGACAGTGATGTCTTAGGCTCTTGCTTTTATATCCAATCTGCCACTCTGTTTCTTTTGATTGGAGCATTTATTTCATTGACACTTAAGGTAATTATTGATAATTATGTATTTATTGCCATTTTAAACATTGTTTTTCAGTTGATTCTGTTTCTCCTTGTTTTTTTTTTTCTTTTTTTTGGTTGGATTATTTCGTTTTACTATATGCTCGTTTCCTTTTCTTTTTAGTTTTTGTGAATTTAATATTTGGTTTTGATTTGTGGTTGCCCTGTTTTTCAAGTATGTTAACTCATTCCTGTATCTGCTTATTTTAGCCTGATGGTCATACAGTATCAAGCACATTCTAAAAAAGAGCCTAGATTTTCCTACTTTCTTTTCCCACATTCTATGATTTTGAAGTCCTTTTTTAACATCTTCATGTTTGTCCTTTTGCTGTTCCTTGTATTTATCATCACTTGACAACAGTATTTTTTTTTTCCTTTCAGATCTGTATAGTGGCTTATTTAAGTTATTGCTTTCCAATTGGGATGTCCTCTATCCTTTTACTTCTTATTTCTTTTTTATTTAGAGAAGCCCTTTCAGTATTTCTTTTTAAAATACTATTAAAATTCTATTTTAAATGACATCCTTGCTGGGTACAGTATTCTAGCCTACAAATTTTTCCCTTTCGGAACTTTGAATATGTCTTGCCAATCTCTTCTGACCTGTAGTGTTTCTGTAGAGAAATCAGCTGATAGCCTTATGGAGGTCCCCTTATAATTACTGCTTTGTGTTTCTCTTGCTGCTTTAGAATCCTCTCTTTAACTTTTGACATTTTTATTATAATATGTCTGGGTGTGGGCCTGTTTGAGTTCAAATTGTTTGAGACCTTCTGTGCTTCCTATATCTTGATATCTGTTTCCTTTAGAGTTGCAAAGTTTTAAGCCGTAATTTCTTCAAATGTATTTTTCAATCCCCTTTTATTTTCCTTCTCCTTCTGGAATTCCTCTTATGCATAGATTGACCTGCTTTATATTATCCCATAGATCTCTTATATTGCTTTTGTGTTTTTTCATTCAGTTTTCTGTCTCCTATCCCGATTGGGTGATTTCCTTTATTCTATCTTCCAAGTCCCTAATTCATTCCTCTGCATTATTCATTCTGCTCTTTAGTACCTTTAACACAGTTTGTCTCTCTGCAAATGAATTTTCTCATTTTTATTGGCTCCTCCTTTTATTTTTAGTTCCTTTCTAAAGTAATCTGCATGACTGTTTATTTCTGCTCTTAATTCCTTTATATTCACCCTTAATCCCTTCAGTAGTTTTAACTATCTCCGTTTTGAACTCAGTGTCTATTAAACTGCAGAGGTCTGTTTCATTGTTTGCTGCTTCAGGTGAATTCTCCTTTTTTTTTTTTTTTTTTTTAAACTGGGAATGGTTCCTGAGCCTCTTCATTTCATATATATATATATATATATATATATATATGCATACACACACACACACATATATATTTTTTTTCTGGTGAGTTTAGGGAAATCAACTACTTTAGTCTTGGAGGGCTATTTCTGTGCAGGAATGCCCCTTTGTAGTTTGTAGGGGGCTTCTATTTATTTTTGGCCTAGGAGTTTGGATATTTACTGTCTCTTTCTTTGGTGTGAGCGGGATGTTCTCACTCCGAGAATCTTTCCAGGGTGAAGGAGGCAGTGGACAGGGCTAGTAGTCAGTTCCTGGTCGCTGGGCCCTTGAAAGTAGCAAAGACCTGCAGGAAGGTGGTGCAGGCTACTCCTAGTTGCAGGGCCCTGGGAAGTGGTAATGAGTCTCAGGCAGATTTAGATGGTGCCCTGTGCCTGGAGCATTTGGCAATAGGAGGGGTAGGGTGTGTGAGTTCCTAGGGGAGTTAGAGCAACAACAGGTGGTGTTCAGTCACAGTGCCCTCCTCTGTGTTGCCTTCTGAGATGATTGGGGTGACAAGTGGTGCCTGTTCACGGACCCCTAGTGTTGGCAGGCCATGCCCACTTCTGGAGTCACTTACCTGCGGTGATTTGCCCCTGCCACCTGTAGACCACACACTATGCACCGTGTCCCGATTAGACCATGCAGGAGGTGCTGAATGGGCTGCTCCTAGTTGCAGGGTCCTAGGAAGTGATAGTGATCAGCCATGTGTGGGCAGTGCCCAGAGTGTTTGACAGTGGCAGCAGCAGGGCGGGTGTGTTCCCAGGGGGTTGAGAACAACAGTGGGTGATGCTCGGTTGCAGTGCCCTTTTTTTTGCTGACCTCTGAGGTGACTGGGGCTGCAGGTGGAGTCTGTTCACAGACACCCACTGGTATTGGGCCACACCACCCTCTGGTTTCTGAGATGACTGCTGTGGTTTGTCCCTGCCCCCTGTAGATCACGCAAGAGGCACCACCTCATGCTTAGCTCCTGCTGCCCTTAGCCCCCGCCCACACAAGAGGTGCCTGGCCACCCACAGCCCCCTCAGGAGACACCCAGTCACCCATAGCCCAAGCAAGTGGCCTCTCGCCACCCATAGTCTGCACCAGAGGTGTCCCTCCCTCCGAGAGGCCATGCGTGCACAGGGAAAGATTCCTATGGTGGTCCACCCTTCCTCCCTTCCTCCCTTCCTCCTCCCCAGCAATGGCGCCTTGCTTCTCCTGTGGGCCCAGACCTCTTCCTGGGTCCCCTTGACTGTAGTGTTCTGCTCCCCAGCTTGTGGCACATGACTCCCTAGCCCCTCGGGCTCTCTCCACACAGCTAACCCCAGTCCTCTCCCCAGAACTGACCTTGAGGAGCCTGAGTCTCAGCGCCCACCCCCAGCCAGGCTGTGCTGTCAGAGGAGGTGGTGCAGATAATCTGTGTGGCTCTCACTTTGCTCCGTCCTCCTCTGTCCACCTTCCGCACTTTTCTCAGGGACTTGAATTCCCTTTGTCTCAGCTGATCTCCCCTGTCAGTTAGGTTGCTTCCCAGCCTGTGGGTTACTTTTCCCTTTAACTGCTCTCTCTCTCGGGAGTGCTAGTCCCTTCCTAATTCCTGCTCCATCTCTCTTTTTTCTTTTGTTCTACCCAGTTACGTGAAGGTTTTCTCGCCCTTTCTGAAGGTTTATGTTCTTCTGCCAGCATTCAGTAGATTTTCTGTGTGAATCGTTCTACATGTAGGTGTGTTTTTTTTGGTGTGTTTATGGGAGAAGATGGAGTGTCTTACTCCTCCTCCAACTTGATCCTTTCTTATATATGAGGGATTTAAGTGTAGGTAGGTTCTGGTATCTGCAGGGGTTCCTGGAGCAAATCCCCCACAGATACTGAGGGAAGACATTATTCATATCATGGAGTACACTAGAACAAGGAAGAAAAGGGAAAGTGTATATGGAGAACTGTTGTTTTAAAGAGATTTATCAAGAAAGTCTTCACTGAGAAAGTGGCGTTTAATAAACCTATTGAAAAAATATATGTGCCCATGTTTATGTGTATATATATGTGTGTGTGTTTAAGGTATATCTATATATAATGTGTGCTGATGTGCATATGTTATATATTTATTTTTGCTTTTTAGTTAAATAGATGAAAAGCACTAAAAATTCCAAGTCAGCGCAAAATTTAGTATAGGACATTTGCTTAATTTGCAAATATGTTTAAATATAACTACTTCTGTCATTCAACATTAATTCAAACTGAAAAATACCAGAAATACTCAAATAATTGTTAGTAATGGAAAATAATTAGTGACTTAAAATGGGAACTACCAGCCTGTTTTCTTAAGTTTCTGGACAATTACTAATACATTCTTTGGTGATCAACTCCGGTCACAAAATTGAATGTATTGATCATTATAAAGTGTACACTAATGATGATTAATTGTACTGATTAAAATCAGCTGCTAAACCCTGTAACTATGTAACTTGTCATTGTTGAAAAAAATTCACTCTAAATACAATAATAAGCTTTTGCAATTTATACAATTTCCAAGGTTTTAATTACATTAAGTATGCTTGCATAGATCCCTAAATAACTTACTAATAATGACTGATATTTTATTTTTTTATATTTTGATAAAGGCCAAAACCATTGTGATTTTGTTAATAGTGAACAGTGCATTTTATAAGAAATGTGTTAGCCATCATATCATAAGAGGGTATCTGTTCAGGCTTTTTTTCTATACCTAATATTTTATACATTAAGTCATTTGTTTTAGTCTAAGTCAATTAATTTACAGGAACAGAGGCATGACTTTAAGCACATAGAAGAAAAGTTAAAATGCTTTTAATGGTGTGATCTTTTGAATGAAACATCATCAGTGCTGAGAACAAACCATAATCAGACAGAATTATGACAGAGATTTTGTCTTCAGCACTACTGGCATTTCGAGAAGGATGACTTATCTTTGTGGAAGACTCTCACAAGTATTATAAGGTACTTAACATTATTCCTTTTCTCTACCCACTAGATGCCAGTAGAATCTCCTTACCCACCAACCTGGTTGTGACAAGCAAATAACTTTCCAGCCCTGGCCAAGTGTCCCCTGGGGGACAAATCACCCCTGATATTGAAGAACCAGTGGTATTAAAAATGCCTTCTTATATTAATAGTTGTATTGATAACAATAAATAGGTTTGCACACACTTATTTACTGAGCACAAGTTATATACCAAGTGTTTTCATTCATGTATTTCATCTGCCATATGAAGAAGCACTGTAGTGATACTAATTTTTGAGATATGAGAACTCAACTCCAAGAGATTGACTTGCATGTTCAAAGCCCTATTGCCAGTAAATAGCAAAGAAAGTATTTGAAGCCAGCAAGTCATAGCTGTCTGATTTCAGGAATTATACTCTTAACTATTCTCTATTCCCCTCATTTTCTTAAAGCTTGAACTTAATCTGTTTTTAACAGATTTAAGAATCAAATGTAAAAAGAGAAATTTATGGCCATTAAGAATGGCTTATACTTTTTATAGATCCAGATAAATACTATGGATGGCATTTAAAATATCAAAACCACACATTATAGCACACCCCATCCTTCGTCAGTTGGTACTGAGGAAAGTATCTCACTGAGGACTGGATTTGGCTGACAGATCCAAGGAGGGAAGGAGGCATGGGCAGGAACACCTCTCAAGAGGTTGCAAAGCCCTAAGGATTGGGGCAAATGCAAGAATGTGAAGAAAAGTTGAACGTAGTGGGAAAACAACAACAACAAAACCTCTCTATAGAGAGTATGTTAAACCTGACAAATCAGCAGAGGAAAACAGAAACATCTGCTTGACTCTCTGCTGATCAGGATATTAGAATTGATGCAATAAAAACAAGAGTGAGATAAAAATTCATGTCATTATAATTTTTATAATAATGAGCTTTTAAAGTAGGAATATTGGACAGAGAGCCCATCAGTCACTTGGAAGAGCTCTCGAACAGGTATAGCTCATATCTGATGCAGCCAAAATATTTAACATAATGGCAGTTTTTTTTCATAATGGCACCCACTTCTTTGACTATAGGCAGTTGCCAGCTTAAAATATTTTTATTGAAAATTAGCTTATAACACAGTAGCAAAAGGTTTTCTCATTGATATAATGCATGCATATGCTAATGAATAGTTTATGCGAATGATCAAATAGCAGTTAGCAAGAATGAGTTATACTAGAAACTAAATCAAATCAAAACAAACAAAAGGTCTTATCACCATGCAAATATTTTCAAATTCTAGAGCTAGAAGGGGGCTGATTTCTGAACAAACTACTACTAGAGAGGTTGACAGATGAAAATGGAAAAAAATAGAGTGGGAAAATGATACTCGTGTATATAAAGTAATTTAATTCATACTAAAATCCAGCAATGAAGAAGAATAGATTGATCATTAATGTGATCGAGAAGAAAAGAATAGATTGATCACTAATGTTGTTCAGTTGACTACTGTATTAATTTTCCATTGCCGCATGATGAATTACCACAAATTGAGAGCCTTAAAGCAACACCCTTTTTATCTCCGTTTCCATGGGTAAAGCCTAGTCTGCAGTGCAGGTATTGACTAGGAGAGCATTCTTGTCAGAGTCCGAACTGGATGAAGATTCACTTCCAGACTCTCAGGTTCTTGACAACATCTGTCTCCTTATAGTTATAGAACTGAGGTCCTCACTTTCTTGATGGCCTTTACCTGGGACTGCTTCAAGCTCCAAAAGTTGCTTTCATTTTTTTGGACATAGGCCCTCTCCATAAGCACTCTCCCAAGGTGGCAGTTTATTTCTTCAAAACCAGAAAGAGAAAGAAGTTTTCCTAACAGGCTTACATACAAATGCATGCTTGTGTATTTTACAGAGAAATACATGCTTGTATATATATGTGTATATGTGTTTGTTTTGTTTTTATAGAGTTAAATAGATATACACAGATATAAGTATAAATATACATATGTGCATATTTATAAAAATAGATGTACGTATGCATGAAATGTAATCATGGGAGTGACATCTCAGCACTTTGGCCATGTTCTACTAGTAACAAGGAAATCTCAGACCCAGTGCACATTCAAAGTTAGGGGATTATACAGTAAGCATAGGGGGTCATCCTAAGTTTTATTTATTGCAACTACTCTCAAAAGCATTAATTCAGAATAATCTATGACAGAGACACAGTTTTTATCTTGTTTTTTTAAAAGTTCAAATGAAAAAGCAAACCAACAAAACACCAAAAACATAACCATGAAATTAGAAGAAAACATTTATTTTTTAATTAAGTAATTATTTTTTTAATTATTTCCCCAATAGCATTTTGTTCCTACTGTACAGCGTGGTGACCCAGTTACAAACACAAGAATCTATTTTACTTCTTTACAGAATAGAATATCCTAAGGATAACATTACCATCTGATTCAGATTAAACTTCTGCACTGGGAAAAGGCATACGTGGCAACTCTGGCATTTCCAAGTCTCTTTGCACAAGAGAGAGAATCCTTAGAAAGGTGTTTGGCAAAAAACTCCCCTGGCCTCCTTCAACTAACAGCCTACATGTCAGTCATAAAGAATGTCATCAAATCAAGACACACTGTTACTTTATGTTTCTTCTCAAAGGGCATGTTTGATAATTAAATTTCTACCACACATTATTCCTCAGTTTGTTAAAATTTTACTTAGTACAACTCTTTTAGACTTAGATATTTGTCATTCTTTGACTATTGAAAAAGAAAGTTTATGTAAATTTTTGGTTAAGATGGTCAGTATTTATTCACTTTCAGAGTCTTTTTTTTTTTCTTGATTTTAAGGAAATTTATTTTAACTTTGAGTGCTCCAAATCCTGTTCTTTTTCCTTTCAGTTTTATTGAAATATAATTGACATACAGAACTGTGTAAGTTTATGATATTCAGCATAATGATATAATTTACATTCATCATGAAGTGACTATCACAGTAAGTTTAGTGAACTTCCATCATCTAAGTACAAAATTAAAGAAACAGAAAAAATTTTCTTGTGATGAGACCTCTTAGGATTTACTCTTAACAACTTCCATAAATGATATGGAGCAGTACTAATTATGTTTATCAAATTTCACAGTACATCACTAGTACTTTAAACTGCAGTGTACATTTTGATTGCCTTCATCCCGTTATTCCTCCCCGCATTCCACCAGTGCCTCTGATGATCACAAATCGAATCTCTTTTTCCACGAGCTTGTTTTCGAAGTAAAATTGACCTGCAGCACTACCTTCGTTCCTGGTGCGCAGCATACTGATTCAATAGTTCTGTGCGTTTCTAAATGATTATCATAAGTCTGGTTACAGTAGGTTGCCGTATAAAAATATGTCAGCGATTACTGATGTAATGAAGTCATTGACTCTATTCCCAACACTCTGCATTTCCTGTCTATGACTCATTGATTTTGCAGCTGGGAGATCGTACCGCTTTACCTCCCTCACCTATTTCTTTCCTGCTCCTACCCCTCTTCCCTCTGGCAAATATTCCTTTGTTCACTCTATCTGTTACTCTGTGTATGTTTTATTATGTTTGTTCATTTGTATTTTAGATTCAAATCATACAGTATTTTTCTCTGTCAGACTTATTTCACTTAGCATAATACCTTCTATGTGTGTTCACTTCACAAATAGCAAAATATAGCAAGATTTCTTTTGAGTAGTTTTCATACATATATATGCATATGTCATTTATATATATTATCTTCTTTAAACGTGCATATATTGGTGGACACTTGGGTTGCTTCCATGTCTCGACTTTGTAAGTCATGCTGCAGTGCACATGGGGGTGCCTATGTCTTTTCTAATTAGTGTTTTTATTTTCTTCAGATAAACACTGAGGAGTGGAATTGCTGGATCGTATGGTGGTTCTGTTTTTTACTTTTTGAGGATTGTCTATACCGTTTTCCATAGTGGCAGCACCAGTTTACATTCTCTCCAAAAATGCACAAGTGTTCCCTTTTCTCCACAGCCTTACCAACACTTGTTACTTGGTGTCTTTTTGATAACAGCCATTCCGAAAGGTATACAGCGATATCTCATTGCGGTTTTTTGATTTGCATTTCTCTGATGATTAGTGATGCTGAACATCTTTTCACGTGCCTGCTGGCCATCTGTATATTTTCCTTGGAAAAATTTCCTCTGCCCATTTTTAACTTAGGTTTTATTTTTAATGTTGAGTTGTATGAGTTGAGTTTTTTGTATATTTTGTATATTAACCCCTCATCAAATATGTTTTTATGAATATCTTCTCCCATTCAGTAGGTGGCCTTTTAATTTTGTTGATAGTTTTCTTTGCTGTGTAAAAGCGTTTTCGTTTCATGTAGTCCAGTCTATTGATTTTTGCTTTTGTTTCCCTTGCCTGAGGAGATGTCTTTAAAAAATCAACTCATAGTTCGTGATAACTGCTTTGACCAAACACTGTAATGCTCTGTAGTGTATCAAGAGAAAAGGAAATACAACATATATTGAAAGAATATTTTTACTCTTATCTCTAAGGCAATGATACTCTTATCAATTTAGTTCATTATTTTTCATCTTGAGTAAATATGTATCTCTGTGTTTTAGAGTACATGTTAAGTGAGGCTGTGCTGCTTTCCTAGGAAGGTCATAACCAATTATTTCAAACTTGGTTGACTAAAACAGTAGAAACTTATTCTCTCTCAGGTCTAAAGTTTAGGTAACTAAAATAAAAATCTCAGCAGGGTTGGTACTTTCTAAAGTATTTGAGGAGTAATCCAATCCATGCCTCCCCTCTGGCTTCTGGTGGCTTCAGGGACTTCTTGGCATATAGATATTATAACTCCAGTCTCTGCTTCTGTTTTCACACATCCTTCCCTATGTGTCTCTGGGTGTCTCAAATACTCCTCTCCTTTCTGAGGATACCAGTTGTTGGGTTTAAGCCCACCCTAACTGTAACCACAAGATCCTTAATATAATTATATCTGCACATATCACAGGGGGTTAGGACCTAGACAGTTCCTTCTGAGGGGTCGCTATCCATCCCATTATAGAGCAACACTGAATAGTCACTCTGTGTAAACAAAAGCCCACTCTAAATATAACAAACTATAAACGATAATTTTTTTTTCATTTTAAGTCCAATCTCTTAATGGTATTAGCATTAACTACTATTAATTGACCTTTTAGTCTCAATTTTCGTACAATATTATCAATAACATTTTATGGATGCGGATCAAGAACCCGAAGATCTGGAGGTACATGCTAATATTTTAAATGTAATTTATGAGGAAATAGCATTAAATTATGCATATTGGAATTAGGAACAGAAACATCAAGGTTTTTAGAGGTATGAATGACAGATAACATTATCTTTTGAATTTGACCATTCTTCCATTTCAGTGAAAACATGTAAAAATGTGATGGATTGTATCGGTTACTGTCAGAGAAGAATATTTAAAATGAATCTCCTTCCTCAGTTGATATTTACACTTTCCCTCAAAGTTAACCCTATTATTGCCATGGGCTTTATAGCAAATATAGACACATTAAATTTCAGATGAGTTCAAAAAGCAATTTGAATGCCTAGATTCTTAGTTTTCCAAGATGTTCTAGTTAAACATGCAGAAATTGACTCTAATAGTTTCTCTCCTTCAAGGACAATCTATTTCATATGTATTCTTGATTTTTAGGTCTTACTGTCAGGATAAAACACACAGTGGGATTGGTAGCTCTGTTTTAAAAATTGCTGAAGGAAATTCCATCTAAGTAAAAAATGATAAATATCTTACTTCCTATAAATATAATCTTTCAGATATACATGTGTGCTTATAGGAATATCTGTATTTGAAAGTTAGTGTAAATATATTTCGATGTATATATATATATGTGTATGTATGCATATGTACAGCTTTTGATGCTGAGGATATACATCTCCATTCATCTCAAGGTTTGTTGCTCTCAGCGAGTCGCTAGCTTCGGAAGCACTCCGTAAAAGTGGCTGCCATCGTATTTTCTTACAAAATATGTGGTGGTAATGTTAAACTGGGATATTTATGGTGGATTTCTTTGTATATAGCTTATATATTTTCTTCTTGACAAGTCAGCAGGCTAAGCCAGGTTATGAATAGTGATAATTAGATGCATTATCCTGAATTTTTCACAAAATTAGACAATTAAAGCAAAGGCTATGCAGCTTAGAATGAATCCAGTTTAAGAAGTAGGGAATTATTCCTCAGTATAAAAACATATTTCATTTTGGTATGATTTGATCTCCTTTGCTTATGAGATATTTTTGTAACAAGAAAATTTCATTGTGTTGTTTGGGAACTATTTATTAAGTGCTGACTACATTCTGGCGCTGAGTTGGAAGCAACCACTAAGACGACGTCGGACCTCCCTTCCTAGTGTTTATGCCTTCCCGTAATCCCCTCCACCCTAGTGTGGGTTGAGTCTAGGAACCCACTACTGATGAATAGAGTGGGGCAAAAGAACTCTGCATGTCACTTCTGAGATTAGGTTACAAAAGGACTGTGACTGGAGTTCCTGTCGTGGCACAGCGGAAATGAATCTGACTAGGAACCATGAGGTTGTGGGTTCGATCCCTGGCTTTGCTCAGTGGCTTAAGGATCTGGTGTTGCTGTGAGCTGTGGTGTCAGTCACAGACGCAGCTCAGATCTGGTGTTGCTATGGCTGTGGCGTAGGCCGGTGGCTGCAGCTCTGATTGGACCAGTAGCCTGGGAGCCTCCATGTGCCGTGGGTGCGCCCCTTAAAAAGAAAAAAAAAAGGACTGTGACTTACATTTTGTTCACTTTCTCTTGCCTTCCTACTTCACTTTCTCTGCCTGCTTAGATGGAAACCACCTGCCATGTGTTAGCTACATTATGGAGATACTCAAGTGGCAAAGAACTGATGGAGACCTCTGACCAACAGCGAGGGAGGAACTGACCTCCTCAGTCCACCAGCTTGTGAGGATCTGGCTCCTACGAACAGGTGAGTGAGCTTGAGAGTGGATCCTTCTTCAGCTGAACCTTAAGGTACTGTAATCCCAACCAATACCGTGATTGCCTCATGCTAAGAGAGTCTGAGAGGGAGGACCCAGCTCAAGTGAACTGGGAGATAATAAATGTGTGTTGTTTTAAGCTGCCACATTTTTAGATAATTTGTTATGTATTCTACTCATATATACTTATGAGAAAATCAGAAATAATATGTGTAAGGAATATAGAAAGAAGGTACGTTCCATATGTCAATTTAGTGCCTTAAAGGTGGGGGTGCCATATAATCTCCCTTATATGTGGAATCTAAAATATGGCATAAATGAACCTATCTACAAATGGAAACAGACTCACAGACATAGAAAACAGACTTGTGTTTGCCAAGGAGGAAGGGGCAGGGAACGAGATAGACATGGAATTCAGGGTTAATAGATTCAAACTTTTACATTTGGAGTGGATAAGCGATGAGTTCCTACCGTACAGCGCAGGGAACTATGTCCAATCTCTTGGGATAGAACATGAGGGAAGATAGTATGAGAAAAAGAGTATATGACTGGATAACCATGCTGTATAGCATAAATTGGCACAGCACTGTAAACCAGCTATACTTTAATTAAAAATAAAGTAAAATCTTCGAGGAATAGATTGGGAGGTGGAGAAGAAAAAAATTGGATAAACAACCTTGAGGGTATGAATGGGACTGGAAACGTGAAAAAAAATTTTAAATCCTTTCAGAGAATATTTTATAATTTACAAATACATTTTTTACATTCATTAAAAAATAATTAAGTTGGGGTGGATGAGAGTATTTTGCTGTAGGAGTATGTGTTTATGTGCGTGCAATCACATGTTCTTTTTACACTTCATGTTAGTTATTTGAATATTTCCCTGAAACATGCCATGTTTGCCTCATAATTTTATAACGTTGAGGTAACTCTTGTTAAATAAGAGATTCTAGCGAATAATAAAATCTCTAAATTCTATCTGACATGAAATGGTTATTAATTTCAAATACATGTCAGTATTTTTGTCTTCTGTCCTTGCAATGAACACTTTCGGCTTTAAAAAGTGGACTGCAGAAGTGACAATTACACAAACTACAAATGAAGCAAAAGAAAGATTGTAGCTAAGTAAGCCAACTTAAGAAACACCCTGCTGTGTAACTTTTTTTGGATTCTGACATCGACTTGAGTAAAATCAATTATCTAAGAGAAATTATTTGATATAAATTATTTCTCATGCCTTGTCTCATTTTTACAAATAAAGATACAGCATTCATTGTGTCACATTCATCAGACATACATCAGTTTTACAAACATGAATCAGTATCACTAGATTTCTTTTATAAATTGACAGTTAAAAAACATGTAATTGGAATGAATTTAAAAGCTGGAAGAAGTGTAAGTCAGAGTGATTAGCTCCCTCTACAATGTGTTTAGAAAAGCTGCAGCCAAAAGAAACTAGCTTTACTTTGTCCATTAAGGAGCATGGGAAACTTGGGAGAAGCTCTCTGTTTAAGATTTTTTTTTTTTTTTTCTTTTCTAGGGCTGCACCTGTGGCGTATGGAGGTTCCCAGACTAGGGGTCTAATTGGAGCTGTAGCTGCCAGCCTACACCACAGCCACAGCAATGCCAGATCTGAGCCACATCTGCGACCTACACCACAGCTCATGGCAACATCGGGTCCTTAACCCATTCAGCAAGGCCAGGGATCGAACCTGCAATCTCATGGCTCCTGGTCAGATTTGTTTCTGCTGCGCCACGATGGGAACTCCTGTTTTAAGAATTTTTAGCTGAGAGTGATAATAAATATTTCCTTCCTTTATAATCATAGGAAGTTTTGGATATATAAACATCCATACATTTTTAAATGTTGTTTGGTCTGAAAAAACATACATGTAAAATTAAGACACTTCCTTTTTTTAATTCAAATATGACCCCTTGTGGGATATTGCCTTCAGAAGGCAGAATTAGACATTCCTTTGTTTACAGCATGTATTTCAGTTCTTCTTTTGTTTCTTCTTCAAAGTAAAAAGAGAGGACTGGAAATATTTCACTCTGTGTCTAAAACACGTGACCCAGGCTCTGTACAGTGAGAGGTAATTATATTTTTCTGGAACAAATATCTCATCACACTCTTACTTTGTGCTTTGTAGTAATGATTGTAATATCGCATATATTTTGTATTTATTGGAGTGGGGGATGTGAAGAAGTGTGCATAGTATCAAATACATCCTCATTCTTGTTCTGATCTCCAATCTGTGAACCTAGTAGCAGGAAAGAAACATCATAATTCTGAGCACTGAAATCCACATCTTACCGACTCTTGTATTAGAGGATTCTACTCTCTGCCAAATAAAAGCAAGCAAACATAATGATAGAAAAACAAAAAAGCTAATTTACTAGCAAGTTTCACATTCTCTTCCCTTTTCTTTAATAACTTGATATGCTTCTTCATTATTTACATTAATGAAAATTTGTAGAAATTTTAAATATTGGACTTCCACATATTTTGACTTTACTTAATATTCCTATGTACTTATGTTTTCCTTATGAGTACTGGCTAGATTCTAAGTGGAAGGAAAAAAAATAGAAGAAAAAATATAACTTATGCCCATCACCCATATATCTGGGGGTCAATTTATCTGAATTTCTTAAAATATAATCCTTCCTTCAATAAAGTAATATAGAAATTATTATAAGACCTATGAAGTGTTATCATTATTACTTTAAATAATTTATTTTATTCAAGTTGTTGCCCAACATATTATGTGTTCGGCTACAAATATGCCACATAGGAAACTGAATCTATTTTAAAAATTTATTTCTTATTTTTTGTTTATATTTTTAAACATTTTAAAATTGAAGTATGGTTAATTTACAATAGGGTATTATTATCAAGTGTATAGCAGGGTGGTTCAGTTATATATGTATGTGCATATGTGTGTATTATTTTTTGTTTATATTTTTAAACATTTTAAAATTGAAGTATGGTTAATTTACAATAGTGTATTATTATCAAGTGTATAGCAAGGTGGTTCAGTTATATATGTATGTGCATATGTGTGTATATACATATATTTACTAACATAAATGCACATATATACATATATATGTGTATTCTGTTCCATTATAGGTTTTTACAAGTTATTCAGCATAGTTCCCCATGCTATATAGTAGGTCCTTTTGGCTACCTATTTTATATGTAGTAATGTGTGTATGTTAATCCCAAACTCCTAATTTATCTCTCCCCCTTCCCCCTGCTATCCCTTTGGTAACCAAAGTTTGTTTTCTATGTCTTTGAGTCCATTTTTTGTTTTGTAAATAAGTTTATTTGTATCATTTTCTTAAATTCCACATATAAGTGATATCATATTGTATTGTCTTTCTCTACCTGACTTATTTCACTTAATATGATAATCTCTAGGTCCGCCCATGTTGCTACACATGGCATTATTTCATTTTTTATGACCAAGTAATATTCCATTGTATGTATATATCACATCTTTCTCCATTCATCTGTTGATGGACATTAATTTGCTTCTAAGTCTTGGCTATTGTAATTTAATGCTGCTATGAACATTGAGGTGCATGTATCTTTTCGAATTAGAGTTTTCTCCTGATATATGCCCAGGAGTGGGATTGCAAAATCACTTGGTAACTCTACTTTTGGTTTTTTAAGGAACTGTCATATTGTTCTCCATAGTGGTTGCACCAGTTTACATTCCCATCGACAGTATAAGAGGGCCCCTTTTTCTCCACACCCTCTACAGCATTTATTATTTGTGGACATTTTAATGATGGCTATTCTGACTGGTGCCTTTGATTTGTAGGAAATTTAACCATAAATTACTATCTCAACTAGTATATCAAAGATTCTATTTCACTAATTAAATCTATCTAAAAATTAGACACATTAGAACACCATTTTCTTTTTAAATAATAGTATATAAGCTGTAAAGATAATTCTTAAAGAAGGCCTGTACCTATTTTTGAATTAACATCTTAACTGTATGAACATCCAAGCTCTTTTGAAATGAATATTTGGACTACAAATTTCAGTGTATTTCTTTAAAATCATTTACATTACTATATATCTAATCCCTCCCACATTTAGTGTTTTGGACTCATCCTGCTTAAATCAGCTTAAAAAGGACATGATCTTCATTCTGGCATCATTTCTGGAGTCCCCTGAGACCATTTTATTTTGATTTTATCTGAATACCACCATGACTGAACTTATTCTTTATGTCCTTAACTAAATGCGTGTTTCTGGGTGGATTTGCTTTTGTCGTTGGATAAACAAATTATTAGAAAAGTCATAAATTTAACTTACTTTGTATATTGAAAATTGCTCCCAAACCTACATTAAGAAATCACCCTTGGTTTGTCAACTGGGTAACTTATTTGCATAGGAATATATATATATATATATGTGTATATATATATATATATATATATATATATACTTAAACTTCTTGAACATTCAGGTCAAAATATTTAAATAACCAATATTTATATAATTTAAACATGATACTAGCTGATAATACTAATAAAAAGATGACCCTTGCTGTGTATATTGTTTTTGGTATGTGAAAAATGAACAAAATTGGCATTTATTTACACTGTTCATATGGATTGACTGTAAGTATACTCTCTATCCAAAAATAATCCTCTTGGTTAAAACCATTAACAACCAGTGTTAAATCTAATATTTAAGTAAAATAACACAGCAGTATGATGAATGTTGGTAGTATAATCTTCCTGTTAAATTTTAATTTATTTGTACTTTTTCTCTTTAAATGATAGATGTATTGCTCTTTCTTGCTAGTGCTATCAATTGCTTTCATGGGGTGGGGGGAGGGAGAGGACATTTTGTTTTACTTTATGAACTATGTTCAATAAAAGAACTAAGTAGACTAGGATTTTCATGTTTGCAAGCACTGCTTCTCAAATGATAATATGTATAAAATCATATGGGAACTTATTAAAATGAAATACTCATTCAGCAATTTTGTGATGGGATCAGTGACTCTACATTTTTTTTAATTACTCAATGAATTTTATTATATTTATAGGTGTACAACAGTCATCACAACCAGATTTTATAGCATTTCCATCCCACACCCTCAGTGCATCCCCCCCAACCACCAACCAGGCTCATTTGGAAACCATAAGTTTTTCAAAGTCTGTGAATCAGTATCTGTTCTGCAAAGAAGTTCATTGTGTCCTTTTTTTAGATTGCACAGGTCAGTGATAGCATTTGATGTTGGTGTCTCATTGTCTGACTGACTTCACTTAGCATGATTATTTCTAGGTCTATCCATGTTGCTGCAAGTGCCATTATTTCTTTCCTTTTAATGGCTGAGTGATATTGCATTGTGTATAAGTATTACAACTTCTTTCCTCTGTCGATGGACATTTAGGTTGTTTCCATGTCTTGGCTATTGTATATAGTGCTTCAATGAACATTGGAGAACATGTGTCTTTTTGAGTCATGGTTTTCTCTGGATAGATGCCAACGAGTGGGATTTCTGGATCAAATGGCAATTAATATTTGATTCTATATTTTTAATAACTTACTAGTTACTGAGGATGCTATTAGTTGATAAACAATAAGAAATTTTTTGAAGAATAAAAGCATGCTCTACCTTCTCTTTTGAGGTTTGCTAGTGTATATATTTATATATTAGACTCTGGCTAATAAGTTTACATACTCATGTTCTGCCTAAATGCAATATGAAGATATTATTTATGGTTCTTATTTTCTCTCACTGATTCATGTTTTTCTTTTGTATTCCACTGGCCAGTAAAAATTCTTACTTTAGAATCCTAAATCCTATTTAGATGGTTTTTTTGTTGTTGTTTTTGTTTCCCTTTAGATTTGGACATAGGATATATCTGGATTTGGATATAGGATAAGACTCTGGTAATTGTCGATCACGCTGGAATTTGTATTTTATATTTGGGAAACACAAAGGTGTTTGCAGTCTGAGAATAATATAGTGAGATTTCTCTGTTTTCCATCAAGTTGTCTGTTTCCATCCTAAGACTCCCATGGCATCTGTGAACTCTGTGTGTATTAATTTCAATTTGGGATTGCTGTTGATTTAAGATTGTAGTCTTATGCTTTGATTATAAAATTCAGATGCTCATCAGAAGATCAAATTTGAAGATTGAGGCTTGATGGCCTGATCCTGGCAATGTTTTTTTCCTAATGTTGGCAAGTCTAATTTCTAGCAGAGCATGCTTGGAAAATATTTAAATTTTAACACTGCCAAAAAAGCTCAAGCTTTGCATACTATTAAACCAGAATCTGACTATAAGCAGTGAAACTACACAGCAGTACTCAGTTACAAGGGATTTACACAGATGATCCAGAAATACTTTTTTTTTTATTATTATTTTTAGATAATGAAAACATAAATGAAGTCTTCTAGAGAACATAAAACTATATATTTCACATACTAGTTCGTAACTAGTATGGAATTTGGAAACATGAATTTTGGAAGTAATATTCACAAAGTAAAACTTGAGGTTCTTGAGTAACAACTTCTCAAACAGAATTTTGTGGAACTGTCTTCTTCAAATATATTCCCAAGATCTAGGCTTATTCAAGTAGTAAAAACTCTCCCACTCTCTGGATACTTAGATATTGCCCAAACTTTCTTAGTTACTGAAATAGTTAGACTTTATCTTCAAAAAGATAATGGTATTACATTTCTTTTACACTCTGCAGTAAAGACAAGTAGTGGTATCTATATCATTCCTGTAGCAGCTTACATTAAGGTGAAGGCAAAAGGCTACAGACCAGGGCTTGACAAACTTTTTTAAAATGTAATTTTAGCCTGATAGTCATATAGGCGCAAACACATCATTAAAAAAAATCCAAATGTCTATCGACAGATGATTGGATTAGGAAGATGTGGTATATGTACACAATGGAATACTACTCAGCCACAAAAAAGAACAAAATAATGCCATTTGCAACAACATGGATGGGACCAGAGACTCTCATACTGAGTGAAGTAAGTTAGAAATAGAAAGACAGATACCATAGGATATCACTTATATCTGGAATCTAATATACAGCACAAATGAACCTTTCCACAGAAAAGAAACTCATGGACTTGGTGAATAGACTTGTGGTTACCAAGGGGGAAGGGACGGGAGTGGGATGGATTGGGAATTTGGGGTTAATAGATGTAGACTATTGCCTTTGGAATGGATTAGCAATGAGATCCCACTTTGTAGCACTGGGAACTATGTCTAGTCACTTATGATGGAGCATGATAATGTGATAAATAAGAACGTATACATGTATGTGTAACTGGGTCACCATGCTCTACAGTAGAAAAAAAAATAATGTATTGGGGAAATAAAAAAAATAAAAATATAGTTTTTTTAAAAATGTGTAGGCAAAGCCAAGTATTATAGAGGGCTGGAATGACCTGTAGATGTCATTTGCTGATGCTTGATGTGATGTAGACAATATATTTGAGAGGATCTGTATTTGAATAATTGATGACTAATGTATGTTGAAAACAGTGCTGGATTTCAAAGGTTAGACTGAAAGGGAGTTACAGGGAAGTAGTATACATAGTAGGAATAAGTGTATCTGGAAATGCAGGGAAAAGGAATTAAACAAAGAGAGATTTGTGTTTAGACAGAAAGAACATTGAGTCATAATTTTGAATGTTGTTGAGAAACCTTTTAGGTTTGGTTTGACGAAAGATAAGCACCTGATGTGGAACACTGCAGGGGGAAATCAGTCTGACGGTGACGTGCAGGGTGAAATGGTTTTACTGGAGCCTGGAAACTCTGTTAGAAGACTAGTACAATTATCCAAGCCTAAGAGATTGATCTATGAAAGTACTAATACAAATATGAAGGGAAGATAATAAAAGGTTTCAAAAGTATGAAAATAATCAGAGTCTGACCTATTGAGGTATCTTAAAGAAGGGAAAATGAAATTCAGACATATTTCTAAGGGCTTGAATTTGTGTAACAAGAAAAATGATTTCACCATTGATTCTGACAATGAAATCTGGAGGGAGGAGCAACTTAAAAGGAAAGATTGTGATTTTAGTGAGACATACTTGAGTTAATGAGCATCAGACTTCTGAATGAAAATGCCCAGCTGCCAGTTAAATATAATAAAGCCAATATTTATCAAGCAGAATAAAGGAAAGCCTTTGAAAGAAACTGGGGGAGTAATTACAACCATAGAAATACTAATACATGACAGTGTCTCCGAGATTAGTGAGGTTTTGAAGGAGGTAGAGGTGGTCCATTGTGTCAAATTTATATCTTATAGAGCTGTGTTTTTGGCCCCAGGCTTGCAATTCCATTTTGAAGGTGCAAATAGCCATATTCTCACCCTTTGGGAATGTTCAATTTCTATTCAAACATAAGAACTTGCTGTGTGAGTGACTGCATCTTGCTCTTTGCTAGTGTGAGGCAAAGTCACAATAGGAGATTAACAAAAGGTTTTTCTGGTAGATGTATTTGCTGGCTAGATGAAACATAAGCTTCATGAACTGAGCATTATAATCTCAAGAAGGATTTTGCTTCAGGCTCATCTCTTCTCCCATGGGCTGTGGAGATGTGTGCATGAGCCAATTTGCACCCCTTCATAACACTTTCATTCATCTAAAATTACAATACCGTCCTTATGTGATTTTTATGCACCCAGAGGAATTAAGCTCATCATTGCTATTATGATGGTAAACCTCTCATAAGAAGTTGCTGTGTTGGAAGTTTTCCCAAATGATTCATTCAGATTTTCATGCTCTGCCTCCAAGTATGTAATTTCCCATTTCCATTTTTAAGATACTTGACATGTATTGTAATGATATTTTAAAACATTTACTAAGGAGAATTTTAGTAAGATTCACATGGTTTGTAGGAAACAAAGTACACTCTATTTTGGCCAGCATATTTTCTGTGTTACCAAGTTGTACAGGTGAAGGCAGGAATTTAGAATTACATTGTTATCCCAAATGAGGATATGTTAAGTGCTTTATTTCTTAACACAAGCTAAATGTCTCTAATCAGAACATATCTATCTTTCACATATTTTAAACATAGATCACTGAAGTACCTACATTTAATCATTCAGAACAACTCAAAACACAGGATCTTTAATGCATTTGAGGGTTATTTGTACACAGATTAGATATCCTTTTTTGATTATTTAAATTGCTTTTTTTTGGGGGGGGGGCTTTTTGCCTTTTCTAGGGCTGCTCCCTTGGCATATGGAGGTTCCCAGGCTAGGGGTCTAATCGGAGCTGTAGATGCTGGCCTATGCTGAAGCCACAGCAACAAGGGATCCAAGCCATGTCTGCGACCTACACCACAGCTCACGGCAATGCCAGATCCTTAACCCACTGAGCAAGGACAGGGACCAAACCTGCTGCCTCATGGTTTCTAGGTGGGTTCGTTAACCACTGTGCCACGACAGGAACTCCAAATTGCTTTGTTTTTAGAGACATAAAAATCTTCCATCTTTTATTAAAATGTCATTCAAATTTTATAAGATAAAAAATGCTAAGTAAAACAGGTAATGAACTGTTTTCATTTGATAGTTGAGTATCTCAATTATCTTTGTCAGCTGGGAATGAATTATTCCTACAGCAGTGCTTAGAAATAGTAGTGAACAAGGGAGAGCTACACCCTATATTTCTCCACCCAAAGCAATGAGTAACATAAAAATCTAACATCATAGAAAGCATATGTGCATGGGAACTGTGTATTTATGTGTGTATGTGTGTGTACATACAAATGAATACTGCAAAAGAAGGTAATGTTTTTCCCCGAAATACTGAAATAATAACATTTTTGTACTATAAATTAAAACCATGAAAAATTATAAACTGTTTTATGGAACCAACCACTATTAGCTTGTGACCTTATACCTCATCCTCACTATACCTAATTGCTACCTGTGACAGATGCTGTCCTTGGAAGAGAAAGTTTTTGAGGAGACCATATATTCATAAGAAGTCCCATTATTATAATATAATTATCTATACATATTGGTAATCTATGTATTCTATCACTTGCTCAATAAATGGGCAAAGTAGAAATTATTCCAATTTTATTGTTCAAGGGCAGAACGGAAAGCTGTGCTTCTGTAAACAAGCTTATCACTTGAGAGAAGGTAATATGCTTGTAACCAGAACCACGAAATACTGATTTGTAATGAGCAATATAACTGTGGTGTTCATGCCCACTAGCCAAGACATCCATTCTCTGTAGGGAAGTCTTCCTTGAGAAGCCAAATTCCAAACAGGAGTTAGGTCATTGGGTAAAGAATCAGTTCAAGGATAATTAGTTTTAATTGAAATAGCTGGTATCATCAAGCTGGGATAGCCTGAAGCAGCAATCTCCATTTTGGGCCATGTGGCCCTTTTCCCAGACTAGATAGATGTGAACTCATGTAATCAGAGTCCAGCTTTTTGGATGCCTTTTTTTCTGGGCTCCTTTGAAACATTATCTTTCCATTAACGCAGTTTTTTCTCTGAGGAACAGTGAAATCAATGACAAGTAAGCTTTATTCAAACTTATCTCCTCTTGTTCTGCTGAGAGTTCCACTAGCTAGTTTGCCTAAACTTTTCTATTTCTATATTTAGTTACTGATTTCGTTACAGTTACTTATGCAGAAATCTCTATGTGTATTTTTTAATATTTTAACTCATGGACAATAAATTCTTAGGAGGGGGCCCTCATTATAAATCCTTTTATGTTTGTGATATGGTTGGGAGAGCAAAACATTTATATTGCAACAGTTTGCACATAAACATCATGATATCAAAAGGCATTTTTATTCTACAAGTAGTGTTCTACAGGCACTCATTCAGGGGATACTCATCCCCTCTTTGGTCCTCACTCTGTCTCTGACTCATTCATAAGATTTTCCTTGTTTTAATCCCACCTATGAATCTGAACTTTCGTATTCTGTTTGGCTAACTTCTGAGTCTCAGCTCATCCTAAACACAGTCTGGATGTAGTGATAGGGTAATAGGTAATAGTTGTAGTGTCACACAAGATGAGAACATATGCTTTTCATTTTACTTGGCAATAAAAATGGTAAAACCTTAGTTTTCATAATTTGCCTCCTTAAAAGTATCACTAATCAGAATGATCATATAAAAGAGTTAAGTGAAATGAATTCTAGTGAAAATAAGTGTTAGGAGAGTTTTGTTTTGTTTTTCTAAATGTAATGTACCTACTTATCATAGATTTCAATTATAGGGGGATGCATTAATGGACTAACTGAATAATTTATTAAGTCTCACGTTTTGTAGATGAAAGCGATCAAATTGAAAAATCTTTTCACTCCTTGATTATCAAAGTAGATTTACCAGCGTGTACTGTTTTTTCTTCACTCTTCCATTTATATCCCACATCAAGCTGTGATTTAAATCAAATAGAATGACTATCTGAAGTTATATATTTTAAATATGAGATTGGTATTGTAAGAATTAATTTTGGTGATTGTTAGTAATTCAATTTCTTCCATTGGTAATAGAAAAATTCATAAATATATCATGATCTTGTTGCTAGCATGTAATATTTTATGGAAGGAATACATTAATGTTCATATCCTCAAGGTTTCTATTTTCCTTGTATACTAGATATTGCATTATGTTTGGTTATTTTTTAATTTTGACAAAATAACATTTGACTGTTATTTCAAAGTGATAAACTCGTCCCTATAGTTAGAAAATAAATCCTTTACAGAAGAAAACAAATAGGCCAATTCTATGACATGGCAAAAAGATTGCTTATATGAGACTTGTTAAGTCTTTGAATTCCTGAGAAAGCATGATAGCTAATTTGTAGCAAAAGACATTGGAGTCAAGAAATAAGCTGTGGACTGACACGCTCTAGAGCAAGTCCCAGTACCCAGATCCTGGTGAGTGAGGAGATCCAGTCTGGAAGACAGTCCCAAGTGAGAGAGGCAATTTTTGGTCATGATCCAGGCAAATGGCAAAAATTAGAGACAAGAGGAATATAGCAAAGGAGTGGTTTGTCCTACCACATAGGTGGAGAATTATCATAGATTAAAGAGAAGGCCGAGTCTCAGAGATCCGGCTATTTATTTGTATGAATGTATGTGGGAGTCAGAGCAAGGATACTTTGAGGATCCACATAAGGGATGGGCACACCAACATCAAACGCTGTCACTTACATGTGGAATCTGAAAAAAGGACCCAATGAACTTCTTTGCAGAACAGATACTGACGCACAGATTTTGAAAAACTTAGTTTCCAAATGAGACAGGTTGCGGGGTGGGGGGATGTACTGAGGGTTTGGGATGGACATGCTGTAAAATTTGGTTGTGATGATTGTTGTACGCTTATAAATGTAATACAATTCATTACGTAATAGAAAAAAAAATGAGGGATGGCATCTAGATTCTAAAGACAGATCCAGATCAGAGTCGGGACTTCTTCATTATTCAGAGATTAAGAAACTACCCAGCCTGCTCGTGCAGAGGCTTGAGCAGGACTGTGGGGGCGTGAATGAGAGGGCCAGAGTAGAGGAAAGGGGCAGAGTAGGCCCTGTGGTTCGACGTGCATTTCTAGAGTTTCCTGTTCAGGCAGAACTGAGTGAAGGATTTAATCACTACAGCATATTTCACTTTATTTGATTCGATATTGAATTAGTGCATATATTACGTTTTTTTTCTTTCCCATTTTTATCAACGCAAGTAGAAAATGCAATGAAGAAGACTTGTACTTATGTAAACATCAGTATGTACACATATAAATAATTAAATTCTAATAGATGTGCTTATTTTCTTCACAATTATGTGGAAGAATATTCTGGCCATCTATAATTGTGTTGTTTTTTTTTTTTTCCCAGAAATATTCATTTGTTTTCAAATCGTGAAGAAAAGAGTTGCTTTCAGGTTTTTGAACCAGAGGTAAAATAAATTAAAAACTTTGGGGTTCCCATTGTGGTGCAACAGAAACGAACCCTTCTGGTATCCACAAGGATGCAGGCTCGATCTGTGGCCTTGCTGTGTGGGTTAAGGATCCGGCATTGCCATGAGCTGTGGTGTAGGTCACAGATGTGACTCGGATCCTACATCTCCAATTCGACCCCTAGCCTAGAAACTTCCATATGCCGCCAGTACAGCCCAAACAAAGAAAAAACAAAACAAAAAAACTTTGACAGCTTCAAAATTGAGATAGACTTTATGATTAAATATGTATATATACATATTTCTCCATATCTGTGAATATTATCAGAAAATGTTCTCCTAGGTATAATATCTTACTAATTATTCCTATTTTAATTAAATTACTATTTCTAAAATCAAAGGAAAAATATTTGTCTATATAATTATTTAATGGGTTTATCATTAACTGAGGAAAAAGCATAGTGATATAAAAATGACCTGAAATTATATAAAATATTTATGTAATTCCATCTAAAAATTAATGGCTCCATAGGGCTACATTTATATACCCAATAGAGACCACTTTATGAAGATATTATTTAAATTTTATATTTGTGTTTAGATTGCATTCTCAAATAATTCTGTAATAATTTGCCTTAAAAAAAATGGCTGTAGAAACAAAGCCCAAACATATTAGGAAGATAAAAAGTCTCTATATATTATTAATGTCAGGTTGTATGTTTAGAATGTTTAAACAATAAAAGTCATGTTTATAAATTAAACCAAAAGTTATACATTATACATCCCACTCTATTGCTATTCTTGTTGAATATAATATATGAATATAGCATGGTTTGAGTGAAGAATAGTATATAAGTTCCTGTTTTTGACCATGGCAGAGCAGATTGTATCAGACCAACTCTTCTGCTGAGAAAAACTTGAAAAGTGAATAAAGTATTTAAAAAAATAATTGTAAAGCATCAGTAAACTATCAAGTCTGCCAAAATTTAAAGATCAGTATCATAGATAAGAAACAAAAAGAAGTGAGCTTGATATTGGAAGATGCTCTTGCTTTTGGCTTATTTGCTTATTTACAAGTCACAGCTAGATCTTAAAGTTCAACTAGCTCTATCCTGATTATATCATGATGAGCTATCCTTTGTCTAAACAGTAGAAGAAATTCTGAGAAGTTGAGAAGAACATTTAGCAGTCTCAGCGGGGCATTGGGAGGGTGGTGAGCACTGGAACACGTTCAGGATTTTAGTTGGCACCTCTGAAGAAATTTGCTCCAAGAGAATGGCCATACAGAATGTAGAACTGGTCTCCTGAAGACTGAAAGCTAGCTTCAAAACACTTCTTTCAATTCCTGATAATATGAAAGCAGTCTTCTCTTAATCTAACTAATCTAACTTAATCTAATTTTTTGCTTATTAGGAGCAAAAGAAGAAAAAAGTAACATCTTCTATAGCTGCAAATAATCTGTACACATTTTCATACACAGTGACTGGCATTTAAAAAAAAGCAAGGAATGCAAAGGTTTAAAATAATAATAAAATTTTTTAAAAAGGGTTGAAAACTAATTGAAAAATCAGAAAGTAGAAATAGACCTACAAGGGGAAAAATAGTAGATATCATCAGCCCTAGATTTTAAAATAACACAGATTTTTCTGTTTATTTATATATGACGCTATATGAAAAGATGGACACTTTCATCAGGAATTTAGTTTACAGAGTAGTTCAAAAATAACGTTAGCATTAGAAAAGGTTATGCAGAAAATTAAGAACTTGATAAACTGATTTAATAGCACCTTTTCCTAGTCCAAATAAGATGCAAATACACAAACTGATACACACAGCAATTAAAAAGTTTAGAAAATGTAGAGACAGAGGTAAGACACATATGTGGCATGGTTAAAAATTTTATATATATATATATGTTTGTCTTTTTGTCTTTTTTTTAGGACCACACCCATGGCTTATGGAGGTTCCCAGGCTAGGGGTCTAATCGGAGCTGTAGATGCTGGCCTAGGCCACAACCACAGCAACGCCGGATCCGGCCCTCATCTGCGACCTACACCACAGCTCAAGGCAACGCCACATCCTTGACCCACTAAGAGAGGTCAGGGATCGAACCCGCAACTTCATGGCTCCTAGTGGGATTCATTTCCTCTGTGCCATGTTGCTTGGTATCCTGTATTATCTCTGGGAAATTTTGTACCATTTTACCTCAAGTAATGTTTCTGCCCCACCGCCTTTCCCTTTTCCCTTTGTTACTCTAATTACCATTTTTTTTTTTGAGTTCCTGTCAAAAACAGCTGATGAATAAACTGTGTAGTATTCCTATAATGGATACAAAAATGAAAGGGAACAAATGACAGCCACCTGCAACAACATGCTCTGATCTCACACTCATAATTTTGGAATCGTAAAAGGATACATGCTGTAGAAGTCCATTTGAATAATGTTCAGAAACAATCTTGTGGAAAGTGTTTTTCTCTAAAGAGTATGGCTGGTATTGGGAGATGGCTTGAGGAGAGCTTCTGAAATGTGGATAATGTCCTGTTTCTTGTTTTGGATTTTGTTTTTGGATATGTTATCTTCATAAAAAATAAATAGACCTGTAAACTCATTGTTAGTTCATACTTCTTAATGTAAATTATGATTTTACAAAACTATTTTTAAATGGGAATAATATATTTGCAGGAAGATTATGAAGTATGATGTACTTAAACAAAGTTTGAAGTACAATTCTAGAACATTTTAAAATTTATGGAGCTCGTTATAGATTATTTTCGTTCAAAAGAGTGCAAAATATTTCATCTCAAGGACATCACTTAATCAAAAGCTCTTATAAAGTCCCTTTAAGCTGAAATTTGTTTTATATATATATATCATGTTCTTCAATTAAAAAACCAGCAGTTTCAAGGCATTTGTAGAAGCTTGTATATCAATCAGCCAGAAAAAAATCTCCCTTTTCCTAATCAATCAGGTAAATGATTTCTGTTACAAAGTCCTTGTCACATTTTGCCATCTTATATTTGCATTCCTGCCCTGTTGCACAGTTTGACCAGGTGCCATTCACCTTATGTTGTGCATGAAGATGCAGAAGTACACAAACATAGTGGTATGTTAAATCAAAATTAGTTCTTGGACGATATGACATTATAAATTGCCACACGGAAGGCAGAGCCTGACGCAAGTCTTATGGTAGCTGATTGGCTCTGTCCGTTAAAACTGAAGCAATGAAATCTAATTGTCACTGTAACTCAGTCATGCCATCTTCTACTGCAGTGAACATAGACTCCGCCTACATTTAAAAATATGCCTTATCTAAGTAAAAACAACTTTAACCTTTCTCTAAGTTACTCACTGAAAAAAGTACAGCATATAAAGTTGTGATCAGAGAAAATCATTTGCAAATGTGTGGTATGTCTTAATTCTTACACTCACATGCATACATTTGCATCATTATGTATTTCCTTCTGCTTATTACAGCATAGAGTCCTACATCCAGATCTCAAATGTGTAATCTAAGTTGTGAGGTGAAGGAGACAGTCTCTTCAAATGGCAGTCATTTATTCGTGATGCTATTTGTTTGGCATAGGAACACCTTTCCTGGGTGAGTAGCAAAGAGATACATGGTGGTTAATGATGATCAGAGCCACACCATGTTATAATGCTCAGGTAAATAATTTATATATATCTGTAATTTTCTTCTCTTTAACTTTCAACATTGACTCTCTTTGCTGTTTAGGTAAGCAGAGAAGGTTTGGTATTAACTGTTTGGATGTTTGTACTTTGACATTTTCTTAGCAGTGTAAGCTCATTTTCTACTGTGTCTAGTTTTGCCATTGACCATTGTACAACTGACATGCTGTCTCTAAACTTTCCTGAGAGTCTGTAAAAAGAGCATCTAAGGAATTAGAATTCTTCATCAAATGGTTTCCACATGAACACACATTCAATTTCTTAACCGTTCTGATAAGATATAGCCTTTCTTTTCTCAAGTCCGAACTGCATAATGCTCTTTAATAATTGCCACCACATTTATAGAAATGCAAATATTAGTCTATTATTTCAGCAGTAGGTTTTTCCAAATGTGAGACATTTGGGATTAAGCCAGTGCTGGGCTTTTAGAAGGATGATCAATGATAACGTCCATTTCCAAGTCCCAAGTAGGGGAGGGAGAATACACTATGGTGCTCTTTGTCTTTTGGCCCAAATTAGGCTTCTATGTCAGGTCTTTCACAAGCTTCCTGCTTCATGTCTCACTGTGAGCCATTTGCAATTCAGCAACTAGTGCAAGCAGTGAATCCTATAGCACCTCTATTTCCCACATCTTCTCACTTGTGCTTACTGGAATTGTGTATAATAGAAAGGTTCAAGAATCAAAGAATTCTTTGAAAAAATGAATTTTGACTAAAGCAGTTTTTTTAAAACATTCATTGGAAAGTCAAGGGTCATAACTAAAAGATAACAAACCCTAATTTTTCGTTCAGCAAAGCCACACAAGGAAACAGGGGGTGGAAAGAAATAAACTTTATTCTGACTATAATATGTCTTTTTGAATGTAAGCATGACAAGGTAATATTTCAGTTCTCAAAATGGGTTTCAATGACTCTGTCAATGTCCTATTAGAAATGTTCAATGTCCAGTGTCCAGCAAGGGTAGGGGGTGTGGGGGGGGGTAAGATGTAATCATTAAACAAGTAGGTATGCAGCTCAGACTAATAGAAAACTTGACCTATTAGAGAGATGGAATGCTTCTGGTGTGATGTTAGTGGTTTGCCTGGTTGTGTTGCACCAGCCCAGAGTGGTAGGGAATCAGCAGCACCTATTTCTTTGTCATTTTGGTAAGATTTCTTTTAGGAAATTATATGGTTTTACAGAGCTATCCATCATCCAGTGTGTGTAATAGACCACCCTATAGATGCAGGATAATGTTTATGGAATGAGGAATACCTTTGGTTCGTTTGTATTGTTTTCTGTTCCAAAGAAGCAGTATCAAACATTTAAAAGAGAAAATTTTCTCACTAAAACATTTCTCCAAACTGTATCAAAATAATGAAAAGAAAAAGCCACCTCTGTGTAAGTGGTGATAGAATCTAAGGTGATAGTTTAGAATGCAATAAGAAGAATCTTTATAATTACCATTCCAATCTTAAAGTTGTGCAGGGTAATTTGCAAATTGAATTGGAGAGAAGAAAATAGCAGCCCTGAAAGAAACTAGTGTGTGCATTTTAAACCAGCATTCAGATACATGTGGTGCTCTATCTGCTCTGCGACATAAATTTACTGATTGTCGTTTCATTCAACAAGTTTTTCTTTAGTTATACAACTGGCATTCTTTTGTTTGCTGTGCTGGTATAGATTGATGATTTGTTCGCAAGTAAACTTTGACTAAGTCCTTCATTATCGGCACATATTTCCTAAAGTTTTCAGAAATTTTGTGAAACGTTTTACATTTTATTTATTTATTTTTAAAATATAGTTGACAGATGATTAGATTAGGAAGGTGTGGTATAAATATACGATGGAATACTATTCAGCCACAAAAAAAGAACAAAATAATGCCATTTGCAGCAACATGGATGGAACTAGAGATGCTCATACTGAGTGAAGTAAGTCAAAAAGAGAAAGACAAATATCATAGGATATCACTTATATCTAGAATCTAATATAAGGCACAATTGAACGTTTCCATAGAAAAGAAACTCATGGACTTGAAGAATAGACTTGTGGTGGTCAAGGGAGAGAGGGCGGGAGTGGGATGGATTGGGAACTTGGGGTTAATAGTTGCAGACTATTGCCTTTGGAATGGATTAGCAATGAGATCCTGCTGTGTAGCACTGGGAACTATGTCTAGTCACTTATGATGGAGCATGATGATGTGAGAAAAAGAATGTATACGTGTATGTGTAACTGGGTCACCATGCTCTACAGTAGGAAAAAAAATAATGTTTGGGGAAATAATAAAAAATATATTTATATATGTATGACTGAGTCACTTTGGAGCACAGTGGAAACTGACACAACATAATAAATCAACTATATATATATAGTTATATATATATAGTTATATATATATATAAACATACACATTCTTTTTTAAAATATGATTTTCCATCATGGTCTATCCAGGGATTAGATATATTTCCCTGTGCTATAGAGTAGGACCTCACTGCTTATCCATTATACATGTAATTGTTTCCCTCTATCAACCCCAGACTCCCAGTTTATTCCACTCCCTCACCACTCCTCATTGGCAACCATAAGTCTGTTCTTCATGTCTGTGAATCTGTGTCTGCTTTGTAGATAGGTTCATCTGTGTTATAGAGTAGTTTCTGCATGTAAGTGATATAATATGGCATTTTTCCTTCTCTTTCTGACTGACTTCATTTAATATGATCATTTCTGGTTGAAATATGTTGCTGTGAATGGCATAATTCATTCTTTTTAATGGCTTATTAGTATTCCATTGCATATATGTTCCACATCTTCTTAATCCATTCATCTGTAGATTGGCATTTAGATTATTTCCATAATTTTACACTTTAAAAAGAAAAAAAATCTTTCTTGTATTTTATGATATTTATGTGTATATGTATGAAATATATACATAATGAAAGTCATTTACAAGTTGAGTGATCACAATGTTCTCATTCCCCATTTCTCTACCTATAATAATTGCTTCACAAAGTCTTCTTTGGACATGAATTTAACTTAACACTTCTCTTTATTTAATTTGCTATCAATCATTATCTTTGAACTTATAAGGAAAAAGGAAGACTCTCTAGCCTCCAAGTTCCCAATTACATGCATTAATGGAGTAGGCAGAGAACATCTTCCGAGATCCTTATTTGCTAAAACGAGAATATCTTTTTAGTCATCCAAGTCAGTAACACTGAATCAGTACTTCAGAAAAGATTGTTAATACAAGAATTAACATGAAGTTTTGAACGCATTACTTTTCTTTGGGTAAAATTAACTGAAATAAAGGAAACATAATAGACATTATATCTGTCAAATGTGAATTTGACTCTTGAATTGTGCTTGATCATTTGGGCTGAAATCAACAGTCTTCTACTTGTTAATAGGTAAGTGTAGAATGGATCCACGTTGGGCTGGTTATTCAGTCTCTCTGGTTACCTAAGTTCTCTTTGCCTAACATGCAGATTTGAACAAGTGGGAAGAATTAGACTACATACTATTTTTTGTGAGAATTAAATAATCCTAAATTTATCTCAGTAGTATGAAGTTGCCTACATGATACATTCATTTGCCCAAGTCAACATACTTCCTTTCAACTCTTCAGTAGAATTTATGAATACCTTAGAGATTTATTACCTAGACTTGTGAATATTTCATTTTACCTTTTTTTACTTTTATGCTATGACATTAAAAATTTTCATAGTGCATATAAAGGGAAAAAAAGCCAATTACTGAATATAAGCCTTAACCACATATATAGTTTATTCACAGTTAAAACGGTATATGTGACTTATATGAAAGCGAAAATGATAATATTGCATTATTCGCCTACAGTTCTGTTACATACATAGTTATGCATAGAACCAGTGTCAGGAGTTCAAGCCAAAAGATGTGAAGGCTATATAAAAGAAAGAAACCACATACTAAAATGTTAGTATACTAAGAAGTTGGAGTAAAACAATTTACATTTTATACAACATGAGATATAAAATATGATGAACAAATTGAAATTTGTATTTGCTAAAAACACATCATTGGTGTGGAGAGTTGGGTCTTTTTTAATTGCTTAAAAAAGAAAAAAATTCTCTTGTTCCTACAGATGTTAGGCATTCCTTTTTTTTCCCTTCTTACCAAAAGTCAGTTACTCAGTTGTCACTCAATTCAGGATTTAGCTGATTTATATATTGCCCCCAAACTTAGGTTCAGACTGAAATAGATCATTTTGATTGCTTCCTACAAAAGCAGGCTCATGAAAAATAAACTATCCTTGAGAAATCACTCAGACAGATATTTAGGACAGATAGGTTTAAGTGTCTCACCAAGAAGCTGTAATACCTAAAGAGTTCTAAATTCCTCAAAGGTCTAAAGGTTAATTTTATGTTTCAGGGCACTTCAAAGCTAACACAATTTTTTCGACATTTTTTTGGTCCCCTCAAATGGGATGTGCTTCAGACCTGCATCTAGGTCTGAATTATCCAGTGCAATGAGCTGAACTTTTGTCTCCAGTTGACTCCTTGTCCATCCTTGAGAAATGGAAACTCCAGGGAGACCAAAAGGAGGTAGATACATGCAGCCTAACAGCTTATCTTCCTCCCCAACAGTGACTTTGATACATTGGAATCACCAGACAGAGAACACACTTTCAGCTAGGGACATATATATATGGGCGATGTCATCTATTTACATTAGACTCTACCCATACTTATTTCACCTACACCTTAGAGCTACTTTATTCCCCTTGTAGGGCTTTACAGAAGATTTGGTTCTGGATTTATGTTACTAAAAACTAATAACTTTGACCACTTACTATGAACAAGGCACAGCTCTAAGTGTTTATGTTCACTGATTATTTAATTCTCACAAAAGTAGTATGTAGCCTAATTCCTCCCAGTTTTTAAAATCAGAACATTAGGCATAGAGAACTTAAGTTACCAGAGGGATCGAATGACCAGCCCAATGTGGATCCACTCTACACTTATCTGTAAACAAGCAGAAGACTGTTGATTTGAGCCCAAATGATTGAGCACCAAAATCTATGTAATCAGCTACACTGCTTCTCACATTTGACTGCCATTGTACGTGATGACTCTGGAGACAAAGTTGGTTCTAAAACATTCTAAAAAGTTTGATTTGCACCAATACTGTAACACTGGACTCCCCTGAGACACCTTACTTTGAACAATGCTTCCTTTACACTCTCTTCAGCTTATTGCTTTTACATATAACCTACATTTTTCTACTCTAGTCAAGTATTATGACTCTTTGTCTAGATTGTTGCTAGTATTTCCTTTACTACTTGTTTTCTAGAGACTGGGTAAATCTGTCATCATGTTTTACGAAGTGTAGGGACAGTGATATAAACTTTATTTTAGCATCATTTGAACTTTTATATACTCTGCTATTATATGCCTCTTGTAGCATATTTTGTGGACTGAGATGTGTTACTATTCATACCAATTTTAATCCTATTATATTATCTCTGTTAGATCTTCCAATGGCTATATACGTTTGATTGATATTGTACAGATGGAAAAAATGTTTAGCAGAAAATTAAGACAGTTTAGCCAAGATCACACACAGCCACTAACTAGGGTTTAGTTAATATATAAACAAAGACCCGAATGAAACGATGGAATAATCTAAGCAGAAATGTGAATGATGAGCTTTTAAGACAGAAGGAGCAGGAAAGCAAAGGAGAGCATGTTGGGCCTGATCTAGGGACAGTAGAAATCTCAAGTGATAAGGACTGAGCGGGCAGCAGGGTATTTAACTGATTGGAAATAAAAGAAATGGAGATGAATGAACAAAATCACAAGAAATTAGAAGAAATGGTGATCTGGGATGAAAATCAGGAGAGAATGATTATCTGGAGTCCAGGTGGCAAATATTCAAGAAGGGCCTGAGAAACCTTGACAAATGTCACCACTAGGCTAGGTCAACTAAGGTGAGAAACGAGAATTAAACCATTTTTTTTTCCTTAGCAATTGGAAACAATTTTCTAATATGAGGACCTTTTGGAGAAGTGGAGGTAATTCCTGGTCAATGTGGATTCTCAAGAGACAAGAAAAGACAAATTAGAGACCAAGTCCTCAAAGCTCAGTCTGATTCTGGTAGGTGATGTGGATAAGACTCTGCAGATTTGCCCCTTGAAGGAGTTGTCCTTGAGCTCTGGAAGGTTGAGCATCTGCTTAAAGGACAGTCGCACCTGCAGTGACCCGTCCACACTCTGGTGTCCCTGGAGCAGCAGCTCACAAAACAGCTTGTTGACCAGGAGGGTCTCCTGCTTGGTCAGGAACATCAAGTCCGGGTGCTCATCAACAGCTCCTTGGATGGGCGACTGCCCAAACCCCCCTTCACCGCGTGGCACCCAGAGCACCACCAGCTCATCTCAGGAAGCTGGCGCCTTTCTCACTTCCACCCCAGATCAGTAGTGTTTTTGATATTTCAAGTTTATGTCCTAGAAATAACTAGCATTACAAAGGAGAAGTTATCTCAAATTTTTAAAATATTGGGCATCAGATCATTCAGAGATAAATTAATTGAACTGAAATATGTATGTCCTTAAGATTATTTTCCTTTAGCCTTTAACTTAATTTTCTTTTGTTCAAATACTTGTCTGTCAAAAAAATTGCATTGCTCATATTTGATGGATTATGTCCTTCAGTTTTCTGAGTTATATTTCCCACATTCACTTATTACACACTAAGTAAAGTAGCAGAGCTTGTCCTCAGATACCTCAAAGACAGTTTCAAGGAACCATTCAACTAACGTATGTAGAAAACGATACTTATGGGTGTCACAGTCTCCAAAACTTTGAAAGCAGTTTTTATTTAACAAAAGAATATTTCCAGTAAGATCACACTTTTATATGAAAAGTAATCACTCTGCTTTGTTTTCTCTATTTATAGATAAATTATATGTAGGTAAATTGTGGGTCACAGTTATCTTTTGAAACTTACTGCTTAAAGATGTAAGAAAAATCAATGTGCCATTTGAATACACTTTCAAGTTCTTTCAAAGCCAACACTTTACAACTTTTATCTTCCTTTCGCATCAACTTCTTTTTAATTGCAGTTCTCTATTAATAGCATTTTTGTTTAAAACTGTTTCCCCTTTCCTCTTATTTTACTTCCTTGCCAGTTGTATTTTTCTGTTAATTTTACTCTTCACAAGACCAAATATTTTCTGACAAAGGTAACAAAACACCATTCTAAAAAATCCCTGCCCTTTGAAAAGAGTGATAATAACTTTGATCACTGTGTTTGTATAATTAAGGTGCAGGCTTTTGCTTTAAAAGAGTTCGTCTCTTGCTTTGAATCTGCGACAGCATGAAGTATTTACTGAGATGAGCACTCTGTTGGAAAGTCCCTGGTCTCCTTTGGTGTCACATCTATCTATGTCCCCAGACTGCTCATCCAATGTTCCAATGACAATGATTAGCAGGACCCCCCACGAGTTGCAGATGGAATGAGGCAGAGCGATAAGGCAAGCTGCCTTTCAGATCAGCAGAGAGAAAGGCCTTCTTCACAGGAAGCCCAAGAGGAAGCCGTTTAAACAAGCGTGCAGAAAATATTGGGGTAATTACCAAGCACCAGGAGGGGGTCTCAGCATTGAGAATGGATTCAAAAATTCATTCAGCAGATTAATTGATGTTTTTCCTGCAGCTTGTCTTTGGAAATAATTCCCATGGAAATTCACAACTGAGAGTGGGGAAGTGTATTATGAAAAGATATTTTCATTATAGCATACATATTTACTGATGTTTGAACTGCATTTATTTCTGCCAGCGAAGCTCTGATGCTTTTGATCACTCAGCTTTGCAGTTTTGCTCTCAAAAATAAGCCTCTTGCACCTACAAAAGCCAGAAAACTTTGATGTGTGAGGGTCTATTATAGGAAGCTTCTTAAAGAATTCTGATTATTGGAAATATCTAGGCAAGCTTTTTGTGACTATGTTTTCCTAGCATAACAGACTTGAGTGCCATTCTGATGTCCAGTTCATCTAGAAGGAAATTTGCTGTGTGTGTGTTTGAGCGGGAAGTGCCCTAAAGGAGGAGAACCGGCCTCCCCAGTCCCACAAGGCTACTGCGGTGGAGCATCAGTGACATGACAGATTTGTTTCTGGGGAGAAGCAAATCGACCTTTGCCTCCTTCTTTCTTAACCAGCTGGCAAATAAAGAACCTTGACAGCAAAAATACAGAGATAGCTACTTATCAAATGTACTGGTTTGGAAAAGATGTCAAAAAGCAAAAATATGTGTATGGGCTATGTGCACATGTATATAGCAGAGTGTTTATGGAAGACAGAATTGGTCTTAAAAAGGGCACACCTTTCTTTTGGAAATAGAGATCTGTCATTCTGAAAAATGGAAGGAAAAACCGTTAACATTGTGTTGCTATATTATCGTTGGAACCTCTGGGAAAATCTGTTTATGATGTCCAGTTTAATTGCAGATTGACTTGGAGTAAATTAATCTGAGTATGCTCACTGCAGATGTCTGCTCATGCAAGTAATGATTCTAGGAACACTTGGGAGTTTGAGACTATGGATTTTCATTCCTCTGAAATGGTTGGTTCACATTTCCCGAGAGGAATGCATATGCTATTCCCTTCACCTTGAATGCACTTTCTTTCTTTGTGCACCTGGCAGGCTACATTCATGCAACTAGAGCTATAGTATGACTTTCATGGGCCCCTGCCACTCCAAAAGAAAAAAAAAAAAAACTTATGGTTTACAATCACAATGATATAAAGATGAATGGATTGGTATTACATATTGAAACATTTTCTTCTACCTAAATACTTTTTCCTGACCTAAAGGAAATTATGAGTCCTAGGCACTATATATTTGTGCCTGTTGTATCGGTAGGTCCTGCATGTATCAAGGTAAAATATTGACAGTTTTCTCTATGTTTCCTATAGCAGACCTATTGCAGGTCTTACAACAACTATTTGCTTCCTTACCTGGCTGACAGATCTTGGATTTTTTTTTAGAGTACAGCCAGTAAAAAGGCACAAGGAGCAGACTACTCTCCAGTACAAAGAAATAGGCCATGACGGGCCCATTGCCATCGTGGTAATTCTCCATTTTGTCAACGAAGAGATTTCGGTTGGCCATCTGTAGATCATAGAGGGATATATGGTTGAGTAGACCAGTGGAAGGAATGCAAGTACTTGATAACATTGTTGAACCACTTGGTATTCTTTTTAAATTATGTGATAAATGTTCTCAGTGTTTGTGCCTTGTCTGGTTCAGTATTTTGTTACTGGGAGCGTAACTAGTATACTTTCTTTGCACTTCCTGGGAGGTGTAGACATGTTCCTTTTTTTCCATTATCATAATTTCACCTTAGTAACTAATGTTGAACATAACAATGTCCCCACTAGATGGTAAATTCTGTCCAGTTTGTGAGAGAATCTTGCTCAGTAAATATACAAATTTTTGTTTAATTACAAAGTAGAGGTTATTAAGTTGTATTTTTCTGAATATACTTTCCTCCCCTTAATTAAAAGTCAAGATGGTGGTGTTTGGTACCTTTCCCATTCCCAAATTGTTAGCAGGTTCTGGGTTATCATTTGTCTGAGCCAAAAAAAAAAAAACTTTAACTTAGTTAATTTCTTCTTCATCTACTCCTCATTTATTTATAGCTTTGTTTATTATACTCTTTTCCTGACCGAAGACAAGTATCCATGTTATAAAAGATGTAAATAATTAAATTTGGTAGCTCTGCCATCAGTTTTATCCTTCACTATATGCTCAGCATACAGTACCTGGCAGATATTTGACAATTTGAAATTAATTATGGTTAAATTAATTTTAAACCTCTTGTTGTATATCCTCTGCAGTGTTATGCTCCATCTTTTTTCTCTCAGTTTCAAAATGTCAAATATCCATACTTTTTCTTTTCCTTAGACTCAAGCTTTAACCTTTGGCGAGGTTTTGTAGAGCAACACTACTCTGAAATTTTCAAAGGATGTGCTCATAGTTCCCTCTTACGCATTTTTAGTAGGTTTTGCTCTACTACCCTCTGTCAAGATTAGCTTGCCTCTGCTAGTTCTACTTAGGAGCATCAAGTGGTTTTGAAAGGGGCCATATTTCTTGCCATTGAAGAAAGGACTGAATGAAGTTAAAAGCTGTAAGATGGCACATAGGGGATGGCAAATAAGAAGATAAGAGCATCACAGTGTTCTTACTCCATTTTGTCTATTTCCCTAAGGAAAACATGGCATAGTCCATAGAAACTTAGCGTCACACTTTGCTACACCAGTCTGTAGGACAAATGCCAAAGCACCCTGGATTTACAAAGCTCTGTAATCCTAATGTGCTATTGGATTTGCAGTAGACTGGCTCAACCAAGTGCATCCTCCAGGACAGACTCTTCTACTTTCTTCATGTTTGTACTTCCCCTTCAGCCTCCAGGAGGGCCATGTTTCCCAGCTCATGCTGCCTGGGATTTGGAACCTCAATTCTCCCCATTTCAATCTCCTTCTCTCCTCTGCTCTACTCTCCCCTCTGTTGCCTGACATGAGTCTTCCTGGTGATAGTCTTTGAGCATTCTTTTTGTACAAGTAACCCATCCAAAAATACAACTAAAATTTAGGTGGCATCGCCCAGTAAAATGGCCTTTTATTTCATTTACTATAAATATGCCACTGTACTGAACAGATAAGTTTGGTTTCCCAGCCTTGGGGGGATTGGCTGCATTAAAAATTATGGTTTCTACAGGAGCAAGTCTGGTAGGTAGGTGAGTAGCTGGTCAAACTAAGTATTAAGGTCAATAATGAGACTCCCTAGAGAGTCTGAGAACAAACTGGGGGGAGATAGTAGATATGGTTATATCCATGTAATGTGTCTGTGTTGGGATTTTAACTTAAATATCTAGTTCAAAGTCTACTCGCACAATTAATCACTGGAAAAATTAATTATAGCCAATATTTGTGCATTACTTAATAAGGACACCCTGCTAACATACAATTCTGAGTGTGCTACTTATAGTTTTGCTCAATAATCAACTAACTGTTGACTGTCCAAAGTGGATAATCATGATTTACTTTGAAATAACAGTGAAATTTTATCATAATGGTGATACCAGTATTCAATACATCCTTTTTTTTCATACTTACATTTTAAAAGTAATCTTAAAAAATAAGATTTAATGGAGTTCAGTAACATTCTTACTCATCTAATTCCCTTTGTTTTTTTCCTGTCAGAATATCAATATCTATGAAAACACTAACAGAAATGAATATTGGCAGATACTAATTTGTTTAATGCATGGAGTAAATAAACACAGGCACATACAATGGAACGAAACAACAAGAACAATGGCACAAGTGCAGTGAATAAAATTCCGGAAGACTGCTATACGTGTTTCTTAAGTAAACATTACTAAGAATGAAACATTTTGGAGAGTAAAGATTTAAAATGTTTCAAAATATTTAAAAGAGATGAAAGAAAAAATGCATGTATTAAATGGTCAGAATATATTGTAAATTTGATGCATTTATATTAGAAAGTGAAATACTTCTAATTTGTTAATTAAATGAACATTAAAAATTTATAAAGATATCAGTAGTTCAAAATAACACAATATCAATAAGAAAAACAACAAGAAAGGTCTCAATATAGGTCTAAAAATACTTAGGGAAATGCTTAATTTAAGCTGTCTACTCAGCAGATCAATCTTTAGGCAAAATGCTTTTAGGGAATGTGTTTTTTGTTTTTTTTTTTAAATCAATGGTTTGTTACCCAGACAAGTATGAATTGGGTTTTCTGAATATTTTAATAGTAAATGCCTATAGGATATGTGTATTTCATAGCCTTTGCTTCCACATATGTAAGGATTGAGGGCATCTGACGAGGGAAAGCAAACTGGGCAGCTTGATGACAACCACTGGCCAGGTTTTCCTAGGTTACCTTCAGGTGTTATCTTTCCTCTGCCTGTGATTCAATTTCTTCGCAATTTGATTTAAACCTTACATTTCCCCAATTACAGAGCACATAATCTCTGTTTTCCTTTTATTCATTTTAAATATCCCAAAGATATGAATTCATAAGTGGCCAGTTTGGTTTTCATAGACTTCCTTCATTTTTCTCCTTTTGTAGCATTTTAAATTATAAGAATTTAATTGCATAGTGTTTATTTATTGTTCTTCTTTATATGTTTTCTCTTTGAGAAGCTTTGGCTTTGGAGGCTATTTCTTTGAAGTCTTTCACATGATTTAGTGTCATGGGGGGTGCCAAGTATTTTTCTAGAAGAGAATGTTAAAAGCCTCAGGTTTTTTTTTTTTTTTCATGCCTCAGTTTTTTATGTTCAGATTTAGAAGAACCATTCTCGTTTTCTTAACTTAGAGAATCCATAATAAGTAAGTCTAGTCAGCAATCTACCATGTTCTGAGTAATCTGTGTACATCTCCACATACAAATCTCAAATTTAAAAAAAAAGAAGAAATAAAACATTGTCAGTGTTAAATTCTAAAATCAGCATGTGTTAGGTGAGAGCATACTTGTTTAAAAGTTAGAGTGATAGTACAGAAGCAGTACGCAGTGCTTCGAATTTTGTACATCCTTATCTTCTCAGTTTCAACCTGATGACATTAAATACTCAGTTACCTAATTCTTTTCTTACCAAGCAACAAACGTATTGATTATAATTCAATTTCCCATAGTGATGGCAAAAATTAATTGACAGGAAGATACAGTGACCTCATTGTGTTCTGCATATTTATATCATTTAAAGTAGTCAATTGGATTTTGTTCCTTTATAAATACTATAAATATCTTCCTTTTTTTTTTTTTTCACTTAATTGGCCCTGGAGAGATGGATATAATTTTGGCAAGCTGACAATGGCAATTTCTAAGCCTGCAAAACCGAAGCACAAAGTCTGGACCAAAATAAATTAAAGCCTTGCCATACTATTAAATGTCATGGCATAGATCATGTGATCCTGTGCGAAAATTCTTCCCTGTTGTTGTGCATCATAAGCTCTTTCTATTTGCAACTTTTATGAGTGGTGGTTGTTTATTTAGCATTAAATATCTGGGTCAAAATTACCTCTTGCCACTGTACAAATTTATGATTTTAGGAAATCCTGCCCTGTTACTGTACTAATAGTCCATAGTACATTCTTTTTGTTTTTCTCCTTGTCCTTAAATCCTTCCTATCACGTTTCCGGCTTTTCATGGTTCTATGAACTTTCCAGGTACATAGAGCTTTCTACTACCGCTTCTCACAGTCACAGACATAGTCAGCTAGGTCTTCCTGATATATGTGTGTATTGCAACTAATTAAGAAAATCAAAATTTTCATTACCACTTTCAGCTTATTTGTTCTTCAATGTTCAGTAGTCATCAGTCTATTATAAATCTATCATTTTCAGCAGGTGATCTCATCATTTACTTATAGTATGTCTGACCTGAACAATTTCAGGTCACCAATTTCTCACCAAATTTATAGGGGAACACTGCTTTCCCTTTATTATGTTTCCATGCATAGATAGCTATTCCATTCTCCAGGCAGAGGCAGCTCACATACCACCTTAAGAGAGAAAAAAATGACATTGATTGGCCATTGTCTTGCTGAGTCAATGCATTAAAGGATAGTACTCGTCCATAGGCTGACTACTTGATGTCCTCTCTCTCTCGTTCACATTCTTTGTCTCAACAGCTGCTTCTTTTTCATTTTAAAGGTTAAGCTGCAATTCATAGGGTGGACTGGTAGACCACACATTTTAAACTTTATCCCAGGCAGCTTTTTAAATCCAGCTATAATATCAGTAAAAACAATATATTATTTATGTACTATATCTCTTTCTCAGTTGGTTCAAAACATTAAAAAAGTATAAAAAGTAGTAGTTTTCAAAACTGCCAACATTGAAAAAAATCATTCTAATTGTATTATATCATTATAATCTTTAGGTCAAAATGTACACTTACAACAAGTGTAGTAAGTAATGTGTACATAATGAATAATTAACTTTATTAACAACAGACAAGTTATTAACTCTCCCATCTATCTGCAAGTTTATTAATTACACTTTATTTGTTAAAAAAAATAGATGTTACATATCCCATAAAACTCCTTTATTTCCATTGCCAAGTTCCCCAAAGGTGGAAACAGATATTTCTCTCTCTCTCTCTCTCTCTTTTTTTTTTGCTGGTAAGAATCCATGCCAGTACTAAATAGTTTAGAGATGTAGATTTTCTTGACATTTGTGGCTGTAAGCTTATTTGCTTGTTGCCTTGGTTTTGTCTTAATTTACTGGCACCTGAGAGTTGCTTCCATACCCTCAAAGAAGCGGTGGCTAAGTACTTATGTGAAATTTTGTTGGGAAAGAAGCTAACTTTTGGTTCTTTTGGAGTTCTGTGACCCAAAATGTAATGTTCCTTATAATTCACATTAGATATGACATCTTTAAACTTACATGATTCTTCATTCCCTCAATATTATATTTATTGTGAGGATAATGTTCAGCTCCATCCATCCATCCATCCTCTATCATCACCTAACACAATGCATGGATGCATAGTGGGCACACTCGAAAATAACAGACTTTAATTTGTTTCATTATTGCTGTTACTTTGAGTTAATGGCCTGGTTGACAAATAAGTCAAAATCCATGCTTCTGTCCAGAAACAACTCAACAAAAGCCATTAATTCCACTGGAAATAGCCCTTTGACATAAAATAATAAATTTATGATATTGATTCCTTTTAGAAATGGGCAGAAGTTCCCCTAAATCTTAGAGAAAATCACTGGGTTGTCTATTATTTATTATACAGAAATCTTTGAAAAGTCATGTTTACCTTTTGCAGTGTAAAAATGTCCTTTTAAATTATAGTGCCAATACTTATACCTCCTAGTTGTGAAGATCCTATGGATTTAAATAAAAAGAGGTCACATACCTAAATGGAAATTAAAATGTGTTCAACTTCAGCATGTTGTTATAAGTGTATTCAAACACTTGTCAAACAGACCAATAAGGAAAGGACCAAAAGGTAAGAAGACACAACAGGACAAGACTAGTAGTTTTGCTATTACTTGAATTAATTACCCATTCAAGGTGGAAGAAAAATCTAAGCTCGTTCTTTTAGTAAAGAATTTATGTGAATGAAATTAATAAAGTAATTCCAAGTAGTAGCTCATCCCAAGGATGACAAATAAAATATTGAATATAATAACATTTAATTTACCTAACCAATCATTAGTTATTTCTCTTTGTACTCACTATAACTACTTCTTATCCTGATATTTGTGAAAACCACCTCATGCTGTCATAATCTGAATGGCTTTAAAAGTTAGAGTGAAGACTGCTAAAATTCAAGCAGGTGTATTGTCAGAAGTAGGCAGGGCCCCCAGCAGTAAACTGGGGGTTGAGAGAATAAAAGACATTCATGAGAGAAAAATCATAAGAATTCAACATAGAGAGAAGTGAAGGTGCATGGAAATTACCTGCTAGCTGCCCTTAATCATGACCATGCATTTCTCTGGCAGCAGATCTGAGCCTATGAATGGTGGCTGATTTGGTTAACTCTCCAAAGTTGAGAACTGCAAAGGTGCAGGGTCCGAAAAGCTATCATAACAAATATGTCTGAATCACAGTGTCTTCAGAGACTTTATCAGTATTATGGTACCAGGCCAGGCCCTTATTTTATCCTCTGTATTCAAGCAACCACATGGACAGTCAGAATCTCTCCTCCAGACACATGTGCCTCCAGGTAGTGAATTTAGAATGAGAATATCCTCCAATTCTCACCCCTAACCATAAACATTTCTAATAGAAAGTGCCTTTTGCTGTAGGTTGTACTCCCACAAATACTTCCCTTGATGCACTTGAAAAGGTCAAAGTGTGAATAAAGGCTAACATTGTTTATTGTGTAAGTAATTTAAATAATATGATAAAGCCTATCTTATTTATAACTTGTGTATGTGAGTCAAGAAACAGGATATGGGAAAACGAGAGTACTAGAATTTATGAATGTGAAGATAACATTTATTAAATAATTATCCATAAAAAAGATAAATAGCATTTTGATATTTATTCATTTGTTAATGTTATCTGAACGGTCTTTTCTCATCATTATTTTATGACCCTATAGTCACTTCAAATAAAATCCTATGAATGAATAAATACAAACAGCTTGTGGAAATACAAATAACTCTCCAAAGTTCATGTGTGTCAGCATACCAGAAGTTTTGACCTAGCAAAACAGACTCTCAGAATCCCTTATTTAAGCATCTTTGTTTTTTTAAGCAGAGTACTTTTTTTTTCATAATCAGCAGGGAAAAAAAAAGTCTCTGCATAATAGCCTGTGATGTATTCAATTGATCTGTATCTGAAACATCTTGTAAGGATTTAGAAGTGACTTCTATGGAGCTGAAATGTCCCTTACTAAAGGCTCCATTTATTAAGCCACCTTTCTGACTTTAGATGCAAATACATATGTATTTGTTTATTTAAGCTCTAAAATATTTGTGGGCAGGGTCAGCAAAAGTATGCTTCAGTTTGCTGTTCTTCATATACTTTAAAATATATTAAACTATAAAATGTCCAGTGCACTTTGATAACAATGATATGAATATTTATGTCCATTTACAAAGATTCACTAACAGTAAAATCCAGGAAAACTTACTGGTATAACACGCATATAAGATACAGTTTGGCTAAAATTGCATTATCGTTTTTTTTTTTTTTTAATGCTTGCTTTTAGATGCAGTTTGAGTTAAAACATCTGGTACTACTCTTGGATCTGACCTAATAAATTTATAAAATATACTTTGTAGGGTACTCTCACAAAGGGTTGATTCAGATTCCTAAATGGTCACAGAGAAATTTGATTAAGAGGTTTAAGTTCACTTTTGAGAAGACCTTTAAAAAATAATAAGCCTCAATGACATTAGTTGTATCTTTTTTTATTTTATTGCAAATAATACACAAATGTTCTTTGTTGTCTGTGATATAAAAGTATATCTCCATTATCAACTAATGGTTTTGTTGAATTCTCTTAAGTTCATCCATAATAGAGCAGGTATTAAAAGTATATCTAGAAATAAATTAATCTCTAACCCTTTAATATTTCCCCAAACTGAGAAGCATGGAAACATTTGTATAATATTTCAATAAAGGTCTTTTATCTATTTGTTAACTGTAAATGTATCGACCAGACAAAAAAATATGTGCAGAAAAATAAAAAGTGTTTGTCATAATCTGGAATCCTGATCTGAAGCAGGTGTCACTTTTCTGTTTCTTGTTAGTTCGTTTTCCAGGATTTCTTTTGAGGATCCATCATAGAATTCTAAGTGTTGTGTCCACTGGGATTTGCACCACTTGTTCAATCTATTTATACTGAGTTAATTAAGTGATAATCCCAAAGTATCAGAGGACATATGCAGTAATAAATGCCTGATTCTCTCACAGACGTGCCGAGACCACATGGTGGGGAGTCACAGGATGGAAAACTGTTTTATTGCCTAATGTCATATTCTCTTGTATAGGGAATGTTGCTATTAAACAATCTGTTCTCTTGTTTCCTGAGGTTTTATGCCTTTCATTGCATAATATTCTTTTGACAACCGATCTGGTGCTTCTGAAGGGGATTCAAGCCAAAGGCTTGCATACATGAAATTTTACAATTTAAGGAAGGGATTAGCCCTATTTAACAAATTTGGTCAGTCCCATTACCAAAATAAAACAATATAATTTAATTTTCTATTTGTTAAGTAAGTTTCATGAACAAAGAAAAATTCGTAAGATGCTTTTATTTTCTACTCCATGTTGACCTTACATGTACACACACACCATACACACAGAAACAGAAATTATATTTTCTGACTTAACATGCCTAGTTGCCCATTTAAGTCTTTTTAATCTCATCTGTTTTGTTGAATGTAAAAATGTCATTGTTCTTGTATTAGCGCTAAAGACCATTATGAGAAAAAAGAAATGTCTGTGTATATTTATGTCCTAGAAATACCATGACTGATTTTTAGCTATAGATATAAAACTGTTGGGAATAATTTCATTAAAAAATATAAAAGATTGACCAACCTAGAAAGCTCACTGTTACATTCATATGGTTTCCTGAAGAAATGATTAAGAAAAACTCTATGCAAAAGTGACACACTCTTGGTGGAAATGTACAATCGCTGTGGAAAATATTATGGAGATACTTCAGAAAACCAAATATAGAATTACCATATGATCCAGCAATGCCACTCCTGGGCATATTTATCCAGACAAAACTTTCCTTGAACAACTTACATGCACCCCTATATTCATCACAGCACTATTCACAATAGCCAAGACATGGAAGCAACCTAAATGTCCCTGGACAGATGACTGGATTATGAAGATGTGGTACATTTGCACAATAGAATATTACTCAGCCATAAAAAAGAACGAAACAGTTTGCAGTAACATAGATGAAACTAGAGACTTTCATACTCAGTGAGGTAAGTCAGAGATACCATATGATTTCACTTATATTTGGAATCTAATGTATGGCACAAATGAACCTATCTACAGAAAAGAAACAAGCTCATGGACATGGAGAACAGACCTGTGGTTGCCAAGGGGGAAGGAGAAGGAGTGGGATGGACTGGGAGTTTGGAGTTAGTAGATGCAAACTATTGCATTTGCAGTAGGTAGGCAATGAGATCCTACTTTACAGCACGGGGAACTGTATCTAATCACTTGTGATAGAACATGATGGAGGATAATGTGAGAAAAGAGATAAATAACTGGGTCGCTTTGCTATACGTCAGAAATTGACAGAATATTGTAAATCAACTATAATAAAAATTTTTAAAAAGCAAAAGAAATCACAAGTTCACATAGTAATCCTTCTTTAAAGATGAATAACTTCCTTCACCCCAATTTAAAATGTTGACACTAAAAAGGACTTGAAGGGCACTTACAAGCTTATAAATGTGTGAAATTCAAAAATTTGGGAATTATTCACCTCCTGGTTCTGCTGTGACTAATTAGTTACAAAAATATTTTACCACATTGGTCATAAATCTTTTCCTTTATTAAATGCAGCAAGATTGAATTGGATTAGCTATTAGTTTTGTCTTAAAATTACTTTTTGAACTTTGGAATTCTGAAAAAAAAAAAAGAAAAAACCTTCAATTTCTTGGGTATGATTATTTGAGTAGAGTGTGCCTTTACAAAAATAAATAGCTCTTAAAACAATGCTGTCTGCAAAGACAACAAAATTAAAAATCAGTCAGACGGGAGATACTGGATTATTTGGTTCTAGATAATTAACTTCTTGTCACCATTTTCATTCATAGAGCATCCCCAGAAACCTCTGGAGCAACATTACAGAATTTTAGGAGTGGTCTGGAAGTCCAATGTGTTAACATTGTGTCCCTGTTATTATTGCTAGTCTTAGATTGTAACTTCGGTAAAATAAATACCCATTTTTACCATGGGTAATATAATACTGCACTAAAATATTAACAAATAAATAGCATTAATTTGGTTATAAAATAATAATATTTCCTCGCATCAGGCAGTATTCAGTATTTCTACATTTGAATGTCACATCAATAAATTTATTTGTTGCATGATGAAATTTTTATGAAATACAGTGTTTTCAAGGTAAGCAGTTGGTGTAGAAAGGTATTGAGTGCAGATGCACACCAACTTCGTTTCTCACATGTCTTTGGGAATCTTGCCGTCAGAATATAAGCTCCATGACAGCAGAGTTTCTGTTTTTTTCTGTTCCGTTCTTGCTATATTACATGGATACCAAGTATATTCAATGGTGTCCGCTAGAGAGTGGACACCAAATTAATAGTTACTGAATAAGTTAATCTCCTTAAAACTATTACTCGTAGTTTCTTTGTGCTTCAACGTTTTAGAAAATACAGTTAGAGGAAATGAAATGGCCAGAAGGAATTTTCTCAGAAAGAAAAAGCATAAAAATGAAAGCAACTCCGTGATTCAAGAGGATCATAACCTTGGATATGGTATAAAATATATGCATCCAAGGATCCTAAAAACAATTTTTGTTGGCATTTTAATTAAGAAAACTTATTGGACTCATTAGTTATAATGACAGGAAGAATGAAATCCGTGATCTTAGTGCTGTATAATGCAATCAGACACCATATCAAATCTTGATTGCATCATCACCACGTCTCTGAATCAGGCTGGAGACAGTGTATGTGCCTTCACTTTAGCAAAGAAACAGATCATCATTAGCACTGTGTTAACATGGTTGGGATTGAGGCCTTGTGAATTGTGGCATTATTTACATATTAAATAAATAGCAGCACCGTAGAATTGCAAACAATCCTTTTGATATATTAGTGAAATCGCCCCTCCATTTCCTCAACAGAAACCATTAGTTTCAGCACTGGGTTTGACTTTTTCTTGATGGTGCTGTAACAGAAATGTTGAACCAAAATAGTGAATGAATTTCTAGCTAGATTCTTGAAACCTGTGGCCCAAACTGTACCATGACATGAAATGGCTTGTGTTAAAAGAAATCTGTCTAGAAAAGACTAACTTATTTAGAATGATTAGGTGCTGGTATCTATATTTGATAATGTTACATATAATTATAAGTACATTAAAATAACAGATGGTAAGGCAGTTTTTAGAGTATTAACTGCATTTAAAAAAGATAAATGAATAGGGCTTGGTCTTTCTAGGATGTGGAGAGGTAAAAGGAATATACCTCTTACAGGTGTAATAAAAAAGATTCAAGTGTTGAAATGTGGGTCATTATTTTAAGCTTACACATAAGGAAACAAAAGCTTAGAAAGCTCAAGGTTTGTTCAAGGTCGTCTGAATTTCGCTTGGAAAGTATTTTAATAAATTGTTTATTTTAATACTCTACTTTTATAGATAGAACCAAGTTATTTTTATTCCTGCACTTTCTTCTTTCCTTTGCACTGTTGAAAACAGCAGTATCTATATGATAATGTAATAAAGGAAAAAGAACCAGCAGCACCTTTATTTTCTATTAATTATAACACCTGGATCATTTTTGAGGTTAACTTTTTTACTGCGCTTTCTTTGGCTATAGGGTGATCTTTCTTATTTCTTCAGTCTAATATTTTCTTCTTAATTTTATGCTTATTCAAATACAATGGATTACATTATGGAGTATTTGGATCATTTTATCCCCCTTTAAAGGGCATTGTATTTTATTTTGCCAAGTGTTTAAATTGCTAGTTTATACTTTAGTCCTGTCAGAGTTGATCTTGTTCTGTCTTAAGAAGATTGTGTTTCTGTCCTGTTCTTAGTATAGGGCATGTCCCTTACCACATGGTGTGGTCTCCTTACTTTGAAGCCAGGGCATCTTCCGGAGTCGTGACTGGATTTTCAGTGTGCTCACAGGGGTCTTTCCATTCTAACCAGACAGGGACTCACATGTCTTTCCGAAGTGAACCACTTAGCCTTCATCCAAGGACCCTGGATGATTCCCCCTATAGACATGCGGAGCCCCCTTTCTGACAAACCCAGAGGTGGATACTTTGGCTGTTCTTAGGAGCACAGAACTCTGCTGTCTTTCTCCTCAGTTCAGCAATATCACTGCTCATTTTCCTCCCTATTTGGCAGCTCCGAAGTGCCTCCAGGTTGAAAGTTGGGGCCATCATGGCCCAGTTACCTCCCGTGTTTCCCTGCTCTCCTCAGTCAAAGTTCTCCTCTGCCTACTGTCCCATGCTTGAAATAATTTGTCTCATATCTATTTATCTTGTTTTATAGCAGTTTGTGTGAAGAGATCAAATCTTGTACAGTTTACTCTGTTGTGACTGAAAGCAGGCATCTCACCATAGTAACTTGTCAAAACACAAAGGAGGCTATACCTCTTTCTTTTTTTTTTTTTTTTGTCTTTTTGCCATTTCTTGGGCTGCTCCATATGGAGGTTCCCAGGCTCGGGGTAGAACCGGAGCTGTAGCCACCAGCCTACGCCAGAGCCACCGCAACCCGGGATCCGAGCCGCGTCTGCAACCTACACCACAGCTCACGGCAAGGCTGGATCGTTAACCCATTGAGCAAGGGCAGGGACTGAACCCGCAACCTCATGGTTCCTAGTCGGATTCGTTAACCACTGCGCCACGACGGGAACTCCTACCTCTTTCTTGATTAATTTTTCATTGAATACTCCTTGTCCTTAGAATAAATTCATATTCTTTATTAAGACCTATTAGGTTCTCCTGACTCCATAATTCATCTCCTGATTCCTTTCAAATATCTAATAAGTATCTCCTTACTTACTTGACTCAAGACACACTGATTTCTTTCAGACCTGGAATATAGTCAGTCATCATTTCAGTACATTTACAAAGACTGTTCCATCTGCATGAAATAATTTTTTCTATTCTTTGTCTGTTAACTCTTCAAGCTCCAGTTCAAATTCTGTTTTCTCTTGGGAAAATTTTCTGACCACGTATATAACCTGTATTTCTTTCTCTTATAAAATTGTATTTTTTTTTTCCTTTATAGCCCTTACTGTTATGTTGTTCAAATGTTTATGTGGATGTTTATCAGTAGGTAATATGCATTCAGTGTATGAAGTGCTTTGGAGAAAAAAGACCATTCGGGTGTAGAGGTATGTGCATGTGTATTTGTATTATAAAGAACTGGCTAACAAGGTTATGGAGGATGAGAAATCCTAAGATCTGCATCAGTATGCTAAAAATCCAGTAGAATGCATGACATAGTTCTAGTCCGAATGGCTTAAAGACAAGAGAGACTACAGTATAAGTTCTAGTTTGAGGCCAAGTTCAAATGAAGGAAAAGACTGATGTCCCAGATCAAAGACAGTCAGGCAGAGAAAGCAAATTGTCCCTTACTCTACCTTTTTGTTCTGGTCAGGACGTCCTTCAGTGGATTGGATGAGACCTGCTCATACTATTTGAGGGCAATCTGCTTGATTTAGTCGACTGATTCAAATGTTAATCTTATACAGAAATACCCCCGGAACCCCTCAATTACAAACCCAGAATAATATTTACCCAATATCTGGGTACCCTGTGGCCCAGTCAAGTGAACCCATAAAAATAACCATGACAGTCCGTAAACATTTGTCAGCTAAATAGAGTTGAGATCTAAAGGATGCAGGGAATTAGTAGTATAAAAATGGTAAAGTGTATTCTGGACAGAGTAAACTCCACATGCAATGGCATGGACATAGGGAAGAGGTTTATATACTCAGGAAATGAAAGTCTAGTTGCTTGGAGCTCCATAAGTGAGTTGGAGAGTGTTAGGTGGTGAATTTGAGAGGCTGCAAAGAGGCCACGTATGTAGGACTTCATAACTTCTTGTTATTCAACGTGTGGTTCTCAAACCATCAACAGTGGTGTCTCTTGGGATTATTTTATTTATTTATTTATTTATTTATTGTCTTTTGGCCTTTTCTAGGGCTGCTCTAGCGGCATATGGAGGTTCCCAGGCTAGGGGTTGAATCGGAGCTGTAGCCGCCGGCCTACACCATAGCCACAGCAACATGGGATCCGAGCCGCATCTGCAACCCACACCACAGCTCACGGCAACGCCAGATCCTTAACCCACTGAGCAAGGCCAAGGATCGAACCCGCAACCCCATGGTTCCTAGTCAGATTCGTTAACCACTGAGCCATGACGGGAACTCCTCTCTTGGGATCTTTTAAAGATATATAGCCTCAAGTCTTACCCTAACCCACTTAATCAAAATCTGTATTTTAATAAGATCTCAATATGAGATATATCCCAGATATGTAATTTTGATAGAACATGGTGATAAACTATTTATTGGTGATGATGACTCAAGGCTAACTTCCAGATTATATGCCTTGATTAAAATGATTAATAAAAGGGTCATGTACTCAGATGGAGAGCCTATAGGAAGGGCAAGTTTGGTACATGTGTATGTATGTGTGGTGAATAATTCAGGCTTCTAGTCTTGTCTTCTATTGGAATTGACATTGAAATATCTGAATAGTGATGTCCAGGATGCAGGATGTAAAGGTCTAGAACTCAAGAAAAATAAATGTGTTGCATTCAAGGAAAAGTAAACTAGGAACATGTAAATACATTAGTGTAATAATAGACAGTTCAAGAAATTGTTAACATGAACCTAAAGAGTGATTTAGAAATAAGACTTTTAAAAATAAAAATTTAAGAGTTTAAACTGTTGACAAGATGTAACTAATTGAACATAAGGTAAAGAGCAGAGTGAGTGATCAATGATGAATCCAAATTTCCCACCCTGTGTAATTAGAATAAAGAGATGCTAACAGAGATAAGAAATGAAGGAAGATGTTTAAGTGCATACATAGTATCCTTTGAAAATAATCATTTTGAAGCAACAATGGGATATTCATTTGTAAAAGTGATATACACAAATATATATGTGTGTGTATGTGACTGTGTGTGTGTGACTGTGTGTGTAAAAGTTGACCTCGGCATGCTAGAGTTACGTATTTGGAAGCTCTATGCATTAAGAAAATAGTTGAGATGTGTATCTAGATTTCCCCTTTTTACTAGCTCTGTTGAATTCCATTTGCACTCAAGTGGAATGAGTTCATTGAAGTCAACACACCACCCCAAAGGGTTGGCTGGTCATTGCTTAACTGGCATTCTGCCCAGGGAGCATATTGAGAAAACAAACAAACCAAAAATAAAGTCTGGCATCCATGAAAAGGAGTGAGCTAAAAGTGGTTGAAGCTTCCATGTTTGTTTTGTTTTCCTAATAGAAAAATCTCTTCAGTCTTGAAGGAGATTGAAATATCTAATACAGTGAATTAGACTTAAATCATATGAGAAAGAGGAATAAATATTAATGTGCATGACCCTAGATCTGGTGACTGCTTGATTACTAAGATCAGAGGGGTTAGCACTGGGGATAAGAAAGAATGATATTCATTCAGACAGCCCTAGTAATGTTAGTTAGAATATTGAAATGCACTATCTGGAATTAGAAATTAGCTTCTGTTTGAGTCCTCAAAGGATGGTCCCCACAACACAAACCTATATCCCAGCTGCCTCTGTTGCATCCACCAACTTCCTAGGACCCAATATCCTAGTTGCAGGTTAAAACTTGGGTCAGAAACAGGTTATCTATATCCTGACTCTCTGAGTTATATATGTCCATTCTAATTAGTAGGTGCTTATAGAAAATGGGCTGATTGGCCCCAGCTCTGCAGGTAACCTGTGCTCTGAACCATAAGAACGATGCCATTTAATGCAACTAGGAGGTACGTCTTAACAGAACACCCAATTGTTTTTGGCTATCAACGCTGTGACTTTGTATTAGTAAATTGAGATCCAATATTAGGCCATGTTTTAAACATTTATTAGCTCATTTGAGTGTTATAAGTACTCAGTTATAGTGAGAACTATAATTTTGCAAATGAGAAACTGAGATATGTTGAGATTAAAAAGGATAAATGATAGTTTCAATTTGAACTCCAACAGCAAGCAAGAGTCTCCACTTGTAATTGTTCCAGTGCCTTCAGTGGCATCTGGAGGAAAGAGTTCAACCTATCCATATATGTTTTCAAATAAATGAGTTTATATATAGTAAATAATAAAAAATAATACATTAAGTGTTAGGCATACCATAAGGAGTATGTAAAAGCGAATTTAATTATTGCTCATTCACCAGACGCTAAGGCATGATTCAGTATCATGAACAATTACCATTGGCCGTGAGCATAAAGGAGAAGAGTTTGGCCTAAGCTAGGTAATCCTTAAAATGTGAAGAAGAAACAATGCAGACAATTATTTTAAACTGTCATGGCTTTAACTTTAAAGATATGAGGGCATCTGAAAAGAAAAAAAATCATTTCCAAGAGGAACCAAAAAGTTTTAGAAGTGTTACTGCTGAAGCGAATGGTATAGAAAGTTCCAATCCTTTATCACGTACCAGCCACCTTCAATTATTAAGGGATTCTGATAAAGACAACATTTGTTCTTCCTCTTCTTACAGACTTTAAGCAGGGATTTTGTTACAGGGAATATTATATACCCAATTCTTAGTTTCAGGCATAGATTTCCTAACATATAGAACAAAAGCTTAGAAATAAACCAGATTGACACCTATTAAAACCAAACATTTAATCCAGTATTTGTTCCTCCAAAAGCTTTGTTAAACCTCACATACTAACATTGTTTGTGGCTTTTATACTCAAGTGGAGTATTCAGTTATTTTTTTTCAACAAAAAGTACCTTACACATGAAACCACGTATCCACTTTCACAGTCCAAAAGGCACCTCTAAAAATACATCAGAACGTTTCATCGGTTCATTTTAAGGAAGAAAATGTAGGCTGCATTAAGTAGGATATGAATGAGCAAGCAGAATAAACCAGTAAAATTTAATTAAGCAATTTAGCACACCATAAAAGCAGCAACACATAAAAGTGGAATGTGAACGACAGGGGGGCGGTGCACTGCAATTCCAGTCTTTTAGGAACCTAGGAAGGGGCACTGAGTGCAGCAAAAAGACATGCGTTTTCTATACGTTGTAAATTTAAACACAAGTAGTGGTTGAAGCCGCCTTTGCAGGTGGAAATTCTGTTGACTGTATTCTTTTCTTTTGCCTTGTACAGGTGAAGCAAAAGAATAGGCACAGAAGTAACTTCTTATGTAGCAAAGAAATGAATGTAATACATTCATATTTTGCTATAACCAGAAAGGAAAACAGAGAAAAGAGTGTCAGTCGTTTCTTGATTAATGCTTGGGGCCCACCTTTGATTTCATTGTTTCCTATTCAGAGAACCAGTTAATCTTAAGATCGCATCCAGCTGATATTGTCTAACCATAAGACATTAAAACTCTAGTAAGAGTTGTGACTCTTTGCATTGCGAGAATTCGAATCTCAACTAATAGTAACTGAAGCAATAAAGTTACGGTATTGACATAAATAACTGGACCTACAGAAAGATGACTCTAGCTTGAGATATGGGTAACTTTGGGAGTATGGTTAGTATTATCAGGATTTTTAAAAAATATATTTCTGCTTACATCTGTTTGGCTTTTTTTTTTTTTTTTGGTAATTTCTGCTTATTTCGTTGCAACAGGCTCACGAGGAGTCACATGCTCACAGTCTACAAATCTAAGAACTTGAATAGCAAAACACAGTTATTTCCTAAGAATGGCTGAGCTCTCTGACGTCCTGGTTTGGGTGACTTTTCTTTGAGGCTGGAGGATTGGCTAAATATGGCACATGTGCCCATTCTGCTGGTTGGAGGATAGTGTCAGGCACGCAAAATGCATGGAATGCTTCCCCCAGGAAAGAAAGGGTGCCCATTTTAGAAGAAGTGGGAAAGAACATTAGACCAACAGTATGAATATTTAGCTAACATTACATAATGTTTACATCCCAGGTATTGATCCACTACTCCACTGTTAAGTAACATATTTACAGAAGATAAATGAGTTATAAAAATAACATTGAACTCAAAGGTAGATATTATTGGATTATGCTCCCTTCTGCCTTTCAACTCTTAAGAAACATTACACAATGTTATAAAGAAAAAAAAATTCACTCCAGAAAATTAGGAAAAAATCAGATATAGAAACCTGTGAGATGAAATTTAAATAATGACGAACTCTTAGCAACAACATCAAAGAATTGAGTTAACATAGGATGCTACTCACTAGGCATTTTCTTTTTCTTTTAAATGCATTTATACATTTTATTGGAGTATAAGTGACTTACAATGTTATGTTAATTTCAGGTGTACAGGAAGGTGAATCAGCCATATATTTATACATATATATCCATTCTTTTTCACATTCTTTCCTCATATACTATCATAGAGTATTGAATAGATTTCCATGAGCTATATAGTAGGTCCTTATTAGTGATGCATTTTGCACATAGTGTATATATGCCAATCCCAACCTCCCAATCCATCTCTCCCCCCCCAGTGTTTCCCCTTTGGCAACCATAAGTTTGAAATCCCTGAGTCTGTGTCTGTTTTGTGAATAAATTATTCTGTATCATTTTTATTAGATTCCACATATTAGTGATCTCATAAGATATTTGTCTTTGCCTGACCTACTTCACTTAGTATGGTAATCTCTAGGTTCACGCACATGGCTACAAATGGCATGATTTCAATCTTTTTTATGGCCCAGTAATATTTCATTGTATGTATGTACCACATCTTCTTTATGCAGTCTTCTATTGATGGACATTTCGGTTGCTTCATGTCTTGTCTGTTGTGAATAGTTCTGCAGTGAACATTAAGGTGCATGTATCCTTTCAAATCATGGTTTTCTCTGGATATGTGTCCAGGAATGGGATTGCTGGATCATATGATAGTTCTCTATTCAGTTTTTTAAGGAACTTCCCTACTGTTCTCCACAGTCGTTGCACCAAATATATCCCCACCATCAGCGTAGGAGGGTTCTCTTGAAATGGGCTTCTTTTTTTAAAGGTTTTTTTTTTTCCTCTGTTATAGTTGATTTACAATGTTCTGTCAATTGCTGCTGTATAGCAAAGTAACCTAGTAATACATATATATATATATATTTTTTTCTTTTTCTCACCTTATCCAGCACAAGTGACTAGATATAGTTCCCATTGCTGTACGGCAGGATCTCAGTGCTTATCCACTCCAAATGCAATAGTTTGCATCTACTAACCTGAAATTCCCGGTACATTCCCCTTGCCAACCCCTGCAACAGCAAGTCTGTTCTCTAAGTCCATGAGTTTGTTTCTTTTCTGTAGGAAGTTTCATTTGTACCCTCTATTAGATTCCAGATATAAGGGATATCATAGGGCATTTGTCTTTCTCTTTCTAACTTACTTCACTTAGTAGGAGAGTCTCTAGTTCCATCCATGTTGCTGCAAATGGCATTATTTTGTTCTTTTTTATGGCTGAGTAGTATTCCATTGTGTATATATACTGCGTATTTCTAAATCCATTCATCTGTCAGTGGACATTTAGGTTCTTTTCATAGATTTTGAATGGTTGTGTTTTCCTTATCACTTGTCTTGAGGTATTTTTTTGTTTGTTTTTAATTTCCATCAAGATGGCAGAGGAGTAAGATGTGGTGTTCACCTTCTCCCACAAAAACATAAAAAAAAAAATTCCTATGTGTAGAATGATTTTCTTGATGCCTCAGTGACTTTTGAGAAAACTATAAAATGATGATTTATATTATGCTAAATGTTATAATTATTAGCACAGTATTTATTCCGGGGCATTGCCTGACCTGATATTTGCAATCTCAATACTTTGCTTTCTCTTCTGTTTCTTTTGTCTGGCCATTTATAATATGAAATATGGCTGAGGTGCAATGTCATATCATTCCAATGTGAAATGAGGGGCATCTGTGCAGCCATTGGTTAACATAGGCTCCTTTCAATGTTATGTAACTTACACAAGGACTGAGATTGGATTACTAATCTTCCATTTAATTTAGTCTCTTCATATATTGAAATTGTGGTCAGCTATGCCTTTTATGTTGGTTAGTTTAAAAAAAAGTTGAGTCCTCATTGAAGCTGTATGCTATCTCTTGCATTGTAATTTTAAACTAAAATATAGGATATTTCCCTAATATGCTATAAACTTGAATCACTATATTTTTAAAGCTAGAATTGTACAAAACTTTATTGCTTTAGCTCACATACTGTTTTGCACGAAAAAAAAGTGACTATGTAGTCATGTTTTTAAAAAAGGTTTTAATGCTTGATCATAATGTTAAAATATCTTGTTAAACTTTGTTTAAACCTGAAATTTATGTTCAAGATGTACTAAATTAGGTTTTTTTAATACATGTATTTCATAAGTGAGAAAATATCATTTAAATATTTTATAAGACATTCAAACTTTATTTCAGAAAATATTTACTAATTCTTTAAATTACAAACTGATTTAAAAAATTAAGTGTATATATCTTGGTCTGTTTACAGGCTGTTATATAATTAATACATTTATTTAATAAGGAAGATTATTAATACAGTGAATGTATCATAGAATTATCCTCATTTTGTGAAGAAGTCAGTTTTTGTATAGGAAAGGCATGTCATGCTGTTCAAATGTGGGCAGAGTAGTTATGTTATTTTTCAATGTTTCTTTCCCTCACAATTATGCCGCATTATTAGCTTTAGCATTTTGCTTTGATCAATGGGGCATTAGAGTGAATAAATGCAAATGAGGGTCTCTGATGTGCAATACCTTAAAAATTTTACTGGATCTCACAGTAATCCCTCGTTGATTTGCTATAACATTTCTAACTTTTTAAATTAACACATAGCAGTGTGTATTTTATAATAGCAATTGTCAAGTAGTTTTTCTTAAAATATACTTTTATTTCCATGTGTCATCACAATCTATTATGTCAAATGCTGAAATAATATGAACAATATGCTCTCTAAAAACATTTATTTGCAAACCAATATGCATTTTTGTGATGTATAACATACTTCAAAGTGTGGTCTGTGATTTCTTATTTTGATCACTTGTATATACCCTCTCATGATTTTTGAAGAGAATTAGCAACATTATCGCTACATTAGATTAGTTTTTCTTTTTGTCTATGATCTCTCTTGATAGTATGTGTACTGTTCTCATAAATAACCAAGGGCAAAATAAAAATAGACACTGATAAGTTTTATCTTTTCAAAAACTAAGCTAGTCTGCTAAGAACCGCCAGGAGATAATAAATTGAATGCTATGTAAAATATAGTTTACAAGGTTGGAGTGAGTTATGTTTGTTTTCATGAAACTCGCATGAAGGATAAAAAATAATTCAGGATTTGGAAGATGGATAATTTTACTTTTATTTATTTTTTTATTTTATTTTTTTTTCCACTGTACAGCATGGGGACCAAGTTACACATACATGTATACATACTTTTTCCTCCCATTGTTGTGTTGTGATGTAAGTATCTAGACATAGTTCTCAATGCCACACAGCAGGATCTTATTGTAAACCCATTCCAAGGGCAATAGTTTGCATCCATTAACCCCAAGCTCCCGATCCCTCCCATTCTCTCCCTCTCCCCCCAGGCAGCCACAGTCTGTTCTCTAAGTCTATGATTTTCTTTTCTGTGGAAACGTTCATTTGTGCTGTATATTAGATACCAAGTTATAAGTGATACCATATGGTATTTGTCTTTCTCTTTCTGACTTATTTCACTCAGTATGAGAGTCTCTCGTTCCATCCATGTTGCTGCAAATGGCATTATGTCATTCTTTTTTATGGGTGAGTAGTATTCCATTGTGTATATATACCACATCTTCCTAATCCAATCATCTGTCAATGGACATTTGGGTTGTTTCCAGCTCTTGGCTATTGTGAACAGAGCTGCAATGAACATGTGGGTGCATGTGTCTTTTTTAAGGAAAGTTTGTCTGGATATATGCCCAGGAGTGGGATTGCTGGGTCATATGGTAGTTATATGTATAGATTTCTAAAGTACCTCCATACTGTTCTCCATAGTGGCTGTACCAGCTTATATTCCCACCAACAATGCAGGAGGGTTCCCATTTCTCCATACCCCATCCAGCACTTGTTATTTGTGGACTTATTAATGATGGCCATTCTGACTGGTGTGAGGTGGTATCTCATGGTAGTTTTGATTTGCATTTCTCTAATAATCAGTGATGTTGAGCATTTTTTCATGTGCTTGTTGGCCATCTGTGTAGGGAGGTGGGTAATTTTAGAATATTTGGTAATGAGATCCAGTCAGACCACAAATGCCGTTAAGTGCATTTTTAATATCAGTGAAACTAAACAGATATCTGGATTTTGATACATTCTTTTTCTTTACCAAAAGATTGAGATAACTATCCCCTTCCTCCATTGAGCAAGAGCAGGTTAAAAAATGGGTAGTACTAAGGAAATTTTTACAAATAACAGAAACAGAAAATTAGAGTCAGAGGTGAAATAGAGGGCACAAACCACTGACTTCCTAAAGTACCAGGTGACACTACTGTCTAGAGTCCATGGGGAAACATAAGATAGCTGGTACATGGTTAACACCATTTCTGCCAAGAGAAGTTACTTGCATAGAGCTTTTGTGTCAGTGTGTGTGTGTATGTGCGTAGAGGACAGATGTTTGTGGGAGGTAGAAAGACAGGACATACTTTTAGCTCGTTCACATTGAGTGTCATATTCAGGAGAAAATTTGAGTGAGAGTCACACAGGTGTACACTGGCATTAATCGTTTTTCACCTGTCAAATTATTAGTCCAGTCACGTAATCATCAACCTTTTAATTCAGATAACATTTACCATAAAAAGTAATTATGAGAATTAAATGGAACAGTAATTATAAAATACCTAGAACACTGGGAAACACATGGTTTTTAAGAATTTTACCTCTTTTTTCTTATTTTTCCCTGATTTTATTTTCCTTTTATGAGAGCGGTGGCCAGAAAGTCCAAATATTAGATTAAGATTTTAAATGGGATACTATATAAAACTTATTTAAATAATTAAAACTACAGACCACTGCTTATTAGCATGGTAGAACATTAATTTACAAAGTGAAAAACCAGGCCATAGAGATTAAATGACTTTTCATAGATTATAGCTACATTATATCAGAACTAGATTAACATTCAATTTTCATCATCATTTCTTCTTCACACTTTGCCGTAAGATTTGTTAGATTAAGTTAATCATATACCAGCTAATATCTTAAACATTAATATTCAGATGCTCTCAATATCAATATGATTAACTGGTTCTTTTTAAGTAGAATCACATCTTTACTTATGTGGGAGCCAGGAAGAGAAACGATTCTACAATATTTCAAAGTTATTTTTCAACTTCAGATATACTTTAACCTTACCAATCCATTAAGATCCATTCAAATTAAATTGGAAATTATGTAACCTGATAGGCAGATCAGGCTTCATATTCACATTGTGATTGTATAGTAATGATCATGATGGAGAGAATTTAACCCCTCCTCTCTTTTTATTGTGGAATTCTTATTTTTGTTCAAAACTTGTTAAAAAAATCATAAAAGTAGGTCATTTTTTTTGTTTCTTTTCTAACACATTATTTTTGTCAGCAAGATATTTTTGAAGCAAAACACACTCAAAAGAGGGAGGGAATGAGAAGCAGAAGGAGAATGGGAAAAAAGGAACAAAGAAATATAAAAGGATGGCCAACTGAATACTGAAAGATTCACAGACCTAGCAGCCATGGTGTGGTTGCCTTGAACATTGTGACTTAATTTCTCCAGTCGTCAATCACTGCAACTTCTGATGTTTTCTTTCACTTATGAAGGCTCACAGAGCTGGAGAAACAGTTTATCTCAGTGCCTCTTAGCCATTAGTGCCCGTAAATATTGGAAGATTCAGTTGTAGAATTCTCGGCTGAACTCTCTTTCAAAGAAAACAAACAAACAAACAAACAAAAAAAAAAAAAACGATTCCTGTCTCTGTAGTCAGCTAAATGTGTATCAGAGAAAAGAAGCCTTTAGTGAATAAAAGACCACATTTTGGCATTAATGTATTTTCTTTGGTTGTTGATATGATGTCTAATTAACATTTTCAGAGTAATGAAGCAAATAAAACCTAAATCACTATGTAGTTGATGCATTTGACTCAGTAATGAGGATAATGTTATAAGCCTTTAGGTTCTTGGGTATCTTTTAAAGGTATCATGTTGTATAACTAAAGAAGGAATCAGTGATTGTATTTAGATTAGCCTCCTAATGAAGAGGGTTTTAATTTGGTACCATTGAATCTACCAGGCCTGAAAAGAAAAGCAGAGGCAACTGAGGAAGATATTGAACTTAGATGTATAGCAAAGAAAATGGGTAGTTTCAGAATTTTTGGACGAGGCTTCTGGAAACTGAATTTAGTTAAATTACAATTCTTTACTTCTTTGGTATTCAGCAGCAACAAAACTTACCTGACAATCATTTGAATTCCCCCTGCTGTTTAAAGTGTCCAAGGGAAAGAAACATGACATTGTATCTTATTGTTTCATTTCAGTGAGTTTACTTTAGGGTCCTAAGAATAGGAGGTAAGGTGACAAGAATTAGCAATAACTTTTAAATATTATTTATCTTTTTACAGCCTGCTTTTTTTCCTCACAAATTTCCTTCATTTTCTTTTAAACTGGTTGCTGATTGTTTAGATGAATACAACTACAAAGGAAAACTCATTTAAAACAGTTTCCTATCCATTATAAAGAAATATTATAAGAAGTATAAAGCATAAGTCATTACTGGATGCTTTAAAATACACTTATAAAAATTATGTGTAGCCCATTTTAGACCACAGCAGGACGTCAGTGCTCTTTTGGATATCATTCTCTCATGATAAATCATAATTTTCCAATTATTACCATTATATATATGAAAAAGCATTGCTTTGAATTGATGACAGAAAGTCTAGAAGCATGTAAAATTGCAAAGAAACATTATTTGATTTTAAAAACTAGAAATCACTCAAACTAGATTATCTCTGTATATATAGACTTGGCCTTGAATGGGCTAATGCCTTAGCGAATGAGAACAAGACCAAAAACTAAATCTAAAAGAGAGAAACTTCAAATCTACAGAATATACTTTTAAACTCATGATTTAACCTATATACATAAATGGTTAATAAAATGTAAACCTCTAGAGTTCGTGCGTATGAGTGTGTGTTTAAGTAACAGTCTTTAGAACACACACAAAAACCAACAGTCTCCAAGTAAATGCAGGCTTTATCAAATGTGAATCAATAAGGTCTTCTTATTAGATGACGGACAATATGTGGATCTACTCCAGACGCTTTCATTGCAAAAAGAGAAGGCACTTGCTGTCTAGTTGTATGATTCATGAATTCTTCTGAAGAGTAATGCTTGAAGCTGCAAAGTAATATTTTAAAGTCAGTGTATTGGAAAACTCTGAATTGCCAGAAAATGTACTTAAACTGTATCTGTCTTTAATAGAAAGTGGTAAAATAAATTAGTCTCTCCAAGAACTATATAGACAGGGAAATAAATATTTGCTAACCCATTATATTCTAATATAAAAACCCAACTTAAATAATTTTCTATTACAAGTACACTTTAAATATTTTTATTGACACTAGATTGTAAATTTAGTAGATCTGTGGTCCTTTCCACATGTTAAAAGACATTATTAGAGCATTATTCTGGAATTTATAGTAACTCCTTTTGTAGTTAAGAAGGTGAGATCTTTTCTGGCATTCTGAATTTTAGGAAGTATCATTAATTTGTGGAGTTTTATTAAGATCCTTTAATGTAGTTTATTTTATATATATACATGTATATATATATATTAAATATTACATATCTATGTGTACAGAGCAGCATGATGTATGACTTTCAGTGTGTGTTTGGCAGAAGATTGAAATTCATAAGATATTACTATGTTACCATAGAACACAGTCCATAGTCAAATAAGCTAAGAAAAATGTAGGATTAATCACTTCAAATGATTTCCAATATACTCATTTTATGTGACATTTTAAGGGGTGAGTATTCAACAGAGGTCTCTTTAGGAAAAAATGTTTCAAAAAAATCTTAGACTAGCAGTATATAACACTATTTGAATTTCAAGATCTGGAATTAACTGGCTTTGGGACCTAATTTAGTCAATTAACTCTTTTTGTAAAACTTCAAACCATCTTCATATATTTGTATGAATAAGATTTAAGAAGAATATGACAAAACAAAAATACATTGCTTTTTAAAACATAATAGAGTACCATATTCTTTGTCCTATGGCTTTTTTGCCACTTCAACATTCTAGACTCTTAACTGCACATTATAATCTGGAAACTTAAAAACAATCAATGTCCAGAACCACTCCTAAATCAATTAAATGAAGATCTCTGGGTTGAGGCTGGGCATTGATGTTATTAAATGCTCTCAAGATGATTTTAATGTACTTTATAGACAGAGAAACTCTGTTGTGGACTACATCTAAAGGAAAAGAAGTCAACCTTCCAAATCTAATCAGAATTATCCTAAAGCGAGAGTTTGTTGGTGGCCTAGAAGTTAGAATCTGGCATTGTCATGCTGTAGCTTGGGTCACTGCTGTGGCAGGAGTTGGATCCCTGGCTCAGGGACTTGGGCGTGCTGCGGGCATATCCAAAAAAATGTCCTAAAGTAATATACTCTATAAGATAGTGAAACAAGTATCTGGTCTTGTAACACTTGTTATTTGGCTCAGCTTCATATCCCATGCTAGTTACTGGAATTCACCCGGCAAAAATTTATTATGATCTGCAGCAGAATCTGGGAATAGGAGGTGGAGAGCACAGGTGAGAGTTAGCAAGTTGAAGATTGATGGCATTGATTCTGCTGGTTTTAGGAATGGGTGGAGAAGATGGGAAATTGGATGAGTGTTTCTCAGTCATGAAGAGAGGTGTGAAAGAACGTTTCTCCGTTATTCAAACAGTGCTTCAAAATATTCATGCCTGACCAATTCCTTCTCCTCACCCACACACGTCCAGATAGAGCTACCCTAGATATTTTGTTTTACTTTCATCTCTGCATGGAGAAGCACTAGCCTGGAAATTTATTTCAATTTCAGGATCTATGGTGAGTATCATACACATTAGTTTAAAAGTAGTTAATGGCTAAAATGCAAGTGCTATATAAAAGGATAACACTGCTTTATTTACTTCTTTACTGGTATAAAAGTTAGGATAAGAAAGAAATATTTTAGAAATTTTGAAGGCCATGCAAGGAATGAAAATGAATACTAAGTAGACATGGAGTGTGAAGGAAAAACTGGAATGCATTTGAAAAATGATGTATTGGAGGCAATTTTTACCTATTTGATAACTCACTATCTACCTGAGCATTATAAAAAAAAGTGCTAATGGTGGGCAGATATATCCAAAAAGCCTAGAGAAAATAAACGTTATACAAAAGAGTTTGGGTCCTGAAAGATATAGCTTCCACTAATTTCACAAAGCCTTTATCATCATTAAGACTCAATGTCTGATTATATATAAGATCATATGCTTGTTTGGAAGAATATTTCCAATGGAATTATTACAACACATAGCTAAGTTGTTTTGGAAACAATAATAAGGAGATCATTTTGACAGCATGGCTTCCTTTGTTTTCAAAACTAAACAGATGTTTTTAATCAAGTCTACACGTTTCCGTGTTCCTAGAGTCTGTTTTAATGCAAGTTAAATGAATTTGTTCTCTTAATTTTTTTCTTCAAATGATTTTATTGTTAAAAATTACCTTATCTAAAAACCCTTGCTCTTTCAGCAAGCTCTCATAGTATAGCGGCTATGAATTAAGCATTCATATTGAATTTAGAGACATACTGACTAACCCTATTGCTGTAAGGCAGGATTTGCTTCTAAATAGCAATTAAATTGCCATGTGGGCTAAAATCTATACTTCAACATTACCACCATCGTGTTATAGCTTATTTGATTCCTACACTTTTGAAATATACTTACTATTCAAATATACTGTTATTAAAAGATAAAATTCATACTACTAAATCCAGGATTTCTCATCTCCATTTTCTACTTGTCAAGTAATGGCGGCCTGGAAAGGCTTCCTTATTGCACTGAGAAAACAGAGGTTGAGTTCTGGTTAACAAATAAAATAGCGGTTTACTGACTTTAGTCGGTACTGTGATTCATAGCTCAGTTTGCCTAACCAGAAGTTTTGTGGTTTGAGATGTGGCTGGAAGAATATAAAGGGAAGTACCTAAATGCTGTGGGCTGAGATGGGCTAAAGGATATCAGAGAACCATATAAATAGCCAGCTAGGAATCCTTGACTCATGATAGCATGAGCTTGACTCATGATACCCACTCTAAAGGTAAGCAGTGCTTTTTCTATATATGGTTACCATTTCTTCAGACCTTCAGTGCTATTGAGTTGCCAAAAAAAGATTACATCTGCAGTCCTTTTATGAACATTGACGTATGTGTTAATTAGGTTAAAACTAATATCGAAGGTTAGCGTTCCAGAAGTAAAACATTTCAAAGGGTGCTCTGTTTAGTAAAACTAAAGTACAGTGATGTTTGGATGGGTGGGCGGAAGTCTGTCAGATGAGGTTTTCTCCACACGGAGCAAGGTAATTTCACAGTCATAAAAATCTTGAAATATGGGTCATCCCAAATTAATTCAGATGTGCTCTGTAGTTTAAGAACCCAATGTAGTTTAAAATACCCAGTTTTTTTAAAAATTGACTTTCTGAAGAGATTGGCAAGTGAAATAATCATTCTTTGTACTAAGAAAGAGTACACTAAATATTTAACTATTTGCAGTCTCCCTCTAACAACGAAGAGGGAGATCTGTCCAAAGGGATGTGAATGAAAATTATTAAAACTCAAAAGTAAATGCATGAGGATAAAAAGAAAATCAGAATGTTGAATAGTGTATTTGTTGAGAGAGAGAGAGAATATTAGACAAAGATATAAGGAAGACATCCACAGGGCTAACAAACTTTAGTGGAAAAGAGTAAATTTCTGACTTGGGCATCTATGGCATCTACTGCAAGAAATGTGAATCTCACTGCTTTCTGGCTTTCATTGTTTCTAATGCAAAAAATCATTTGTTACTTATAATTTTGTTTCTCTGTTCATGTTTTTCTCTGGCTATATTGCAGCTTTCTTTGTCTTCTAGTAATTTAACCTTGATGTATCTAGGATTAAATATAGTTGTGTTTATCTTCCATGGGGTTTGTTGAACTTGTTGGATCTGTGAATTGATACTTACGTCATCAATAATGGGGAAATTTTGACTATTTCTTCAAATACCTTCTTCTACACTTTTATCTCATTTCTCTCTATCTTGCAATCACATTACCTCCATGTTGGCTGGCTTGATCCCTTCTCACAGGTTTCTGAGCTTCAGTTTGTTTTTCTAAAATCTTTGTTCTCCCTATCCTTAATGATTTTCTTGGATTAGTCTTCAAATTTGTTAATTTGTTTTTCTCTCATCTTAATCATTCTGTTGAGCCCATCTTATAAATTGTCTGTTTCATTTATTATAATTTTCCAATCTGGAATTTCCTTTTTTTTCCATATATTGCTATGTATCTACTCATATTTCTTGAGTACTGAGTCAGTGTCATAACACTTTAATTCTTTAAACAGTATTTCCTTTAGTTTTTTGGGTCACACCCACAGCAAATGGAGGTTCCCAGATGAGGGGTCTAATGGAAGCTACAGCTGCTGGCCTGCACCACAGCCACAGCCACACCAGGTCCAAGCCATGTTTTCGACCTACACCACAGCTCATGGCAACACCAAATCTTTAACCCACTGAGCGAGGCCAGGGATTGAACCCTCAACGTCATGGATATTAGTTGAGTTCATTACCACTGAGCCACAATGAGAACTCCTCCTTTAGTTTTTTTGAACATAATTATAAAAGCAGCTTTGAAGTCTTATTCTGCTAAATCCAATACCTGGCCCCTCTTATAGACAGTGTCTTTTTTCTGAGAAAGAGTTACATTTTCTGTTTGGTTTGTTGAAGTTAGTTATTTTAGGTAATATATTGTAACCGTTCTGTATTCTGACTTTTTCCCTCTGCACATTTTTATGGCTTGTGCTTATCCTGTTTATTTGTTTAGAAACTTGTCATTACTAAAAATGTCAAAAGCAGGAGGTGTAAACATCTGATATAAGCCATATTTGGGATGATTTAAGCATCAAAATAAATAACATAATTAAAATATTGTATTTTAATACATTTAAATAAAGACGGTGAGTTTATTGAATATTCCAAAAAAAAGGGGGAGAGGGCACTTTTTTTTAAATAGAAGGTCTTCAGCAAAAAAAGTACCAAATAATACTAAATAATTTATAGAATTAAAATATTGCCATTTTGCAATTATCAAAGTAATAATTAATTTAGAAAGACGATCATTAATAAGAAACTCATTGCTGAGTTAAAAGAACAATCAGATATCATTAGATACTTCTTAGAATAGTTTAAAAAGAAAGATAGGAAATACCGTCTATTGCTTATGGAAATGCAAAATAGGTATAGCTAACTTTTGGGGACAATTTGGCAGTTTCTTATAAACTAAACATAATCTTACCATATGGTTCAACAATTGCACTTGTATTTACCCAACTGATTTGAAAACTTATGTTTACCAAATTTCTACATGCAAATAATTTACAGAAGTCATCCCCCCAAATGGAACTGTTATGATGTCCTTCAAAAGATGAATGGATAAAAGCCTTGTCATACCTTTGTACAGTGGAACACAATGCATTGATAAAGAAGAATGAGGGCAACAGCATGAATGATCTTAAATGCACCTTGCTAAGGAAAGAAGTTTGTATGAAAAAGATATATCATTCCATTAATATGACATTTTAGAAATGGCAAAAATATGAAAATGGATAACAATATCAGCGGTTTTGTGAGGATGAAATAGGTAAAACACAGGGAGTTTTATTTCAGAGATGTGCAACTCTTTAGTATAATACTATAATATTAGACGCATTTCATCATGGATTTTTCAAACCCATGGAACATTACAGCCAAAGAGTGAAACTTAATGTACACATGTAAATTAGGATGTAGAGGGATCCCAAGATAAAATGCAAATTGTGATAAAATAATCTACTGTATTAAAAATATATGACATCTCTGAAGGAGGTGGGGAGAAAATGGGTTGACCCAAGTAATTTTTAACAAGTGGAGACTATAAGGCTAAAAACAAAAGGAAGGATACATAAGCACTGTGTTGTAGTTGCGGAAGTTGTTTCTCACAGGTCTATGAGTTAACAAATCTGAAACTACGGTACAGGTATACCGGGAGTGAACAAATACGTAAATGAATTATGGATGTTGGGACCCAGGTTTCCCACTGTTGGAATGAGAGGCTACAAATAAGCAATAGAATAAGGCTAGAATGAAGTATTTATTTATTTTTTTTCTTTTTAGGGCCGCATCTTTGGCATATGGAAGTTCCCAGGCTGGGAGTTGAATCAGAGCCATAGCTGCCAGCCTGCACCACAGCCACAGCAACACGGATCCAAACCAGGTCTGTGACCTCCATAACAGCTCATGACATCCCTGGATCCTTAACCCACTGAGCAAAGCCAGGGATGGGATCGAACCTGCAACCTCATGGATGCTAGTAGGGTTCTTAACCTACTGAGCCACAAGGAAGACTCCCTAGAATGGAATATTTAATACTAGATTAAATTGGAGACATCACAATGAATCCAAATTCATGTTTGGCTTAATATTGACACAAATGATAGTTAGTATATAAGTAATTATAAATATGGGTTTATATACTATATTTATATTTATATAATATATCTAATTAAAATCTAGTAATTGATTATTTAAGATTATGTATATCTATCTATCGATAGATAGATTTCTAAACACATTTCTAAACTGTGTATTCTGAAAAAGCCTAAAGAAATGACAACCTAGTAGCAATGAATACATCCAGCTCCAGACGTTGGTTTCTAGTAAAAGGAGTGAGGGAAATGGCTTGGAGAAATGGCTCATTATGTTCTGGGACAGGAAATACACAAAATAATCCAGGAGCATCTTGTACCAGAAAGTAATGGAGTGCTTAAAGAACAAACCAGTGGAATATGTCCTAGAAGCACAACTGAGCTAGCTCTCATTGACCAAAGCTCAAGCAAATTGAGCAACAAAATGTAGAAATAAACTATAATGTAAAGTAAAAATAAATATCTGTAAGTCCATACTGATACAAATCAGTGATTGAATAAATCCGCATAGTGGAGCAAATAGACAAATCGCCATAGAGGAGAAATAAAAATAATGTATGAAGTTATTCCTTGCTTCAAGCGGTGGAACATTAGAGCCCTGTCACTTTAAGTGTGAGCTGCCCATAGTGGTTTCCTACCAAAGAGTAGAGTATAGAAAGAAAGCAAAGGAGTAACTTTATAGTGGTGAAACCTGAGAAACACTGTCCTAGCTGTGCGATCAAGGCTAATATCCAGTCTTAAGTCATGTTGATTGCATTCACCCCTGATATGATATGATATGATACGATGCAACTGTGCTTTGCCCCTGCAGCTTTTCTTTCCCCAAACTCATAATTCCACTCTAATCATATGAAAAACATCATCCAAACCCAAAGTGAGAGAGTGTCTATAAAATATCTGATTAGTCCTCCTCAAAACTGTCAAGTCACCTGTCTTGTCATACTTGTGAAAAGTATGAGAAACTGTCACCATCTAGAGAAGTCTAAGGAGACATGATGACTAAATGAGTAAATGTAATGTGATATCTTGGGCATAAGATATCCTGAATCAGAAAAATGACATTAGAAAAAAATTAAATAATCCAACCAAAGTATATACTTTATTTAGTAATAGTACATCGATATTGGCTCATTAGTTGTGACATATGTCATTCAATTTAAGATGTTAAAAACAAGGCAATCTAATTATGGTAAATATAAGAATTCTCTATACTGTATTATCTTTATACTTTTCTGTAAATCTGAAGATATTCTAGAATAAAAATTACATTAGAAATAAAACATTGGATAAAGTTTAGTGCAAAAAAAAAAAGGATATTCACACAGTTCAAAGAATCACTGCACACATTGTTTTTCATTATAAGGGGGGAATATTCCTTTATGATGGAGAAGTCCAAAGGATAGCAATTTAATCGAATCATCAAATTTTACAGTGCCAGAAATTGAACAATTATACACCATATGCCTCCTAATATGCCGCATAAAGTACAACATCATTATTTCTGACAAAAATGTTTGATCTAATCATGAGGATACCACTAGAAAAAACCCATATTAATTAATGTTCTGCAAAATAATCAAAATTTATTGGATTGCTAAAAGCTTTCTTAGCTGGCAGGCTTCTAAGGATAAACTGTTTATATTTTTACTTAACACAGTGTGTTACTATGAGGTGGTTGGAAAGAACTTCTTAGAGTAAGTGGCATCAGGGATATAAATCTAAGGATGACTTGAAAAGCGTCACTAGGACTGAATGGGAGAACAGAACATATACTATGGTCAATTCATGTGTCCCTGAATAAGGACAATTAAAAATACAAACTTTCCCTGGGAATTTGGATCACAAAAGTCAGAGATGAATAGCCAAGGTGTCAGTTACATAGAAATTTAGTGTTTGAAATTTACCTGATACTTAAGCTTTGTATTAATTCTAAATATGACAAATCAGAAGTTTTTTCCCCATTTCATGATCTCAAGTATAAGAAACATTCAACCCTTCCTCTGCTCTTTTCATAGTCAGTATACCCACAGAGAAAGCAATCATGTAGACAATTCTGAGACATAAGAATTTTTTTTTTTTTTACTTTTAAGGAATGTACCCACAGCACATGGAGGTTCCCAGGCTAGGGGTTAAATCAGAGCTGTAGCTAGCTGCTGGTCACAACCACAGCTACAGCCATAGCAACTCGGGATCCAAACCACAACTGCCACCTACACCACAGCTCATGGCAAGGCCAGATCCTTAATCCACTGACCAAGGCCAGGCATCAAACTCACATCCTGATGGATACTAGTCAGGTTCTGGTTCATTAACCATTGAACTGGGACAGAAACTCCAAGAATTCTTTTAAAATGGGGGACATTATTCATCTTTTAAAAAATATACATCTGACACAATCACTTTTTAAACGTAGGAATTAGTTCTGTATCCATTTAACAGGCAGATCAGTTATGAAATCTTGGTTGACGAAATAATTTAAATACTGCAGTGTAACATTATTTTGTCTGGTTATGTAGAGGAATTTGCAGTTTTTCACTCTGAGCCACTTTCAGTATTAGTTGTTAATTCCAGTATTATCGATTACATTTTATAAAGTTAAGTAAAAAGACAAGGATGTAATAAAGTTCTGTAAAGGAATAAAGGTGTAAAGATAGCTTCCCTTCACTCTATCTTATTTATTTTTCAGTATTGTCAGATTTCAGCAAATCTCTTGGAAAACCCTCATAAATTTCACACATGCTGTTAATAATCCAATCCTGGACGTTAACAAAGATGGCGTTCTTATATCAAGCCCTGCACTTGTATTGCTGCACTTGAAGCCAGTTTCCTTCTTTCCTCCAGCTCTGTGATCTCTTTCCTAGCACCTCAGCACTGTAAATTTCTGGCGGAGCCTCCCTCGAATGGGTTGCCTGTGTTATTTGACTTTGCCCTAAGCTTTACAGGCCTCCTGTGGCTGGTTATAAGTGGCAATCGGGAAAGGAGAAAAATGCAACTTGCCAGCTAGTACTGAGGAAAGACATAACACAGACACCTTGAGACTCATATTCAATTAACCTTCCTTGCCTCCCAGCATTTTCATGGCAAAACCACTAGTGTTCACAAAAGTTATACTCAATTCAACAAATATTTACAGGGCTCCTACTGTGTGGGGACACTCCACTAGAGCAAGAAGAATAGGAGAAAAGGGAAGGAGGTGACTGATGAAGTGAAAGGGAGAGAGTCCTAAAATATGAATTATGGAATTAAATAAAATGGGTTCAAATACTTTAAACTTTTCCCTCACTGACCTTTAGAGTTAAATTCTGTAATTATTCTTTTTCTCCAATTAGACAGAACGAAAGCGAGTTTTCAAAATATAAAATCAAGTATGCAAAGATTTTTAAATTTTGAGTTAATAGCAAAAGGTAACATTGCGTAAAATAGAGTGAGTAAATGTAACATTGTAAATTCTCTGTTTGCTACCTTGTAAGAGACTGAAAATAAAAATTAAAGAAAGCTAGTTCTGGGGAGAAAACCAGAGTTTGGAAATACAGGTAAAACTTTTTGAAAGGAGGGCATTCAGAGAGATTGTGCTAGGTTGTATGGTGGAACTGAATTGTGCATTCATAGACCAGTTAGCTACAGAGTGCCTTGATGGTATGCTGGAATAGATAATAGCATTCATTCTGGAACTGCAGCCTAAGTGGTGTAGTCAAAAATTTAATAGCAAATTACAAGAAGCTCTTGGATGAAATAACTGTTAAAATGAGATACAAACCACACACAGAGGGAAACCTAGAACAATCTATTCCAGCTAAATTGGTTGGGATCAGGAGGATAGGTTTCATAGGAGCAGTAGCAGTGAGTTGCCTCTAGAGATGATGCCATCAGTTTCCCCAGTCCCTGTCTCACCGAAACGAAACATTGGAACGGCAGATGTTTTACAGATTTATTAAAGTGAATGTGCATGTTCAGAGAGGGAGAGAGAGAACTCATGTGCGCACACGAGTGGTTAAAAAGGGAGCCTGACTCCCTCTACAATAGTCTTTATACCCCACACTGCGGACCTGAGTGGAGACCCACTTTGATCTTCTGTTTGGCCTTGGGCAGGATATCTTATTTGTATGGGGAGCAGGTTATTTGGTGGCCTGGTGAGGAATGGGTGACATTCCTTCCTTAGCAGGGAGTGAGCAGCCCAGACTGGTCAACGTTGGGGAAAGGGCATTAAAATAAGACATGGCCAGAGGCTTAGTGGTTTAATTTCCTTGAACGGGATTTGAAGCTATAACAGAGATAGTGGTAGTGAATCAAAGGTGAGAATGGGAAAGGACTTTATCAATGTCAGCTTTGTAAGAACACATGCACTATTACAGGAATACAAAAATATTATGGAAATTATGAATATACCGGGGTTGTGGTATGTCAGTATAATTGGAGATGAGTTTATATGCCGGAGGGCAGAGAAAGCTGCATGGGTAACTTAGGAAGAATATAAGGGGAAAAAATAAATGAGGCCCGAGGACTAAACCCTGGGGTATGCCAATATTTGGATTTGGGGAAGAAGAAATAGATCTAGCAGTAGACAATGAACAGAAAAGGCATCTATGTAAAAGTCCTCATGACAAGACAAAAGCATGTGGTGGTGGATGTTAACTAGACTTATTGTGGTGATTGTTTTGAAATATATACATATATCAAATAATTATGTTGCATACCTGAAACTATATAATGCTGTATGTAAACTATACCTTAATAATAATAATAACAAAAGAGACATCTGTGGGTTAGGGAGTAAATCAGGAAGGATAGAAACTAAAGCAGCAAGCAGAAAATAAATCAAGAATAGGAATTAATCATCTGTATCAAATGCTGCTAAGGTTTGAGTAGAAAGGAGGTAGATAGATGATAGTAGACTTAGCATGATGGATACCTTTGGTTATTAGGAATGATTGGTTTAATGGGTTGGTGGGGGTGAAAACCTCCACTAGTTTCTAGAGAGGAGATAGTTGGGGATTTGAAGACAAGGAGTACTGACAACTTTTCTAAGGAATTTTGTCATAAAAGTCTGTTATATATTTTTATCCTTTAGAGTAGGGAAATGTGGCTGTGAATGGAGGGAAGCAGATCCAGTCAAAGCTCCAGAACTAGAAGCTGCAAGTATGTGAATCAGGAGATGCTGATAACCCTCTTACCTGTCCAGTGAATGGTGTGGGGTTTGATTGGCAGTAATAACACCAGCACCTAGAAAGAAGCAGGGACGACAACTAGGCAATCTCCCAACTACAATTAGTCCAATTACATGCCAGTATCTTTCCAATAAATCCTTCTTCATCCTGAGTTACACAAAGAGGAATTTGTGTAACCTGAAAAGGCCTGGCTGATTGAGTTGTAAAACATCATTAGCTAAACTTTGCACATATTAAGTGTGAGATGTCAAAAATATCAGTGGCTTTGGGAGGTTCAGACCTGGAATTCATGAATGTGCTCAGAAGTGCAATTTCACACTTTGGAATATAGAGGACATAGTCAAATTATTAATTCAAGAAGGAGATTGCTTGGCTTGTGTGTCCAAGCAAGGTAGGACTATTTTTAAATCTATATATAAAATAATATTGTAGAGTACCTACATGTAAAGAACAGCTGACTAAAGCTCATAGAAGACAATTTTAGGAAAGGTAACGGGAGACAAGAAGGAGAACAAGAATGCAGGGTCATAAAATATAAGGTGTGGCAGCATATACTTCAAGTGTGTCAGGTTTTTTCCAGAGAGATTAATTATGATGATTACTGTCATAAAACCACTGGGCTTAGGTTTGATAGCGAGAAACTTTGAGAAAGTCTTTTCAGTTTAACTAGTAGAAGGAAGAGAGGGATCAAGTGATCAGGTAAGGTTAATGAGACTCTAGTTACATTCCAGAGAATGAAAGTGAAGGCGTTTAAATAATAGTGATGTGTGAGCAGATTTGTTGATGAAGGTAGAGGAGTGGAGGAGAGGGCGACTGTAGAGCAAACAAATAAAGGATGGAGCAAGGATAGGAATGCCGAGATGGGAGAAAGAGAAGGAAGATGGGTCCCGCCTTTGTCAAAAGTCCACTGGCAGAAGTAACAAATGCAGAGATATTTTAGATTTTTAGATATTTTTAGGCATATTTTTAGATATGTTTAGAAAAGATAGGGAGTTTCTCTTTTGAAGATAATAACTGGGAGGGAAGAGACTGGATCTAGAAACACGATAAGGCAATAGCTTAGCCAAAGTGCAAATAAGGTAGATAACTACCCAGAAATGAATACACGATGCCACCGCGTCCTTTCTGCTACTTCCTCCCTTTCCTAGAAGTCTATCCTTGACGTACAACTAGTTTTAAACATGTTAAACACCCAGGGCAAGTGCCGTAAAAGGATAGTAGTAGGAGAGGAAATGCTGCTTTGGGGATCCAAGAAGATGACTTTGGATTCTATACCACAAAGAAAACGATTTCCTAACACTGCAGTGAACCTTTCCAGAATGTTACCTTGGTAATACCAACAAGAGCAAAGGACTATTAATTAGCTGATGAGTTTTTCTGTAAGAGATGATGTGTCTTAGAGAAAATAGGTAGATTCCATCAGGCAGCCAATTTTGTGCTGCCCTCCCCCTGTGATAAGTAAGGAGTTCCTGTAAGAACCATCACCCTCCTTGGTAATGGAGACTCCTGATACCAGAAATGCTTGCTTCAGAGGATTATAGATGAATATGCACATTTATAAAAAATACCATCCATTTACAAGTTAAGGATCAACTTCAAGTTTACTGCTGGTTCTTTATTTGAACTCTGCATCAATAGAAAAACACATTTGCTCTGTAGCCTATGACTCTGATACACTGAGACATTGTAATTGCTCCACATTCCTGAGTAATCATTTTCTGATTGGTTTATTGCCACCTCTGCCTTATCAGGGCATGGCACTGTTAGGGACCCTGGTGATAAATTACCCTTTAGAGAGGGATAAGACAGTGCCACTTTAACAAGTGCAATAAAGCCCTTTTTATATTGGGAGAGTTCAGTGCATTTTCCATTCATCATACACCCTCAGTGATTTTACACAGATTTTACACTGTTGATTAGCTCATTAGTGGGGTTAATTGGATACATTAACTGGCAGAATTACAGCTTGACTATGAACCAGAGGCTGCAGCATTATAAATGACAGACAAACCACAGACATGCATGGCCAGCCTAAAGGAAGTTCTTCTCTTTGATTAACTTTCATTAGATTTTAATTCTTTCTTCCTCCCCACTCCTGTAATTGACTCCATATGAATATTTTCAATGGATTGGAGAAGTGAAAAGATGGCATTAATGTATATTTTCAATATTTCTTCTCTTTCTACTTCTACGAGTCGTGATTATCTTTATGAAAAGAAATGTTTAGGTTTTTTTTTTCTTTTCTTTTCTACAGAATAGTATTTGTCCCAGTGGAAACTATAAGTTTGGAAATGATGTGTAATTTACATATGCTTTTGATTTGTATGTGTTTTATATAAGATAGCAGTTGGCAGTGGGAAAGAGCACCCAGACTAGGAAGGTGGATCTGGGCTCCATTGTCATCCGTTATTCCCTTTGCAGGCACCTTGAGAAAGTTCCCAATTCTCTGGGCCTCAAATTACAATTCTTAAATTGGAAATCAGTCGTATCTTTTGTGCAAGGCTAGTGATGAAGATGCAATGAAATTTTACCTAAATCTATGTACATCTCTGAGAGGGTCATCTCCAAAGGCGGGAGAGGGAAGGCATCTGGCACATTCACGAGCAAAGAGTATTAAAAAAAAAAAAAAAGGAGCATTTCACGTGGACAGCATGTGGAAACTGTGGAGAACAAGGCAGCTGGGATAAAAGGAAACCTGCTGATGGTTGTAGGTAACTCACCCCTACCTGCTACTTTTCAGGAAGAGACCAGGAGGCATATATATAAACTGTTAGTTGTGAAGCCACCATTGAATAGGAGAAGCAGAAGATAAAGGAATTATTTGTAGCTGTAGAAAAAAAGCACAGAAAAGAATGGGGGAAGAAGAAAAAAGAAAACCAAAAAGCTTTGTGAATTCTAGGAGAAAAGGAAACCTGGATGGTCGGAGAGAGAGAAAAAAATCTCCCTTTATAATATCTGCAGGGAGGGCAAGGAAGTTCTGTTATTAGGAAAATCTACATGAAAATGCGTGGGAGCAATTACCAACAAGTTACTGCACAGTGGGGACTTTGGTAAGTGGTTGAACTGAACTGAACCCAAAGGCTGCATTTACAGTGATTCTCTAAGTTGTGGAATCAGCACTTGATTCATATTCCAAATCACAATAAAACATTCACCCTGAAAAATGTATCAAGAGAATAAAGATTGTTACTGAAATTACACTGTGAAAGATGAAGGCAATGCTCCCAGTAGTTTTCTCCAGGTGTGAGGTAAAACCTTTAAGACCTGTCATGACATTAGTTAACAAGATACTGCGGTATGTTTAGGTGGCCTAGAATCCAGAGATAGTACATCCAAACTGCACACCTGTCAGTGACTCATGTGTTTAAGAAATATTAGGTGTCTGGCATGTCATTACTTTTCAGAAAAAAATACTATTTGTACTATTTTGGAGAGCGATCCCCCAGGGCACTTACTTTTCCTTCTTGGGTTATGTAATTTATTTTTGTTTTGTTTTTAAACCCTTTAATGAGCTTTTTGCTAATTGCAGCCCCCAAACATGACAATGCTCTCTCTCTCTCAAAACTCAAGAACTAAAAAAAAAAAAAAAAAAAAAAAAAAAAAAAGAAAAAGAAATTGCAAATATATTCATTAGAAAAAATATTCTCTGTGCTATGAGAACCAAATAAAATGTGTTAAATAAAGGTCTTCTTGTTCAATCTGGTCTCTCTTTTCTGAACAGCAGCAGCATGCTGTGTGTCTACCTTATGAAGTACTTATTTTAACCTCTGTCATAGTTATTTGCACATGAACTTTATCTTCCTTCCTAGATGATCTCCTTCAGGAGGACAGAGATGATATTTAATAAAATGTAGCATAGCCACTCAGTCATTGTAATTCTCATAATTCACATAAAGATGCGTTGAGAGCAAAGAGGGTACCACACAGAACACAGAAGGAGACAGACATTGATTGTTGCTTCCTTCAGAGTTCATATATTGAAGTCAACGGATCTCACAGCTTGAAGCAAAAGTTATGAATATACGTTAATGTTGCATTAACTATTTTTATGTCTTAGTAGAGTCTAAAATGACTGGAAATAAGGGTCAATAAAATGCACATTTTGAAGAGTATTGAAATAGGAAAATAAAATATTTTCTGAATTATTTTGTAGGTTATTCATGCCATACTGAGAAATGAAAATAACTTCAAAGAAAACAGACTAGACACAAATTGAACAATGTATTGAAGTGAAATCACAAGTGAAACAAAATATATGTTTAAATATGCATAGTTTAGGAGAGAATGTTGCTTTAATATTGTTCTAGAAAGCAATTGAGAACCAGTGAAGAGGACTATAGAGCTGGGAAAATGTTGGAAGTATTTTTAGAATATGGACAAAGTATCTCACCTTTTGATTTCTCTAGTCACAGATTTGAAAAACCTTATCATTTCCTGTTTTCTGAGTGGGGTTCAGACTTTCCACCTGATTTTGACTAATGGACTTACCCAGCTGATCACTTGGGACAAGAAGAGCACTGGGAGAAGAAACCCAACAAGTCAGTGGGGTTAGGAATCATTCTGGGTTTTTTTTGTCTTTTGTCTTTTGTTGTTATTGTTGTTGTTGTTGTTGCTATTTCTTGGGCCACTCCCGAGGCATATGGAGGTTCCCAGGCTAGGGGTTGAATCGGAGCTGTAGCCACCAGCCTACACCAGAGCCACAGCAACGCGGGATCCGAGCCGCATCTGCAACCTACACCACAGCTCACGGCAACGCCGGATCGTTAACCCACTGAGCAAGGGCAGGGACCGAACCCGCCACCTCATGGTTCCTAGTCGGATTCGTTAACCACTGCGCCACGACGGGAACTCCCCTCATTCTGTTTTTTAACCTGCTACAGAGCCTGGGTGGGCCCTCTGGACACAAGTCACAGTTTTATCTATCACACAGTGTGACTTCCTTCAGTTCTTGCTCAGTGCATGCATTACCCATCAGATCTGTGGCCTTGAATCTCATGCTGCTCAGCTGGAGTCCTCTCGTTGCTAAAAGCTATCACTTGTCCTCTCTTTCCAAGCCTAGAATCTACCCCAAACTCATTTCTAGCTATTGGCTGTGTACTTCTCCGAATAGGATAATTCAGAGAGTACTGTGATGAGTATCTGCCTGACCTAATCTCATCATACCTTGAGATGATGGCTTCAACTGGACTACACTGAAATCAGGGCCAATGTGTAGTCTGTCATACCTGTTTAAATACTTACAGTTTGGAGGAAAGTAAATCAATGACAGATTAGCCAAGATATTGAACATATCTTTTTAAAAACTCAACATATTCAGGAGTTCCCGTCATGGCGCAGTGGTTAACAAATTTAACTAGGAACCGTGAGGTTGCAGGTTCGATCCCTGGCCTTGCTCAGTGGATTAAGGATCCGGCATTGCCGTGAGCTGTGGTGTAGGTTGCAGACGCAGCTCAGATCCTGAGTTGCTGCTGCTCTTGTGTAGGCCGGTGGCTACAGCTCCGATTGGACCCCTAGCCTGGGAACCTCCATATGCCGCGGGAGTGGCCCAAGAAATGGCAAAAAGACAAAAACAAAACAAAACAAAAAAACCAAAAAAACCTCAACATGTTCATTCACAAATCATTCATTCGATTTGTTCATTTCATTGAGAAACTGTCTTGCAAATTGTGATAATAGTAATACATAGAAATACATCAAAGGGTCATCATTGCTTGTTAATATCCATAAAAATATAAGCATGGGTATATACTTGCAAAGGATAGTATAGAAATCAAGGTGGTGTACTATAATCTGGAATCTGAATTTTATTTCTCCAGAGCCAACTGGCCTTTTGGACAACTTCATTACCTGGCATAAGCCCTTACCCGTACTAGGCACTATATAAATATTTATTGCAAGAGTGTCTCCCCAAGACAAAGATTTTAGCAGACAGAAATTAGACACAGAAATAAAGCACTTCTGACCTATATAATGAATGAAGAGTTGCGGTTGATCAGAATTCAAAAATGCAGTATTTGTTTCCAAAACACAATATATTGACAATGGAATATAGGCAGATTCTGTTTGCCCAGTGTATTAATAAAGGTTGTTCAGAGAAACAGAACCAATAGGATATATAAAAAATTTATTATGAGATATTGGCTCACATGATTATAGAGACTGAGAAGTCCATCACTTGCTGTCTGAAAGCTGGAGAACCAGGAAAGCCAGTGATATTTATTTCAGGTACAGAGACCTGAACCAGGGCAACCATGGATGTAAATCTCAGACCAAGGGCAGGAGGTGATGAAACGAGGTGTCCCAGCTCAAGCAATGGGTCAGAAAAAAAGGGACAAGTTCTTCTTTTCTTTGCCTTTTTGTTCTACTGAGACATTCAACAGACTGAATGATGCCCACCCACACTGGGGAGAGCTCTCTACTCTGTGGAGTTCACAGATTCAAATGTGGATCTCATCTGAAAACACCCTTAGGAGCACATGCAGAAATACTGATTACCAGATATCTAGGCATCCTCTGATCTAGTCAAGTTAATGTGTATAAAATAACTCACACTTGGCTTAATCAATTTAGTTACTTTGAATGTAGTAATTTAGTTACAGTTTAGTTGTAGTAGAGTATAAAATTTAGTTAGACTGTAGTTGTAAGACTATAAATCTGTGTGTGTGTGTGTGTGTGTGTGTGTGTGTGTGTGTGTGATGCATATCTTTGAACTCAGGACAGCAAATAGATAGCACGTTGCTTTCAACTCTGACCTGTTGGGAGTACATGCCTAAGGATTGCATTGAAAAAAATACTATGATCTGAAGTTTGGAGTTAATCAGAAGTTTCAAGCTCAAGTTTCCTACCTGTCACGGTCTGGAGCTGGGGGAAAATTAGTATATTCAGATTTATATACTTCACTGCAACCGAATGTTAGCAATCTTAAGTAAAATATTAGATATTCTGATTTTATAATAAATCCTTACTCTTAAGTTGCTTTGAGTTATAAATATGTCTCAGATATGAATGATCTTTAATGTCTAAAGCATGTAGGGCATTTCCTATGTACAAGGCTCAAGTTGGGAATACAAAGTAATAAGAAATTGTCTCTGCTCGCAAGGATTTATAATTTAGTAGATGCCCTTAGCCACAAATAGTGCCAGCCTTTTAAGGTGTAGAGAACTTAATATAAATGCTGTTAATGAAAGCTGGCATTTGACAGTATTATCTACATATGTATAATATATATATATCAACTTGCAGTCTTCTGAGACACAGGAATTAGAACATCTAGTATAGTGAAATAATATTTCAGGCAGTCTTGAGAGGAAACAGCCGTTTTATGCATTTTCCACACCAGTGTTTTCTTCCAGAATTGTAAATGTCTGTCTGTATTGCTGGTTCTTTGCTGCCCCCAGATCATAGTGCTTTTTTTGTTTGTTTGTTTGGGTTTTTTTGGGGGGCGGGGTTTTTTATCTTTTTAGGGCTGCACCCTCGGCATATGGAGGTTCCCAGGCTAGGAGTCCAATCGGAGCTATAGCTACTGGCCACAGCCACAGCAATACCAGATCCAAGCTGCCCATGTGACCTGCACTACAACTTACAGCAACACCAGATCCTTAACCCACTGAGCAAGGCCAGGGATCGAACCCGTGTTCTGATGGATGCCTGTTGGGCTCACTAACCACTGAGCCACGGCGGAAACTCCCGTAGTGCTTCTTGAAAAAGCTGCTTGAATGAACAATTTTGTTTCAATTCCAAGGATAGCATCTGTAGGAAAACAACTCAGACGGATACATTCACTTATGCAAGCAAACACTACTTTCTTTTTATCTGCACAGAGTCATTTGAGGCATGATTATGCAGCATTTGCTAAGATGTTATTGGCTGTTCCTTTCCCTGTTAGGAAGATGTGGTTCTGATGACCCTAATTGTATTGGGAAGAAAAAGAGTAGTGATTAGGTGGCTATTGTCTCTCATTGGAAGGCAGATTTCTGGCTGAGACTACTTATTTTCAATACAGCTTGTTTATGTAAATGAGAAAAACGACACACTCACACAAATACTTAAAATAAAATGACACATCCTCAGCATTTCAATCTCAATCTTATCTTCCCCACAACAGATTCATATCTGTAAAATATCCAGTCAATCCTTCCAACTCTTCCACTTTCATTCTATTTTAATTAAACAGCTCTTGAATGAAATTGTATTTTGCTGTTTAATTAAATTTATCTTTTATTCTGTTGCCTTATAATAAAAATTATTCATGAAAAATGCAGCTGAGTATTGAATATTTTAAGATTTTTCCACGTTATTCTCTTTTGATACCCATATGTACTTTAGCCATTTAGCTCTGAAGTGTCTAAATTCCATCACCTGCCTTAGCTGAGGCTGCTGATCTTCATTGCTTTCTCTGTGATCTTATTTTATATTCAATCACTGTCTTTGAATTCCTCAACAGATCAGCCTTCTCACTGGGATGACATATGCATGATTTGGTCACTTCCCATAATATAGAATCTTCCCTGGATTGAATATTTTGCTCTTAGCCCTATAGTTTCATTTCCTGCCCTTCTTTACCATACTCTGTGTACCAGTATTTGATTTACCTGTCCTTACCCCTTACAGTTACCTTTGTCCAGTAGAAAATTCCATTTGGCCATCTGTGGGTGTGAAGATAAAACTGTCATTGCTTTTAAATCCTGGCTCCCTCTGTTAGCCTGTAGTTACCAATGGCCATGGCTCCAGTTGGGTTGCATGTCCTGTAGCTGAAATTCTTAACCATGTTCAGTGCTGGGAGAAGCAGAAGTCACTAGCTGTTGCCAATCCATAGATGCTTCTTTTTTGGTCTTCCATAAATTTATCCACACAACTGTAAAACATCCTTTATGAAACTCTTTTATCAATAACCTTATATGAGGGTATCATATATCTTTGCTAGTGGGACTTCTGCTAAATATACTGTGTCCCCAATATAACCGACATCAAGAAAGACTGAAGAAAGAACAAATTAAAAAGTAGGAAGTTTCAGCAAAGATATAGAAGATAGAAGACAAAAATGAAAATTATAGAACTAAAAAATAATAACCATGAGTAAAACTGTATAATGAATACACAGCATTATTATTTTTAATAGTAATACTCTGTACTATTTTAAATAATATTAATTTAATATTATAGGTAGTATTATTTTTAATAATAGCAATACTGTGTATTCTTTACTCAGTTGTAAAAAAATTATACAAGGTATTATTATTAAAAATAACTCAGGGAGTTCCCATTGTGGCTCAGTGGAAATGAACCCAACTAGTATCCATGAGGATGCAGTTTCCATCTCTGGCCTCACTCAGCGGGTTAAGGATCTGGAATTGCTGCAAACTGCAGTGGAGGTCTCAGACACAGTTTAGATCTGGTGTTGCTGTGGCTGTGGCATGGGCTAGCAGCTGCAGCTCCAATTCAACCCCTTGCTCCAGGTACGGCCCTTTAAAAAAAAAAGTTCCATTCAAAATATTTTCGAAGAAGAAAATGAAATCATTTACTTTGAAAGTGTCAATATTTAGATGTTAAAAAGTCCCCAGGTACCCAAATAGTATCTTTTTTCTTTCTGGCCTTTTAAAACAGCTTTGAAGGGTTATTACTGATATATAAAAATCTGCACATAATTCATATAGATAATTTGATAAGTTTGGACATAATGCATACACCCATGAAATAATCAACGCAACCAAGGTAAAAAGCATATTTGTCAACTCTCGAAGTTCACTTGTTTTTGTTGTGTGTGTATGTGTTTTATATCATGTCTTTAATCACTAAACCACAGTATTGACACCTCTTCAAAAATCATTGAGAGTTCACTGGTTTTCTATATATATAATCTAACTCTTGATAGCTTTACAGTTTATTCCTTTGACAAATGAACTTTCTCATAAAGAATAAATGACTTTTTATTTTTTATTATTAGGCAATTAGTAGAAATGTTTTATGTATTAAGAATGCCAATGGGTAGCCATGGACTAGAGTAGGTAGAGCCTTGTAGGGCCTGAAATAGATTTTGAATTTTACTATAAATCTGATTGATATGAAAATAAGGTGAAGTTTGGCTAAGAATTAGCCTGTGATCTTTTTATGCTATCCTTTGCCAAATAACATGTTTCATATTTGCAATTTATTTAGTAAAAATTTTTATTCATAATTTGAACCTATGTAAATTTAAAAAGTTTGCTTCCTATACCTTGTCATTGTATAAACTTTCTCATATGTTCTTCTCATGTTACTTGTTTTAAATTTATATTTAGACCTTTAATTCAACTAAAATTTATTTTATGTGTTATAAAGGTTGTATTTATCTTCTTTTATGTAGAATACTAAGTACCCCAGCACCATTTTTGTAATATCCTCATCCCTGACTTGAGACAGATTATTTTTTAATATTATTATTTCTACATAAATGCTTTGATCAATTTCTTCACTTTCTATCATTTTCATTAACCTCTCAGACTTTTATTATGCAAATATGCTGTACTGATTATAAAGAAGCTAGGTAGCTAAAGGACATGTATCTTGTCACTGATTTTTTAAAATGTTTTTTAGCAAGTTCATATTCATTCTTCCATGTATTCTTTAGAATCATTTGTAATTAAAATAAAAAGTCCTTTAGGAGTTCCCATTGTGGCTCAGTGGTAACTAACCGAACTAGTATCCAGAGGACGTGGGTTCGATCCCTGGCCTCCCTCAGTGGGTTAAGGATCTGGCATTGCCGTGAGCTGTGGTGTAGGTTGCAGACGTGGCTTGAATTTAGTGTTTCTGTGGCTGTGGAGTAGGCCATCATCTACAGGTCTGATTTGGCCCTTAGCCTGGGAAATTCCATATGCCCTGGGTACAGCAGCCCTAAAAAGCAAAAAAAAAAAAAAAAAAACACTTTGAAATCTGGTTGACAAATTAAACACATATATTTATATGACTAGTTAAATATTTTACGCTGTTATGCTTTTCCAACATTGCATCTACTCATTTACTCAAGTAGCTATAAATAAAAATGCATTTTTCTATCATTTGTGTGTGTGCATGCAATTTTAAAAAAAGTTTTTGGTGGAGTTCCCACTGTAGCACACTGGGCTAAGAATCTGGTGGCAATGGCCTGAGTCTTTGCCGGGGTGAAAATTTGATTCCCAGACTGGCACTGTGGGTGAATGATCTGGCATTGCTGCAGCTATGGCAAAGGTTGCAACTTGGTCTCTGGTTCCAGTCCCTGGCCTAGGAACTTCCATAGGCCATAGGTGTGGCCAAAAATAAACAAATAAATAAATAAGGTTTTGGTGATAGGATCATGTCAGCAGTATAAAATGAGCTGAGAGGTTTTGGATGTCATCTGTTTTAAAATTTTCTAAAATATGAAGGGTTTCCTATCTTTTGAATGTGTGTTAAAATTCACAAGTAAAACTACTTGGGATTGGTGTCTTTTAAAAATATATGTATTTGAAAATCTTTTCTTCTAAAGCTTTGGAATTTTGAATGTTTTGTTTCTTCTTAGGCCAGCTATAGTAACATATATTTTGCTGGAAAATCATGAAAGATGTTATGTATTAGCATAGAACTGTCATTTATAATTTAAATCTTTTTTGAGTCTCTAGCTCTATCTACTTCCTCTGTCCTGAAGTCGTACATACTAGTACTCTTTTCCTCTTTTTTTAATGAGACTTGGTCTTTTTAAGAAAAGAGAAGTTGGCTCTGTTTTAGAGTTTTATTTTAATTTATTCCTTACTTTAACCTAATTTAAGCTTTTATCATTATTCATTCCAACTAAAGTTTTAGTTTATTTTGCTCTTTTTCTATTTTCATAAACTTAATATAACACATATATTTTATTTCTGAAAAAGAAAGCATCTAAACAAATACAATTAATTTCTTAAGAGAGCTTTGATAAGATATGTTACTTAAAAATCTCTTCAATTTGGAAATGATTTCCATCTTAAAGTTCTGTTTATGTAATGTTAAGCTTTTTTTGTTGTTGATTTCTAGTCTTATTACATTAAAGTCTGATAAGGTCACCTCTAAAAACACTGTTTTTTAGAGTATAATTGATTTACAATGTTGTGCCAATTTCTGCTGCACTATACAGTGACCCAGTAATTTACATTCTTTTTCTCATACTGTCTTCCATCGTGTTCTATCCCAAGAAATTGGATATAGTTCCTTGTGCTGTACAGTAGGACCTCACTAATTACCCACCCTCAATGTAGTAGTTTGCATCTGTTAAACCCAAACACCTAGCCCATCCCACTCTCTCCTCCCCTCTCCTACTTGGCAACCAAGTATGTTCTTTATGTCTGTGAGTCCAAAATCACTGTTTTTAATACCTACTGAACCTGTCTTTGTTACCCATATGCAAGATTTTTGTGAAAGAGAAGATCATGTTTTTCTGTTTGTTGGTTCAGACATCGTTTTCCCTTTGGGTTTACTTCAAGTTTTCAGGGTTTTTTTTGTTTTTTGTTTTTGTTTTTGTTTTTTTCTCAAAGTGACGGTGATTGTTAAGGACGGAGAAGCAATTACATGGGGAGAAGCAAGAGAGCCTACATTGGGTGCTTCCTAATGTGATATGCTATCCTGGTCACTCACTGTGGTCCTGCAGTTACTTTGCAATTTGGACTTTATGATGTGATTTTAACTGCCTCCCTTCTGTTTGAATTGATGCTTCTTTCTATTGATGTTAGCTAACATGTTATTCAAATTCAAGACATTATTATATTTCTCTCTTTTCCATTTCAGATCAAACCTTACTAACAAACCCAATTTCTACTCATTTTGCTGTCAGTCCCGTGGAGGTATACCCATCAGCCTTCATGGTTTTAGAAAAGGGCAGGGAGCACAATTAGTTAATTAAGAGTTGAGACCTTAAAGGTATAATGTTAAAAATATCTATAAGCCAAAACTTATAAAGCATGTTAACATGTTCAAGCAGAAATGTCCCAAAGCCCACTTAAAAGAGGCTGAATTTGGATTTTATCTCTAAATGCCTCATATCATTTCTTTTTAAATATTTTCCAATTTGATGTTTTGACAGGGAATGATCGTGCCATTATATTTTTGCTTTATAAAAGCCATTTAAAGCAACTAATGTGAGAAAAATCAATCAGAAATCACAATCCACTTTAAGTACCGTTACAGTAAAACACCTGTCTTTATATAACATAGGTGCCCATGTTGAAGATGCTTGAAGAATGTTCTGCATCCATTAAAAAAAAAAAAGTGTAGATATAAAATTATTGATTTTTCAAACTATGAGGAGTAAGAAGTGCATTATTGAGTGGATATAATTTCTAAACCTTACCTCAGTGACAATTTAAGAATAAGGATGTGTTTCTGGGATACTAGTTTGTGTAATTTCATTTAGACAAATAATGAATGGTTACCAAGCAGCAATCCTCCCAAATATCAAGCACACAAAGACATCAAACATATAAACTCACATGCAGTTAAACATTCACATACATACAGCTGCACACATAGGACTTCTCCTGCACTTACACTCACACAGACAAACACACATACATTCATGCATATAATTCTGGATATCTCAGACTTTCAGGGTCTTGTCAATTGTTCTTTCCAAACTGACGTGTATATAAGAAGAATTTGAGAATGATTTAAAAAAAACACTTCTAGATCACCAGAAACTTACAAAAACAGACTTCTTTGGAATTAAGGATGCGAATCTGCCAACCCCTTGTTATCATAAAGAGGAAAAAAAAAAAACACTTGAAATACCATTTGTTTTATGCTCTTTTCCCATTTTTTAAAGCTTTCTTGAAGTATAGTTGATTTACACTCTTACGATCATTTCCGCTGTACAGCGAAGTGATTCAGTTATATAGATATACACACATCCACTCTTTTTCAGATTCTTTTCCCACATAGGTTTCCACCGAATGTTGATAGTGTTCCCTGTGCTACCCCGCAGGTCCCAGATGGCCATCCATCCACGCCATGTGCGATAGTGTGCATATACCAGTCCCACAGCCCTTCCGTCCCTCCCCTCGATTTGTCCCCTTTGGCAACCAAAAGTTTGTTCTCAATGTCTGTGAACCTGTTTCTGTTCTGTAAATAAGTTCATCTGCATAAATTTCCTTTAAGAGTCCACCTATAAGTGACATCATATGGTATTTGCCTTACTCCATTTATTATGATAATCTCTAGGTCCATCCATGTTGCTGCAAATGGCATTATTTCATTATTTTTCATGATTAATATTCCTATATATATAAAAAAAACACTGCTGTTACTCATTGATGATTGTTATGGTTTAAACGTGTGTGTTTCTCCAAAATTCGTATGTTGAAATTTTAATCATGAAGGTATTAGCTGGGAAAACCTTTGGAAAGTAAATAGGCCATTAGGGAGGAGCCCTCTTGATTAGCTGTGATAGTCGCATAAAAGAGGCCCTGAAGAGTTAGCTCATGCTTTCCCTCATGTGAGGTTACAGCAAGAACTTGCAGTTTATAGACTGGGAAGTGGGCTTTCACCAGATATCTGATCTTTTGGCACCTTGATCTTGACTTAGCCTCCAGAACTGTAAGCAGTACGTTTCTGGTATTTCTAAACCACCCGTCTATAATATTTTGTTACAGTAGCCCAAATGGATTAAGATGATGACTTAACCACAATTTCCATTATTATCCTTTAAGAAAAACTGTTATTTCTTTTTCTTTCACTTGTTCTTGATCCTAAAAAATGCGAATTTATTTATTATCTGTTTTCACAGTAATTGCCATTGTCTTCTCATGGTTCCAAAAATTACATTCCTGATAACCTTAGTTAATAATAACTGTTGTAGATGATACAACAATTTCTAGCTCTTCCCATCTGGAAGTGGGAGCTCATTTGCTTATGCCTTGAATCTGAGCAGGACTTGTGACATGACTGAAGCAATAAAGTGCAATGAGCAGCTTTCTAGATACATGTCAAGAAGTCTTTCTGGCTATCATATGAATAAGCTCAGACTAACCTGTTAGAAAATGAGAGAATATGGCAAAATCGTTAGCCCCCCCACCACCATCTTTGTTGCTTCAGCCACCAGCTGCACAGTCAACAGAGGAGAAGTTGCTCTGCTGAACTGCAGCTCATTGCAAACAAATGAATGAGCCCGGCTAGACCAGCAAATTAATTGCTCAGTTGAGCCTGATAAACAGTGCTGACACAGAGAAATTTGAGTTAAATAAATAATAGTTTTAATTCATTAAATGTTGAATGTTTTTATGCCAATAATCATAAAATTTAAAATCAAAAAAGGAAACAAATCCTAATTATACAGATTTGTATGATCAGCTAATTCTTAAAGTTTGTAGTGAAAGAGAAAAGTACTAGAATAGAGAAAACAGTTTTGAGAAATAAATACAAAGTTGAAGGACTCCCATTACTCTATTTTGAGACTTACTCTGAGGATCCGGTAACCAAGACAGCATGGCACTGGTGAAATAATAGACATATGTATCAACTAAGATAGTTGAGAAATACAAATATAATTTTTTTTTTACAAATGTGCAAAAGATATTCAATGGAGGAATCAGTTTGGAGAAATGGCTGATTTTAGGGCTAGAGCAGAGAAAGTACAAAATAAGCCTGAGGCACCTTATAAGGAAGTAAGAAAATACTCAAAAAAATTGAATCAGGGCATGTCAGATGAATAGCATAGCCAACTTGAAAGAGCTGCCAATAACCAAAGCTGGAACAGTTGAGCAATAAAATAAATAACTTATTTGGATTATAGCCCCAAGTATAAAAGAAACATCCCTGACTCCATACAGATACAAATAATTGATTAAATAAATAAATGAGAAGGAATACTGAAATCTCCCATACGGAAGAATTCCAAAAAACTTATGTAAATTCTCCTCCTTTTAGAAGGTGAAGTTTATTACTTTTCTTCCTTGATTATGGGCTGCAGTTGGTGATGTTTCACAGGTTGGAATATGAAAAGGGGGAATAAAGTAACTTTATATTAAAGAACCTGTCGAACACTGCCTTAACCAATATTTCTAGGTTTACTTATCAGAAATAAAATTTCATCTTAATAAACTTTACTCCTTATATCATCTGATGAGAAAGGCAGTCTCCCCTCTGGTATCTCTCCACTCAAACCCGTATTCCTAGTGCAGTCATCAGAAAAATGTTTACAAAGTCAAGGGACAGTCTACAAAACTGTAAGGGTCATGAAAGCTATGGAAATATTAATAAAACTAAAGCATTATGATTAAGGTTTTTTTCTGGATAAGACCTTGGAACAGAAAAATAATATTGGAAGACTCACAGTAATGTACAGATATTGTTTTCTTGGATGTGACAAATGAACCATGGTAATGAAAGATAACAAAAGGAGAAACATAGTGAAAAGTATCCTAATGCTCTCTTTACTATCTCTGCAACTTTTCTGTAAGTATAAAATTCTTCTAAAATAAAATTGTTATTAAAAAAAAGCTAACTGATGAAATACATCTCAGTTATTGTTTTCCACCTCCAGATAGTGTTCCAAGCTTCACATATATCAAATTCATTTCATCCTCACAACTCTATGAAGTGGGTACATGCTATTGATATACTGGTCCCAGAGAAGATATGTAACTTCTTTGATGTTGCATAACTAATATGCATGCCCCTAGATCCAACATAGTTTATTTCTTTTGTATGTTTCTTTTTTGAGCATGGAGTTTCCAGACCTGGAATTAGGGATCTGAGCCAGGCCAGGGATCAAATCCGAGCTGCAGCTGCAACCTATGCTGCAGCTGTGGCAACTACTGGATCCTTAACTCACTCTGCCAGGCTGGGGATTGAACCTGCGTCCCAACACTACTGTGATGCTGCTTATCATGTTGTCTAGAGTGGCAACTTTGTACTGATTCATGTGAAAGGCTGATAACTATTGAGTTAGAGAAATGAAGAGGGGAGTGTCACACTGGCCACTCTTGTCCATGGCAGGCCCGAACTCTAGAAGGAAAGGAGCTCACGAACAGATGAATTGGACTTTTGAAAAGGAAATAAATTTTAAATAACTGAAACTGAGGCTTACTCCTACAACAAAAGGGAGCCAAAGAATTGATGGACTGTGCTTGAAAGAAGATGAAAGAATGAGATTAGAGAGAGAGTGTGTGTTGGTAAGGAACAGTTGCTTTTTGACCGTTTCCTACAGTGCTCAGTTCATTCAATAAACTTGTCAGGAACGTATCAAATAAATGTGTCCATAAATTTCAGTAAATGTACAAGTCTGAAGCTCAAATGGAAAGGCAGAGGAAGAGATAATGATTTTACTGTCTACTGCATATGGATGCTAGTTAAAGCCATGAGAATTGTGGAGAATTGTAGAAAGGTCAGGGAACCAAAGACAGGATTCTAGAAACTCCAGTATTTAAATAAGAGCTGGAGAAGGAAAGTCTCATGAGGCAGCTGGAAAAAAGAATTGTTAGAGAAAGAAAAGCTAAGAGAAAGTATTAAAATATATGGCCCATCTGAGGAGTCAATTAAAGTGAACAAGCAAGAAATAAAAGCAGTTTTAATTTTCTGTAGAGACTCAATAATACTGAATATAAACATGTGGGATTTTTTTTTTTTCCTAAGAGCTTAGCAAGCATCAGAGACAGGCCAGTAGCTGAGGTTTGGAGGTAAAAAGTGAAGGAAAGGTTGTAATTCACATGAGATGGAATGTGTGGATATTTGTATATTTTAGGTTAAGAGCTATTAGATGCTCAGAATTTAGGAAGCTGTAGTGACAGAACATGTTCCAGAAGTCATAGAGAAAAGAAAGGATGATGGACATTGTTTAAACAGCTAGATGTTTAAATAAAATTTCACAGTGGTTAATTCATAATGGCATTTGAATGACTACTGATTATTAAATTATTCTATTTAGACAGGAAGTGGTTCTAGATATCCTTTATCTGATCACCTAAAATAACAAAATTTAAATAGCAATTTATTTGTTTTATCCTATGAGGTCTAATGCTACAAACTGTTACTTTGCAATCCCTTATCATGCCCATGCACAGTGAATTTTAAGCAACATTTACTTTTCCTGATAATAGAATCCATTCCTCCCATTAGCCTTTGGTATTTTCATTATGGTACTAAGCGTGAGAGAAGAATCATACCGTCTTCCAATTCAGACCCACATGACTTCCCTTGTTTATGTGTTTCTTGGCATTCGTATGTCCTAGTTATGATTAGACTAAGGGCTCTGACTACTCATGAGACAAAACTATAAGGAAATTATGTAGAAATTTCAAGTCTTATGGTTCAAAGCTTTTTGTTTAATTCAAACATTTACATATTAATTCTTTAAACAAACACTTATTATGCCAGGTACTGTTAGCTATGATAACATAGCAAGGGACAGGACACACATATCCCTGCCTTTATGGAAATTCAAGGTTTCCTAAGGAGGTTATAGACAATTGAAGAAGGAGTCATCAAATGGTTAGATGCTTGCTGGGATGATGCTGTTTTGCAGGTGCGCAGATAAGGAGTTGGTTGAGGGGATGTGAGAGAAAGTTAGAGAGGGGAGGTGAAAGAGGGCTTGCACCTGAGGGAGTATCCACATTTGGCAGTAATGATGTAGGAGTCATGAGGAGTGAGTGCTCCAGGAAGGCAGGTAAAACAGAAATTCAAGGGCTTAGAAGTCAGACAAAATACTCTAGATTTATACAAATAGTTGAGGACCTGGTGTAATAATTTTAATTAAAACAAGAGTCTATGTTATATTCACAGCAAAGAAAATGAAGAGGAATAGATGGATGTGAAAATATTTTTGAAGTACATTCAAAATAATTTGACAGTGAGATAATTATTTGAAAGTCTAGAGAGGGGAAAAGGACCCTCAAATACATAGGCCTTGCGTCAAGAGTACTCATTGATCCTAGCCAAGAAAAGACAAAAACTAATGCCTTCTAATTTCCTCCCACAATCTAATGGAGCAATCTAGGATGCTGTTGTACTACTATTGCACTGCCTGCTCTGGAAAAAGAAAAACAAGGTTGGATCGAGTCTCAAATATAAGACGGGTCTGGGAAAGAGTTTCCTCCATTATCATAATCATTTTAACTGACTGCTTGTAGCAAAGTTCAGAGGGAATATCGGGAGAGGATACAGATCATATGGAAGACAGATAACGCATGATGATGGCTGCTCCTCTTTGAGATTAGAAAGTAAGATAGACTGTCCATTAGGGTGGCATTAGGGGGTCACCAGCAAACCAAACTCTTGTCCCTTCTTCACACAATGAGTTTGTCTGCACAGAGGCATTGACTGTTCAATGTGAAAACTGTCTCATAAATTTCAAGCACTATGGTGGGACAGCTCTGTGCATAACCTGATATTCCTTTCTTTATCCAGATAACACAATGCTGGTCTGACCCACATAAAGTGGGAGAAAGAAGAATAACAGTTTTTTTAAAAAATAATATATATATGTGGAATTACATATATACATATATATATGTATATATGTGGAATTACATATATACATATATATATATGTATATGTGGAATTACATATATACATATATATATGTATATGTGGAATTACATATATACATATATATATGTATATGTGGAATTACATATATACATATATATATATGTATATGTGGAATTACATATATACATATATATATATATATGTATATGTGGAATTACTGAAGAGTTTGAGTAGCTTGAGTAATGACTAAGTTCAGAATATGTCTATGAGGATGTTGTCTCAGGTGGAGCAAATATGATGGTCATTAAGAACGTTGGGTCAAGGAACTGGAAATGCGGTGTGTTGTGTATACAGACACTTAATTACCCAGGATGATAGTAAGGATTTGAATGCAGAAAGACAGAAAAAGCTAGGTAACAAAGTTATCAGTGGAATAAAATCACAAGGAAAGGTAGTTGTTTGCATAGCCAACTGCCACAGGCCTCCAAAAGCACTGGACTGGTTTTTGCATGAGAAATCATCCATAATGGAAAAGGCACAGAGGAAATAAAAATACACCAATCTCAGCTGATACCCATGTAGCAGTGAAAGAATAATAATCCCTCTCGAATATTCTACAGGGAAAGCTATTTCTACAAGGCCACAAGTAAAATGGGAGAGGATGAGATTGCAGTGGCATTTAACCATGGAATAGAAGTTTCGGAATTCACTGTGGAAATATATGGGGGCAGGAATAGAAGAAAGAAAGCATTGCATGAGTATACTGGAAGAACACAACAGAATAACGTATGGAAAAAGCTTACAGCTTGGGCACTGGTCAAGAGTTTCAAGGATGTTGAAGAGCAGTAGGCAGTAAACTTTGTATAATAGGCTGCATTTTTTAAGACATGAGCAAAGAGAATACTGTGTAGATTCGGTTGTAAAGAAAACCATAATTGTTGTTATATTGAAGTTGTGAAATCCTCACCACTATGCCATCAGTTAAAGACAGATTCCAAAAGTGTTTGGAGTTTTATATGCCTTTAATAAGTTTATGAAGCCACTAAACTTACCTAGAGACACAATTATAATGCCATGAGACAGATTTTCTTCTATGGAAAACTTTCTCATGTTTTATAGTCATTAATCACTATTGTCCCTACACAAAAATCATTTTCTTCACTGTTTCAGGGGCCATACTTTTGGCTAAGAGAATAGATGTTCTAATTCTACTACCTATGTAATGCTTTTTCTCTAGGACAACAGTAAAATGTGAGTATTTAATTAATGTTAGAATTCTTCTATATTATTATCAATTTTTCACTCATAAAAATAATTTTATATATTATAATATGTTCAATTTCTCACTTCCCAGAAGTAATTTCAGTAAAGAGTATTTTAAAATGTAGAAATTCCAAGCATATTTACTTTTAAAATGAGGATTAAAACAATTTTAATGCAATTGTTTATATAGTTGGCTTTAAACATATTTTAATTTGTCCAATTAAAATAAGGAATTTGCCAGGGTAGCTAGAAAGGTTGAATGCTCACTACATGTAAACAATTCAGTTTTTCCCAACACGTTTTCATTGTATCACCATGGTAACCACATAGGTTGGCTGTTCCAGACAACATCCTTTTCTTTTCACATTTCAAGATTTTATTCAACCATTTTTTGACCTTTTATTATTATTTTTTTCTACTGTACAGCATGGTTATCCTAGTACACATATATCCAGGTAACATCATTGATGGCAGGTCCTTTTCTATACAGTCCAGTAAATGATTGTCAGGGACTTATTTTATGCCTTGCCTTCTAGACCAGGTTAAGCCAGGGGTTATGATTTTGGCAGAACCAGAGTCCATTTTAGATAACGTATTTTGGGGATAAGATGATTCACTCTGTCACCTCACCTCATTCTAAACCTTAGGAACTTCAAACTTGTAGGTAAATTAGTTTTTTGTATCCAGAGACAAATGGGAAAATTGGACTGTACTCTGTTGTGATAGAACTGATAATGGGGATTTTGAATACATTTCTTCCAATTTAATTTTAAAAAATTATCTGCCATTGCCGCACTTGAACTCTATTAAATGGGAGTTCCTGTTGTGGCTCAGTGGTAATGAACCTGGCTGGTATCCATGAGGAAGTGGGTTCCATCCCTGGCCTTGGTCAGTGGGTTAAGGATCCAGTGTTGCCATGAGATGCAGCAGAGGTTACAGACACGGCTCAGATCTGGCGTTGCTGTGGCTGTGGTGAAGGCCGGCAGCTGCAGCTCTGATTCGACCCCTGGCCTGGGAGCTTCCATATTCCTTAGTCTGGGAACTTCCAAAACAACATTATATTGAATGTAGGTAGACGTTTAACTGGTTCTTAGGTAAACAAAGGGGACTAAGTTAATTATTAACATGAATTTCTTCCATCATAGGCATTAGATACAGAATGCCCTTAATTTCTTGTCATAATGAAGGGACAAATGAAACTGGATAAATGAGCCTCTTCTGATACACATTGTTAATTTTGTGTTCATTCAATATTTAAATACAGTTGAATATTATTTATAATTCAAACTAGTATTTTTCCTTACTCATAGCCACAGTGTAATAAAATTTTTACTTTATGTGTTTAGAAATATGTATAGTTTTATTTATATTCATGACAAAATATCCAAGCTGCCTTTCTATGAACGCTGATACATTGTTTAGCCATAACTTAGAGCAAGAACAAATTAATTATTGAAACTGAAAAAAAGAATTAAAAAGAAACATAAAAATAGGTCTTGAAAATGCAGGAACTCTGCAACTCTAAAAATTACAGTAATTAAAAAAAAATCATTCACATTCTCTTTAGAGGACTGCATTGCTTTAATCATGACTAGAGACTTTTCATTCCTGAGTATCTCTGCTCTAGTTAAAGTCTTAAGAAAGGAATTGGCCCAGCTTGAGTCACAGGTGCATCCTCTGTACAGGAGCCCCAATTCTTTTTTGATTGGTAGCTTTTCTAGAAGCACCTTGAGCAGGAAAAGGTATCTCAAGAAAACTGAGCTTGGATTAATAATAATCAACACACTTAAGTTGTTTTTATTGTTTATTTTCTGTTATTTTTCATGACACATCCCCTCCTCTCTCTCTCTCTCTCATACACACACACACACAGACACACACAGAGGAATTTTTCTCTATGTGTATTCACTTCCAAAAAAGGCCCTGTCTACAAAACCAACCCACTTATAATTGCAAACCAATTCACTGATTTGTAAGAGAAATACTCTAAAAACATATCTAGTTAAAGCCTATAAATGCCAGTGTCACAAGCCTTTTCTCCAAATTCAGTATCTTTAAGGAATGTTGTGGACTTATGGAGGACTCAGTGTTAAAACAAAAATATTTCCCAAAATTATGTGTACTGGAAATGAACAGGCAAGACTGAACTTCCTATCTAGTCCTCCAGTCCAAAGCCTTCTAGGAAACCTAATTTTCTAGTCCACTAGTCCAATTCATGAATTAGTGTAGCTCCTGACCTCAGGCCATCACTCCTTTTAAGTGAAGGAGAAAAGAAAATGTAATGATTGAAGTTTTTGCCTAATCAGAGAATTTTCTTTTTGTTCTTAGGGATTTCCATTAATGAGGCTGAAATATTCCAGTCATCCTGTCATTGCTGTCATTTGAATGTTTTCATAGCCAACTATAGTTTGGACAAGAGATTTTTCATCCTTTAGTTAATTGATCTGAGGCACTCCTCTGATTTCAATGGTTGGTGGTGAGGAAGTGGTATGTACGCAAAGCACTTAAGAAATAGTAATTTGCTGGAGTTCCAGTAGTGGCACAGTGGAAGGATTCCGACTAGGAACCATGAGGTTGCAGGTTCAATCCTTGGCCTCGCTCAGTGGGTTAAGGATCTGGCGTTGCTGTGAGCTGTGGTGTAGGTCTCAGACGTGGCTCAGATCTGGTGTTGCTGTGGCTCTGGTGGAGATCGGCAGCTGTAGCTCTGATTAGACATCTAGCCTGGGAACCTCTATATGCCGCAGGTACAGCCCTAAAAAGACAAAAAAAAAAAAGGAAATAGTAATTTTCTAATGCAGTGTTTCTTCTGAGGCTGCCCAGGCCTCCCTTAGATATGCTAAGATTCTCTGATGCCACAGAGTGGCTGAACATACCCAACTTTACAGCCAGGCTAGTAAGAGAAGGCTGGATCCATGTTGCCATCTTAGATTATGGTTCGTGTGCTGGACCAAGGATAGGTGTACTCTCACCCTCAGAGCTCAGTGATAGATCATAATCTGGTCCTCAAACCTTGCACAAATCCTTCTGGATGAAATTCTTTAATTTTTATAATTCTACTTTACTAATTCCAGGTGTCTTTAATTTGAATTTATTATGCTTTTATTATTTAATTTTTTTAAAAAAATTATTGTAGTTGATTTACAATGTTCTGTCAATTTTTTGCTGTACAGCAAGTAACCCAGTTATACATATACATATACATTCTTTATTCACATTACCGTCCATCATGTTCCATCACAAGTGATCAGATACCTTTCCTTGGGCTATACGGGAGAGCCTCATTGCTTATCCGTTCCATTGCACTAGTTTGCATCTACTAACCCCAAACTCCCCTCTCACTACCCCCCCTCTTGACAACTACAAGTCTCTTCTCCATGTCCTTGAGTTTGTTTCTTTTCTATAGATAGGTTCATTTGTGCCCATATATTAGATTCCAGATATGAGTGATATAATATGGTATTTGTCTTTCTTCTTCTGACTTAACGTCACTTAGTGTAAGAGTCTCTAGTTCCATCCACGTTGCTGCAAATGGCATTATTTTTTTTTTTAATGGATGAGTAGTATTCCTTTGTGTATATGTACCACATCTTCTTAATCCATTCATCTGTGGTTGGACATTTAGGTTGTTTCCATGTCTTGGCTATGGTGGATCATGCTACAATGAACATAGGGATGCATGTATCTTTTCCAATGAATGCTTTGTCTGGATATATGCCTAGAAGTGGAATTGTTGGGTCATATGGTAGTTCTATATTTAGTTTTCTGAGGTACCTCTATATGTTTTCCATAGTGGTTGTACTAATTTACATTCCCACCAACAGTGCAGAAGGGTTGTTTTCTCCACACCCTCTGCAGCATTTGTTATTTGTAGACTTACTAACGATTGCCTTTCTGACTGGTGTGAGATGGCACCTCAATGTAGTATTGGTATAAAAAGACGTATAGACTAGTGGAACAGAATAGAGAACCCAGACACCTATGGTCAATTAATCTTCAACAAAGGAGGCAAGAATGAAAATTGAAAAAAGTCTTTTCAGCAAGTGGACAGCTGCATGTAAATCAATGAAACTAGAACACACCCTCACACTATACACAAAAATAAGTTCATAGTGGCCTAAGGACTTAAACATAAGACACCATCAAACTGTTGGAATAGAACATAGGCAAACCATTGTCTGACATCAACCATACAAATTATTTTTTTAAAGTCAGTCTCCTAAAGCAATAGACATAAAAACAAAAATAAACAAATGAGACCTAATCAAACTTATCAGCTTTTGCACAGCAAAGGAAACCATAAAAAAAAAAAAAGACAACACTATGGGATGAGAGAAAATAGTTGCAAATGATGCAACTGAAAAGGGCTTAATCTCCAAAATACACAAACAGCTCATACAACTCAACAGGAAAAAAAAAAAAAAAAATTGAAAAATGGGTAAGTTCACATTGTGACTCAGCGGTTAACAAATCTTTCTAGCATCCACAAGGACGCAGGTTTGATCCCTGGCCTTGCTCAGTGGGTTAAGGATCCGGCGTTGCCATGAGCTGTAGTGCAGGTCGCAGACACAGCTCAGGTCCTTTGTTGTTGTGGCTATGGTATAGGGCAGCAGCTACAGCTCTGATTCAACCCCTAGCCTGGGAACTTTCATATGCCATGGGTGTGGCTCTAAAAATCAAAACAAAAAAGAGAAGAAAAGAAAAATGGGCAGAAGCCATAAATTTGGACAGTTCTCCAAAGACGTACAGATGGCCAACAGGCACATGAAGAACTTCTCGACATCACTAATTATTAGAGAAATGCAAGTCAAAGCTATGGTAGTTTTTAAATAATATGGAAGTATGATATGAGGAGAAGGGTTAATCTTTATTGTCTGTAGGGGAAGCACGTAATCTTCAGTCTGATTAGGCACAAAAACAAGACATAATTCTCAAGGGATTTAGGAATTTGGAATACTTCCATGCTCTTAGTTCCACTAAACAGTATGATCAGCCTTAAAATTTTTATTTAGCAGCCAAATGTCAATCAAATGCAGCAACTTCCACAATATCTTCATGTTATTTTCAACAACAGATAAAAGCAACAAGCTGTTCTTTCATTGTTGTCACACAAAGATTATAAGTAAACATTCCGATTTTAGTTTCATTTTTTAAAAACTTTAGTATTTAGTGCTTTGAAAGCAACCTGTATTTCTTTGGTTAAAAAGAATCTCATCTCCTTTGTATTGATCTCTCTTGGCAGTTGCTTAGTGTCCCAAAACTTTACCAAAAGGCTATGATGATGCCATTTAGAGTATTTAGGTTGGTTAGTGGCGCTGAGAGGCATGGGCTAATTCTGTCTCATCCAGAGTAGAAGTGGAGGCTTGACTGTCCCTTACCCAATCTGATTTTGATAACTAATTCCAAACACCCCATGTTTCATGAAGACCTTTTTTACCTCTGGTATCAATTTTTGTATTATTTAGGCTATTCAGTTATCATAAACAAACTCCTACTAAATTAAGCAATACAAAGGAATAAAATAAAAGTAGATTTATTTATAAGAATTGTGTAGCTCAGAAGATCAAAATAATCCATATGATAAGTTCTCAAGACCGACAAAAATCAGGGCAGATTGAGCATCACAACAGAAGGCACTTTGGGGGACAGCTCTTCAGGACAATGCAGTAACAATTCAGTTTCAACCACTTCATCCCCATGTGTATTTGGAAGAAGATTCTGAATCAGATCCTGGCTTTATCCATGAGACCAAGAGGGAGAGAGCTGATTAGCAGGCTCATCAGAGTTGAAAGCTGATCCTAAAATAATATTTAAGGGGGAGATAACAAAGTTGTGTTTATTTGTTTTTATTTTATTTTAACTTTTATATCCTTTTCTTCTTTGAAGACTTTTTTACATGACTGGAAATTATTTTCAAATTAATTATTGTCTCCATTATATCACTCAGTAAAAACCTCAAGGTTGCCTGGAATGGTATTAAGGCTTATCAGTTATAAAATGTTTAAAATCAAAACTCTGCATGGCCACAATCATTCTAATCTATTATAAACATGATTATTTTAGCTGAATCCTCTCTCCTCTTTTGCCATAATAATGTGTGACTTTCAATGGGAGTATATTTGATGACAAGGAATGGACATTGAGAAGACCCCTTGTACTTCGATCCCAATATGTCTCCAAAAGAACTAATTATTTTTGTTCTCAAAGATATTTATCCAACTGATTTATTTTTTAGCATTTTAAGGTAAACTTTATTCATTTGTACTTCCAAGCTAAAAATCTTAGAATTGTTATCTCTTTTTATCTTGAACTCTTCTCCAATTAGACACCAAATCCTTTTACACACATCAAGACTATGTCCCAATTTGCCCATTTCTTTTGATCTGTGCTTATTATACTTTCAGTCCAGGTCCTTAATGTCTTTCAACTGTACCAGCCTGGTAAATGCTCTTGTCAACATCATTTTTATCCACTTTTATGTAGATTCTCACTGTCACCAGATTTATCTTCATAAAAGTATTTAATCACAATTTTCTAACCAAATGATTTCTTCTGTTGGTTCATCACCACTTTCATTATAAAATTGAACACTGCCATATGGTGTAGAAGGCATCCAAACTGGTACACAATTTGGACTCAGTTCACCCCCTTTATTTTAAGCCAGATATAATCATCCCTATCTTCTCCAAAAGCTTTTGCTTCAGCAACACTGAAATTCTCATTTTTCCAAGATGGCAAGTAGGATTTATATTTTGGTTCCATACAAAATTTTCCATATAAATATTTTGGTACAAAGAAGAATTTCCTCTGTTAGTGATTATTTTCCTGCATGTTCAGTTTTTTCTGCATATTCTTGTTTGTTGTTCAAAAAACACAAATGTCACTTCCTTACTATCTCTAAGTGCTTACACTGAGAGATTACCACATCCTAAGACTATTGCAATCTGTAGAATAAATAATCCACAAAAAATTGATATGCATCTATCAATGTCAGTTTGTTTCATGACTATCTCATTAGCAGCTTCTGAGTTTTTCAGGAGGAAAGGACATATCTAATTCCTCTTAGCTGTGCTCAGTGCCTACCATTGAGCATGGCTTTTATTTGCTGTTCAGTAAATTTTGTTGAGCTAATAAATCTATGATTGAATCTTCTAAAACCAAAACATGACAGTTATCAACCGCAAACAATTCTGAGTTGCAGTGATTCCATATTACTGACACACTTTTAAAATATATAACAATTTATTTTTTTCCTCAGACCTTACGACTAACTTAATCATTGTCTAGATTTATTTTACATGTTTCAAGAAAATCTAAATCTTTTTCATCCAGAGTAAAGATGACCTTGGTTCATCTTCAAAAAATTTACAGTGGAGAGGACTATTTTAAAACAGCATACTTGTTTTGAAATTGTGTCTTACTCATTAAGATAAAGGCTTGCATTAACTCTTTTTGTAAAGAATATCTTCAGCTGATCAAGTATCCTTTGATGTACCCTTAGAAATTCATCTTGCCCAAATGAAAAGAAATTTCTAATCAAAAAGGCTCTCACTAAAGCCTTGGCCTAGTGGGAGGTAGAATGCATACCGAGTGAAGAAATACGTCTCTCAGGCAAGTTGTACTCTGACACCTATCCAAATATGTCAGAAGTGAAAACCCTTCAAATGTGGTTTCAAAATAATCGAATTATCTGTCAAAAATGTATTTCACATATCACATTTAGGAAATATCAACTTGATAACTGAGCAATCTAATGGAGACAGATGTATAATAATTTATTTATCTCTAATTTTTCTTGAATGTAAAGACTGTAGGGGCCTAAGGGAATAAAAACACATGGTTGGGTACTTGAGAAGGTTATGTTCCTCTTCTTTTTTTTTTGTCTTTTTTGCTATTTCTTTGGGCTGCTCCCGCGGCATATGGAGGTTCCCAGGCTAGGGGTTGAATCGGAGCTGTAGCCACCGGCCTACGCCAGAGCCACAGCAACGCCGGATCCGAGCCGCGTCTGTAACCTACACCACAGCTCACAGCAACGCCGGATCGTTAACCCACTGAGCAAGGGCAGGGACCGAACCCTCAACCTCATGGTTCCTAGTTGGATTCGTTAACCACTGCGCTATGACGGGAACTCCAATATGTTCCTATTCTTTATGTAAACTTTGCACTCAAAGTGTTAGAGGCCTAAATATTAGTTGTTGTTTCAGGAACCCTAGTACTATGTGAGACATTATTGTGATACAGGGACTCCACACGTTGACTCAGCAAAGATCGCCAGACATTATTCTAGATTCTGGCGGTACAAACAAATTCTTTGCCTTCAAGGAGCTTAGAGAAAAACATGAACAAGTGGATTATATGATGTCAGGTAAATAGAAGGAGAGTCCATACTTTACAGTGGTCAGGGAGTGGCTCTCTGAACAGATGTCATTTCATCCAGACAGGAATGTACCAAGAGAGAACACCTTGTGAGAATTGTGGGAGACAGAGAGGGAGAAGGAAGAGCATTTGCAAATACCTGGAGTGGCAAAAGCCTTAGTATTCCAGTAATGGCAGAAAAGCACTTAAGAGCAAAACCCAAGGGGGTCAGTGAGGAGATGTAGACATTACGCAGAGATAAGATCCTTTAAGACCATGAAAGTTAAAGTAAGATGTTTGCATTCATTTCATTTTGCTAGGAAGCCAGTGGATAGTTTGAGAAGCAAAGTAATGCAGTATCTTCACTCTTAAAATATAACTCTAGCCATTGAGTTTGGGGATCAAGAGTGGAAAGGACGTGTCTAGTAGCAGGCTTTCATTGACCTCAAGGGAAGCGGTGGCTCAGAGGATGAATTTAACGCTAAATATGGACACAGTTGGGATATATGTTGAAGGTAGAGCTGATAGAATAGGTTGATAGGATGTGCGTTGTATAACTGTTCTTAGGCTGCCATAACTCAAACTAGATGGCCTGAACAACAGAAATTTATTTTCTCACATTTCTGGAGGCTAGAAGTCTGAGATCAAGTTTGGTTCCTTCTGAGGGCTATGAGGGAAACTTCTGTCCAGGCCTCACTCTTTGGAGTATAGATGGCAGTTTTCTCCCAGTGCCTTCTTAGCATCTTTTTTTTTTTTTTTTCCTGTTCCCATCTGTGTCCAAATTTCCTCTTCTTATAAGTACATCAGTAATACTGAACTAGGGCCCACTCTAAAGACGCCATTTTTTTCTTAGTTACCTCTGCAAAGACCCTATCGCCAAATATGGTCATATTCCAAGTTACTGGGGGGTGAAGACTTCAACATATGATTTATTTGGTGGGGGGCACACTAGTCAGCCCATAACAGAGAAAGAGTCATTTTGAAAGAGAGGAGTTTGGGATAATTTCTAAGAGGAATAAACAGAGGAATGAAATTTATATCCCTAAAGGGTAAGAACCTGAGTGGTCCAGTGTGAAGGTGATCATAGGAGGGAAAGAAGATTTCTGTACTGGACAGTTATTGTGGAAATGTTTATTAGATAGTTGGATCTATGAATCTAGTACTCAAGGGAAAAAAGGATTAGGATGAGAGGCACACATTTAAAATGCATCAGACGGACATTTGGACTGCATCAGGGCAGAGATGGTGTCTAAGGTCAAAGGATAGGATGAAAACACCTAGAAAGCGAGTGTGGAGACCAAAGACTTCTGGGGACTCAGTCAAGGAACATTCCAGAAGTTTAAAGGCAGGAAAAAAGGAGCAATCAGAAAAAGATATTTAAAAGGAGCATTTGTTATTTGTTTCATTTGTTCAGGAAGAAAATCAGTAGAGTATGGTTCCGTAAGAGTCAAAGAAAGAGAGATATTCAAGGTGGGGATGGTCAGTGGTTACAGTGCTGCTGTGAGAAAGGTAGGACTGCACATTTGTGAGAAAGATAAGGACTGCAAATTTAACCACTGGGTGTGGCAAGATGAAGGTGAGCATGGAATAATTCTTTGAGAGGAATTGTGGACCACAAAGATGATTAGAATGGGTTGAGGACAGAATGGAAGATGAGGTCAAGGAAACATCCAGGACAGTACATATCGTGGAATTTCCTATAAAGATGAGCAGATAGGCAGTGTGGGATCAAGGGAAGGTTGTGGTTTGTTGCTTTGGTTTCATTTTGAGTTGAGAAATGTCGCAAGATGTGTCTGGGAACTAAAGGAAAACAGTTCAGCAGCATGGGAAAATCCGATGATACAGATGAGATAGAATGATTTCAAGGACAAAATCCTTGCAAGGCAATTGGAACGAAATGGGTTGCACAATATATTGTGAGAGTTGGGAAGGCAGATTTTATGGAAACATGTATGAGGGTGTTATTAGAGTTGTTGGTGGGAAGATGAGGTAATTCTAAACTGCTAACTTCTGTTATTTTGGTTGTTCCTTTATAATGAAGCTACAAAGTCTTTTCATAGTACATTTATAAACTATTTGTTTTAAAGCTTTATAATGGATGGAAAAATTTATTTCTATTGTATATTTTATATTGTATTTATCTTGATGTGAGTGGGTTTTATTCCTTGTTTTAAAATTGTGTGAAGGTTTTTTTGCAGGGTAGCACAAAGGCTGAAGAGTCAAATAAGTTGTAAAATAAAATATGAAAAAAACATTTTAGCAGAATATGATTTTTAATTCCCAAATGAGTGATAAAATGTTTTAGCTATATTCATTAAATTAAAAAAAACTAATAAATTAGGAATATAAGACTAAAATCATTTCTCTTTAATTTTTCATATCTACCTTTCTTTCCTTTTCTCCTTGTAAGTATATGTTATTCTCTTTACATGCCTTTCTTTGTTCTCTCAATCTCCTTTGAATCTGTAGATTATACGTGTAGAGGGAATCCAAAAAATAAATTACTAAAGATTTCTCATAATTGCTTAGTCTGATTTGCTGTCAGATGTCCACGTCTTTTTTTTTTTTTTTTTTTTTCAGACTTCAAGTAAGTTTTGAAAGGCAAAAATCTAGTTGTCTATCCTGGAATGGAAATAGAAAGGCAAGACAGGAGAGTTTCTTAGAGTCTCCTTTAAGAGATGCCTTGTCTCTCTTAAATGGTCTATATGGTGTTATTAACCTAAAACTAAATGAATCCTATAGATCCATGTGTTAGAAGTCAGAGTGGGGGTTACCATTGCGGGGTAGAGGTGGACTGTGACGGGAAGAGGCATGAGGAGGTTCTGGGGTGCTGGTGATGTTCTTTTTCTTGTCTTGTCTGTTTCATGTCTGTTTCATGCTCCAGTGTGGCATGGAGACTCCTCAAGGGCAAATGAGATGCAGCCTTCTTACCCCTCTTTTGCTTCCCTATATTTAAATGTATACTCAAAACAGTTCTGCTAAGTGCACTGTGTCTCATGCTAGATTTGGTATTTATTGTAGCTCCTTCTTTAAATTTGGATATGATCTTGAAGGCAAGAGCAGAAGGGTAGACAATTTAAGATAGAGGCATTGATTTCTCAATCATTCCCCCCTGTTACTGCCACATACCCTTTAAAGCAAATGCATCATGGAGATGTTTTGCCTTAGAGTGATGTTTTTCCTGGGTATTTCTTTCTTTCAAGCAAACAGCTTCATGCTGGGTACCTGGGGTGGAGAGAGTTAAGGCTTACAGGTAATTCTTTTTAATCCTATGGCATTTTTAAGTCTGTTGTTTTTATTATTTGATGTTTTTATCACTTGATTACCTTTTACCTTTTAAGCCAAGATAATATTCCTCAATGTCTTGTGGTTTATATTTAATAAAGAGTATACATATGAGTTCTTAGAAACTACATATATTTAAACATCTTTTAAACTACCCATTTTAATGATTTTACTTCCTTCAGTAGCAGTTTATAGGTTGCTAAAGTATTGAAATAAAGTTTGTGATATATGGCTTTATCTAATGCAATGTAAAGGTTAGAAGTACAAAATAGGAATCGCTTCATTTATTGTGATGGTGAATATATAAGATATGGAAAACATATGATCCTATTTGAGGATAAGCATGTTTTTATCAGTTCAATCAAATTAGCTTGAAACATATTGCTTAGCAGAAAGGGAATGAGCCATGATTTTCTAATTTTTGAAAATATGTGCCGCATTTCAGAAACTTATGTTGACATTGCAAAGTACAAATGACAAATTTCAGGCTGAAAATGTTGTAAAAATTTTATCTTGTAGGATAATACTAAGTTTTACCCAAAGGCTTATCTTCCGTTGTGGCAAGGATGACATTGTGCCATTTTAAAGGCATCTATATTGAGATGATAAAACGTGGCAAAATTTTGGCCCCACAGAGAATTGCAGTAATTGCTCTGACCCTAAAGAGTGACACATTAGGAACACCAGGAGAGCCACAGAGCAATGATAGTGCCTCCAAGCAGAAGTTACCCTTTCCATGAAAATGCTACAGTTTCTTCCTGTGCCCTTTACTGTAATCATTGATGGCAGTGGTTTAATCTCATTTTTATAGTTCTAAATAATGTAAATCATCACAAACCACACTTAACATGGAGAATGTGAAGTACAATTAGCCTCTGATTTATTGCTTCAGTGAATGTGCATGTGAGGAGAATAGCCTTGCCATATTTATGAGATAAGAATAATGCCACAGAGTTATTGGAATTGGGAACTAAAAAGTGAAACTAAAGCCTTGACTCTACCTGGGACTTCTTATTTTATTCCACATGATCTATTTTTCCATGGTCTGCTTGAGGATTATCTAGAGACTGAATTTGTGTATACTTCCCAACAGAAAATTACCAAATGTTTCTAAATTTTGGTACCCAAAGGAACATACGCAATTAGCAGATTAATTGTTTGTACATTTAATTGGTGTACATATTTCTCACAAGAATATTTTCTCCTGCATAGCAGATGGGCTTTATGCTTTCAAATAATCCAATTTATCAGCCTGATCTATTATATTATCATTTTTATGCAACTTAACTATGTCTTATTATTTCAACCCAAGATATAGACTAAGATCAAAGGGAATATTTTTCACCCTGAATTTTTCTTTTTCTTTCTTTTTTTTTTTGTCTTTTTGCTATTTCTTGGGCCGCTTCCGCGGCATATGGAGGTTCCCAGGCTAGGGGTCGAATCAGAGCTGTAGCCACCGGCCTACGCCAGAGCCACAGCAACGCGGGATCCGAGCCGCGTCTGCAACCTACATCACAACTCACGGCAACGCCAGATCATTAACCCACTGAGTAAGGGCAGGGACCGAACCCGCAACCTCATGGTTCCTAGTCGGATTCGTTAACCACTGTGCCATGACGGGAACCCCTCACCCTGAATTTTTCTTAATCTTAGCTAGTTTTAATATACTGTTTTCTTGTTCTCCTCAGAGCTGGGTCCATTTGTACCCTAGTACACATTTGTATACACTCTTGTTTACTCATTAACTGTCCAGAATATAGAACACCCCTGATTTTAGGCAAAAGAGAGAGGAAACTCACATAACACTTGGAACTCAACATTGAGACACTGTCCCTGCTTGTCTAATTGAGATGTATTTATCTCTGTTCTAAAAACTGAAATGTCTCTTTTCCTTAAGATACTATTTGGCTCATTAATTAGGATCCCTATCATTCTAGGACTTTAATTTTACATTTTTCTTGCCAGATTTTCCCCCAGACAGTCTTCGCTCCAACAATCTCCTCTTTACTTTCACACTCACGAAAGAACATTGCTTACCAAAATATATTCCTGGGCAGCAGTACCTCTGCAGTGCCAGGGTCATGGTTTCGATCCTGGACCTGGCACAGTGGGTTAAAGGACTCCATGTTGCCACAGTTGCAGCGTAGGTCACACCTGTGGCTCAGTTCTATCTGTTCTCTGGCCCAGAAACTCTATATGCTGTGGGGAGGCCAAAAAAGAAAGAAGAAGAAGAAGAAGGAAAAATATATATATATATATATTCCTAGAAGAACTAATTTCTCAAGCTGATTGAGCACAGATATTTCTCTGATCAAATAAATTCAATAAACTCTACATATGTTTTGCATGATTTTCCATGTATATGAGAAGGTAGTATATTAAAGGACTTTTGGTTAAACTATAGCACAGTTTTCACTATACAAAAAAAACCCTCATTTTCCTAAACAATATCTATTAACAGTTTTAACTGGCACCTTAATTACATAGGGACAGAGTCTTCCTGACTGCCAAAAAATCTCCTTGTACATTTCAGACACTGCCTAAAATCTCTGTAGTGCCTCCTCTTTCCCCGTGACCTTATGACAAATATTTAGTATCACCTCTGCAGTAAGAAAAAGTATAAATTAATAAGGACAGAATAATAGAACTTTGAATATTTTAAGACTTGTATTATTTGAAACAATTCATACTTATTCATTCCAAACTGTCCGGCCTGGTGGTGATTTGTTGATTCATATGCTAATGAAATACAACATGCTTTTCATTTTCAGTGGGTTAAGGTTTTGGAGTCAGACAAGGTTTGAATACCAGGTACCAGCTATAATTAACTATCTGATTCACCATTTTCTTTTTCATAAAATGAAAACTATTTGAGATTATTGAGAAGTGAATGAATCCATGCACATAATCTTCCTCTCTGATGCCTGACACACACTCCATGAATTAGTTCCCTTTCCTCCCCCTCTGACAACTTCCCTGATGTTGAAAATCATTGGTATGATTTTCTAAATAGCATTTGTTTCTGGACCCCTTATTGCTATTCTCTACTTGCCTATTTGAAAAATAATGTCCCATGTTGGAACTCTCTGAGGCAAAACTCTATGTGGAATTGTATTGCTACCTATTATGTATCCCTTCCATATCCTGTTTTGTCAGTGTGGGTAGACCTTCTTGGCACCTGAGGCAGTGTCTGTGTCCTGTGGGCGACCCACCCTGGGGTAGATTGCACAATCTGACCTGCCCAGCCTGCTCTGGCCTGTCACTTTACATGCCATTCCTTTTCTTGTTCCAGGACCAGGCAGAAAATATTGACATAGCTTCTTATGTCCATATGAAAATGACTTTCCATAGTCAGCGATTTGGGATTTGCTACATGGGAAACAAAGAAAGAAGCACATACCTATTTATCATTTCATAAATTATCTAAAGAATCGCATGTATGGAACACCTAGTACTTCCCAATACTGCTGATGAGTTTTGAAAAACTTCTTAATATTTTTCTAAATTGTAAAGATGGTAAGAACCATTTGTAGAAATGTATCCCCTAATAATGTAAGCTCTGTTTTCCAAGGGAATTTAATCAGCAGTTCATGTTAGTCTAATTAAAAAGAAGCATAACTAAGCAAACAATAAATATTCCCATCTGAAAATAACTCCTACTCTAGCTAGTTGGGCTTCCTTGGGGAAAAATAAAAACAGTAAATAAAAGATAACTCAGTGTATGTAAATTTGATGGTAATATATAAGCTTTTCTAGAGACTTCCTTCTCTAGGGAATCTTCATTTGAAGATTTTTGGTGGCTATATTAAAATCTGTAGTACTCACATTTTCTTGCATAGGAACTAGGAGTTTATTCATTTGGGGTCTGCACAAAATATTGGTAATATTTTAATAGTTCTCTGCCAGGGATATAAAATATCACCTGTCAATCATCCTTCTTTCCTTCTTTCCTTGAGGGGTCCCTAAAGGAACCCTGTGCATAGCTGAATGGGAATCAAAGTATACTTTATGATTATTTGGGTCCACCTAAATCAACAGCAGTGCTGGGCTAGTTGCACAAGCTAAACTGGATTGCATGACTTCAGTGTGAACTCTAGAGCAGTTTTATACTCTTTCCTTAATTTTAATCTTGGCACTAACAAGTCAAACATGTCCATGAGGAAAAGGAAAGTATGGCCTATCCTCAGGGTAGGCACTGACTATCCTAACATAGACTAAAGAGAAGAGATGACAGCCTACCTAGCTGTGTACCACATGAGACAGTGTGGAGCCCAGGAGAGGGGAGGAAGCTGAACTTCTGCCTTGAGGGCATGGTCAGTGTACCTACTGCTAAAGTGTGGCACCAGGAGGTAGTCCTGGATTCTGACCAGATAAAATAACAAGCAGAGTCAGACTGGGGCAGGAGAGTTGGACATGTTTCCTCCTACCCAAGGTGATGGAGAAGAGAGAGGACTTTAATCACTTTACATAGCCTTCCTTTATGTATCCTTTTTCCCTTCCAGAGAACACTTGAAAAAAAGCCAGCTGTGTGTTGGCAGCCCAGTCATTACAAATTTTATGTTATGAATTTCACCCAACAGAGCCCACAGATATATTCACATTGTACGGTTGTTTTGATAGAAAAATAGTTATGCACTCATGCCACTTAAACATATCAGCCACTTTGATCTCATGTGTATGTTATCATTACTTGGGTCCTGTTTGCCAAGGCAACACTTTCTACCAAATATTGTTTCATTCTGGAAAATAGTCTTTGTATTGAAGTAAGATGTTATGTTTGTATGTGTTATTCTTATACAAAGTAGAAATTACTTCATATATCACCAACCTAGCATTAAGCTACTTAAGGATTCCAGTAATATCCTATGTAGCCCTAGGTTGAAGCATCACTGATCCTTCCCTAGGAAAATTACCAATTTTATGTTAATACATGCCTTACCTAATTTATGCCATAGTGTAGTCAACAATTGCAAACCATTCTTAAATTGCAGTTTTGCTCCTAACCAAGTGTTTTGATATTTTCTTCCAAAAATTATTTTATTTAAAATAATAAAGAATATCATATATTTTGAAACAATAAAATAGACACATATGTATCCACCATTAAAATTAAAGTTAACATTTTGCTTCTAAAAATCTAATTAAAAATAGAGCTAAAATGATACAGATGTAACTAAAGCTCCCTTGCCATTTCTCTTAACTTTTCCTTTCCCAGAGGTAAAGAGATGCCCAAGGTTGACATATTCCATTTACATTTATATATTACAATTCATACTATATGTTTAGTTTCATTACAGTATTAATATTTTAAAATGTATATTTCACATTACATAGTTTATTAATATATATTCATACACATTTGACCATATGTATCATTCATTTATTTGCACTGCTTTGTAGCTTTACATTACATTAGTAAATCATTTCATCCATTTTTTGTACTGATAATAATTCGCTACGTTGATGTAATTAAGATACTCTTTTTTTTTTTTTGATGGAGGGAGATTGGAAAATAATCACAACTACTTAAGTACAAATATATTTTGCTAATTTGCCTACATCTAGTGAAGCAGTATATCACAAGTTATAGTTTCCTAAGGGTTTATTTTTCCGTTGGTTAGTGGTCTTATCCCTATAATGATGTTCTTTTAAGTTTAGAGGGTATCAGAAATGGGCAAACAGGAAATGAGCGAAAGAGTTGCTTTCAACCTGGCTTTTTAGGCCTTTGGACCCTGACTGGATAGTACAGCTGACTCACACCTCCCATAATTTCATGACACACATTCCTTGTAATAAATATTGTCCTATAATTATAAAGTATTGTTTCTGTTTTTGTGGACAACTCTAATACAACTTCGTATTGAAAACAGTAACCGTTTATTATACTCATGGATTCTCAAAGTAAAGAATTTGTATGACGTGCAAATATAACTAGTCTCTGCCTCCTTGCATCTGAGGCCTCACCTGGGAAGGCTCAACATCTGGGATGGACTCACAAGACTAGAGCCTAGAATTTTCCAAGGATTTCTTCAAACACATGACCGTCATCTGGTGTGGAATGACTTAAAGCCTGGGACAGATGGCTCTGTTAACGGAAGCACCTGCATATGTCCTTTTTCTGTGGCTTACAGTGTGGTGGCCGGTTCTGCAGGGAAGCATTCTTTAGAGAGAACTTCTTGAGATCCAACACTCCAAGATACCAAGGAAGAAGTTTCAGGACTTCCTCTCTCCTAGCCTTTAGATCATATAGTGTTATTTCTATTGTACTCCTCTGGTCACTACCTCACCCAGATTCCTAGCAATAGCAGTAGCAGCAGAAGCAGCAGGATTAACAAATAAGCCCACTGTGATAGGCTAAAAAAAATAAAAGAAAAGAAAGAAAGAAAGAAAAAATCACCTCCAGTGTTATCAGGTCAAAATCCCTGCAACCTATAAAATGTACCTTGTTTTGGTAAAAGCTTCTTTGCAGATGTGATTAAGGATTTTGATATGCGGAGACTCTCCTGGGTTATCTGTGTGGACCCTAAATGCATCACATGCATCCTAAAAGAAAAGCAGAAGGAGATCTGACTCACAGAAGAGAAGATTACCTGAAGATGGAACAGAAAGAAACTTGAAGATACTGATCTTGAAAATTGGAGTGATACAGCCCCAAATCAAGGAATGCTGGCATCCACCAGAAACTGGGACACAAGGAACAGATTCTCACCTAGAGCCTCCAAACGGAGTGAGACCCAGCTGGCACCTTGTTTTTGGCCCAGGGATACTGATTGAGAAATTCTGACCTTCAGAACTGTAAGAGGATGGATTTATGTTCTTTTGAACCACCAAATTTTCGGTAATTTGTTACCATCCCCAAGAAACTAATATAGCACCAGTAATAACACTAATTTAATCCAACCCTACTCAATTTTTAGTTTTGAAAACTCAAGTCCAGAAGAATTAAAAAGAATCAGTCACAGTCGCACAGTCAAATTATTAGGATTAAAACTGTAGGGTAATCCAGGTTTTAGATCTTCAGAGCTTTAGTCCTATCCTCTCTTTACATTTTGTGTATTAGATTATTAGCTATAATACTAATGTGAATAAAACTGTACTGAAAAGATAAAAAGTTCTTTTCCACCAAACGATTAAAATTTTGGCTATTTCCGTTTGAAAGGGGAATTATTTTTTTTTTAACCTTCAAAACAAACTTTAACTTATTTTTTCCCTGAGATTCAGCTCTATAGTCTAATAAATGTAAAATTTAGAAGGCACTGATCATTCATTGTAAGGAAATTAACAGGTCTTGAATTCACAGAACTTGAAGTTGCAGTTGAGTGAAAGCCAATTAACTCAACTGTGATAATGTGATTTTGTGATTTGCTATGATAGTAGCCTGTATTCTTGGTTACTCTATTTTCTATTTTTAGTGAAAACAGAGGTGAAAGGGAATGGTAAATTGTGTCTGAAGTTCAATGAAATGACTAAGCAAGTGCATGTAACATTGCTTAAGAGTGTAACAAATGAGCATCCTGTTTTATAATATCTAAGATTCTCTTTTCCAACAAAGGCTTATGTGTGAGTCTACTGCTTTTTGTGCTCATTTTTGAAAGAATATGTCTCCTTATTCGTTCCTCATGCAATGTGTCATTTTGGAATGTGCGACCATTGCAACACAGTCTGTTTGTTTTTAAAATTAGCATTTTGATTTTGAGCCTTTAAATTTTTATCACTATATATCATGAAATACCTCTCTTTTCATTTTTAAAAATTAGAGATTGTTGCAGAAATGTACAATCTTCCCCCTGGGTCAATTTGTGACCATCTGCATAGAACTCACAATTGGAGGGCCAGTCATAGATGAAACAGCCTCATGAGAGGATATATCATGAGTAAAGTATAGGATATATAACAGCCTTCAGGGATTCCTCAAATAAATGACTCAGCAGAAGAGGAAGAACATAAAGACTAGTTATAGAGATAGGAGGAAAACAGGACAGTGTCATGTCACTGATTCAGAAACAAAGGAGCAGTCAAGTATGGATGGCTGATGGGGGATGAAGCAAGAAGGGAGTGGAAGAAGTTATCAGGTTTCCAAACAGGGCCATCGAGATCTGGGACCAATAGCAAGAATATAAAATAAAATATTCTTAAAAAATTAAACCACATTAAGTAAAAAATGATGAATATGACCATGGAATATTGTCAAAAAGTGCACATAGGCAAGATGGTGGAGAATGCACAGAAATCTGTAGCAAATATTTAACTGCTTATATGTTTTACTGGATTATTGTTTATTTACAATGTTGTGTTAGTTTCAAGTATGCAGCAAAGTGAATCCATTCGTCTTTTCCACTGCGTGATTACAACATTCAAGATGAGTGTATGTGCTTTTGTAGAGATATTGATGATGAAGAAGGAATTAACAAAAATAATAGCTTATGTTTATTGATGGCTTATTATAACCCAGGTAGTATTTTATCTACAGTTTTTTTTAATTCCTCTCAACAGTTGTAAAATTAATTATTACATCAATCCTATTTCACAGATGAAAACATTAAGATACTAACATTTTAGTAATTTGCCTTGGCGTTAAAGTTATCTATTTCAGAAAACAGATGGGCAGGCAGCATACAGAATCCATTTATGCCTCTGACCTATACTGCTTCTTTAAAATGCTTGGTATGAGGTGATAATGCTCTGTAGATGTCAAAGTCATTAAAGATGTTAGTGTTTTTAAGTAGAAAACCAAAGTGCTAAACTTTTGAATGGATTAGGGAAAGGACCAAATTTAGGTGACAGTCTGCAGTGGGGGAAGAGAGTTGCTGAGTTGCATGGAATGAGCTCCAATTAGTTAGTTGTGATGAAATGAATGATATAAAAGGTCTTAAAGAGACTTTGGATCTAACAGGGACACATCCTTATTATCTGGCTTTATGATGATGAAGATAAGAATATACACATATCAAAACTTTGATATGTTCCAGAAAATAAAGAACATTTCCAAAACATCTCATTTAAAACAGAAAGGTAAAAAAGATACAAATGTGGTGGAAGATACAGGGGATTAGTTGGTTAAGAAGAACAAGATCCAGGAGTTCCCATTATGGCACAGTGGAAATGAATCCTACTAGAAACCATGAGGTTGCAGGTTTGAACCCAACTAGGAACCATGAGGTTGCAGGTTCGATCCCAGGCCTCGCTCAGTGGGTTAAGGATCCAGCATTGCCGTGAGCTGTGGTGTAGGTCACAAACATGACTCGGTTGCGCATTGTTGTGGCTGTGGTGTAGGCCAGCGGCTGTTGGTCCAATTAGACCCCTAGCCTGGGAACCTCCATATGCCACGGGTGTGGCCCTAAAAAGACAAAAAAAAATTTTTTTTAATTAAAAAGAAGAACAAGATCCAGAAACCTCTGTAGAAGGTTTGACTGGATAGATTGCTCTACCAGGGACACAGAAAGACAGTGGAGAACACATAGCTGTCCTGTCTGACCCAGATTCATAATTTATCTGGCAATAACAACTTCTGTAGAAGTAGCCATTGTCATGATAAAATATTTAACAAAGAAGCTACTTATCACACACTTTCCTAGAGAAATGTCTTTTTATAAATTACTTCTCCAAGATATTGGGTTAAAATAAGGTATAAAAACCCAGGTCAGATCAGAGAATAGATATTACACTGAAAATGTTAGGTGAAGAATATTGAAGGATTATTGAGAGCAGTCAATAATTGACAGATGTGAGGCTTAATGGAATCAGGAACATGGACATTAAACCACCCAAAGGCAGGAAGTATCAATGCTCCTAGGCTTAAACAGTTAAGGCAAAGAAGAAGTGTAACCAGAACCCAGAGAACTGGACTGCTTGACTCTAGCTGTGCCAACAGAGAGAACAACAGAATGACTGTTAAAATGGAGTCCCAACAGAAAGGAAGCAGGGGAATGAGCACACTGCCAGGACCCTCCAACCTCCTGCTAGTGCCCTTCTTTGGAAGCTAAAAAGCATGAGAACCGGAAAAGGACATTCATCAATGTCAACCTCCTGGAGCAAATCCTAAGGCACAGAATGATCTGGAAAGCCTAAGTAAGTTTCTCCCCAGAAAGTTGATGTCATCATGCTTAGGGTTGCTACATATGGTTATGCCCATTGGGTACTGTACAGCCTCAGTAGACGTGGTTCCCATAGGCAATAGTACTGAAAACCATTTATATAGCTCTTCATTCAGAACTGCAACCATGGCTATGGTTTATCAATCTTTGACTACATAGCCAGATTGTGGTTTGTCTTTTCCTCAACAATTAAATTCAAATTGAATGATGTATAGGGGAGGAAACAAGTTTTCCTCTACATTCTGAGTTCTTACCTGAAACCTGTATAACAAAAGAGAGATTAACAAGAGAAAAACAAATTTATTAATGTACATATCTGACTTATATTTAGGAGATAACCAAGGAAAAATGAGCAACTCCCTGTAGTGGATTACATTTAGACTTACATACCATCAGAATAGGAGAAGGGAAGGGGTATTTAGGCGCCTCTTAGGGGAGACTAAATGTTTTTTGGGAAAGATGAATGGTTCCTTAGAAGAACAGATGGGAGATATGATAGTTTGTGACAGTTTGTCAGGTTGGGGTGTCACCTTCTAGCTTCCTCTCCTGTGATAAGAGTCAATATTCTCTGGTTGATGAGACTCCTAAGAAGGGGATTTATGGCAATTGAGTTCTTTTGGAGAATCTGTCTTTAGACAGATAAGGGGAGTTCAGAGAAAGCCTCTCCCCGCATCTGCTGATTGAAAGTGCTTACCAGCTCAAAATAACCAGTATATCCAAAGCAGCATATTTTTAGGGTAGCTTGTCCTGAACTCCAACAGTCATATTTTGGGGTGGCGTATTCAGTTACACTTTCAGAGGATTCTAGGATATCATAATATAGAGTAACAATATTTGTCAAAGGTTGAGATTTAATGGACAATTCACGTCTATTAAATGTGAAACAGCTACTATACAAGATAGCAAAATAGAAATGCCTGCTTCCTTTCCATTGTTTGTTCATATATTTAGTAACACACAATTTCATGTAACCTTCAACTTGAGCAAGTATTTTATTTTCTAGTAATGGTATATGAAACAGACCAAAATTTTTTTCAATGTAGTTCTAGCTTTGAGAAATTTAATTACAGAAATATTTTAGAGAGTACTCCAATGGAAAACATAGGTGATGTTTGTAACGTGTACTGATATCTTTATCACTGATACAATATAGCATTCTCTTCCAAATGAGCTTCAAGTACTTCTGACAGAACCATGATTGTAAATAATGTGACACCTTCCTTTCCTTTAGTAATTCAATCAGAAGTTTGTGATAAACAAGAAACTGATGGAGAGATAAAGTGGTGTCCTTGGCTACTGATTCAAGTTCAGAAACATAATATGAATGTATATAAATTTAAGAAAAATGTTTACATTAATTTACATGTTCACAAGCATTCATAGCATGTAGCTTTTATGGAAAATCAGATTCAGATAATACATTTCTGCTTGTTTAAATTCTAATATATAAACCTTGTATTTACAAAGTATAAAGTAACAGCTGAGTAGGGAGAAATCAGAAATACTATCAAAGAAATCAAAGATGAATTTATCTAGTCTTCCATATCTTATTAAACAACATCACCTTGCTTAAAGTATAGTAGGAATGCTAAGAGCAAGTTACATTTCATCACACATTCACCTTATCCTCCACAGAAAGTAACCTTATGAGTGAATGTAGCAAGTTTCATTATGGCAAAAAAACAGAGAAATGTTAGGGTCAGAAAAGAAAAGTCATACACACATTGTGGGGCATCTTCACCAAAGCTTTTTGTTCACTCAGCTCCATTGCGTGTTATGTAAATATGTGCTAAGGCACTTAAATACTGTTTGAACTACATAATACAATATTTTAAAATGTTACCTAATAAGAGAATTATAGAATATAATTTTTAGTTGTCGTGTTACAGAATATGATTTGACAGGGTGTCTTTAAATAAAGGATATCTCTGACACAAATTAATAGAAACAATAAAGTGAGAGAAAATTAATGTATTCATGTTTCCTCTCTATTCCTTAGCAAGATTCATTTCAAAGACTCACACTTTTGCTCTAACTTCTAAAGTAATTCGTTTGTGTTATACTGTCATTCCAAATTCCACCATATGTCAATTATGTCTCAAAGTTCCATTAAAGTGACAAGTATGACACACATCAATAGTTTTAGAGTAAAAACAAAAAGAGAAGGAACTTCTAAATGAAATTTAATTGTGATCTTATGGTAGAAATTATTCTAGAATGAAAGGAAATGCAATAGAAAGCAGAATTTCATATTTTGGAAATTTCTTCCCTGGAGACAGTTAACCAACCAAAGCCATAGCAGTGTTTGATTAAGTCTGCATGTTGTTCTTGACCTCATTAATGGAGCCAGCTGATGGATTTCCAGATCAATTTGTATGCAAATGTAACAGAAGTAGGAATATAGTTTCACAAATAATCTGCCCACTTTCTCTAACTGCATTTTTTCTTTCTCCCCATCTTCATTTTTTCACTAAGCGATAACTTATTTGTGCGCTTATAAAAAGTTTAGAAAATTGATCATATATGTTAAATGAAAAAGGAAGCTGTAATACTAGAAATTTGTTTCATGTAAGACTGTGTGGTATTTAAATTACTGTCTAATATTTTTGAAAGACTTTTACAGCTGTGATTTATTTTACTCCTGAATTATTCTAATGCATTCAAATATATTGGGAAGTGACTAGTAGATAAGAGCAAAACACAGCACAGTCAAAGCCCATCCACTTCTTGAGGTGAAGGGGCATCTTACCACAACAAAGTGGGATAAATGAGGACAGTTAGTGCTGTAACTAACTGAAAGTGGATGCTTTCTATTAACTTTGGCCAGGATAAGTTAGGATTTAGCATACCAAGACTACAATAACAGCATGAAAACAATTATAATTATATACTCTAAGACCCATATCCTTTTTAAGGATAATGGATGTGGGATCAATCTGCTGTCTTGGTAAACACTGTTTATATGGTTCACACTTCTTTGATTTCAGGTGTTTATTCAATTAATTTCTGTCAATGAAAATATCTTGTGAAGAATCTACTTATGATATCATATTTCTACCAGTCATGGCAAGAACTGTTTCAGGAAAGTTAGTTTCCATTTATTTATTGTTATACTAAGATCACACTCATATGAACTAATAGGTAAGATAAATAAACCTAAAAGGGAAAACGTTAGAGGCTTCAAGGAGGAAAACTCTGTAATATCTGTGACTGGATGTGTGGAGACATGCAAAATGGAAGACTAGCGTCACCCATAAGAGACGAAGTCCTTTAAGACACCAGGGTGATGGATCCCAGAGGAGGGTAGGCACATTAAATAGATGGCTTAATGAAATGAATGTGCTTTTATGAAAAATACACTTAGATTTCAGATTTCAGCTCTGTCAGGTGGCATGAGAGTATGTGATTTTTCCTATTTTTTCCCCAGATCTTATTAAAAATGATGGCCCCAAACAGGGAAAACAATGAGGGTGAACATGAACAGAGATGCTGTTACTGTAGTCTCGGTATGCTAAATCCTAACTTATCCTGGCAAAAGTCAATAGATACCATCCATAGTTAATGAATGAATATATAATGGCATACGTATATAGTCTAGAGTTGTGAAATTAAGCAACTGAATAGCATTACAGAAAATTGTTTTATGAAGTTGGAGGTGTGGGCACAGGAGCAGTGAAGTAATGGGACTGCTGCTTTCCTTTATAAACCTTGTGTACGACTTTGATAAAACATAACCCTACTAAGGGGAAAAATAATACTTGCACTATACATTGAGAATGCCACAATTTTTAAATATTCTATTTACTTTAAGATGAGTATTATTATTCAGCTATTTCAACTTCACTCTGCTGCTTTATAATGAGTCAATGTTAGATTCCAGATATGTGATATCATATGGTATTTGTCATTCTCTTTCTGACTTGCTTCACTATGAGAGTCTCTGGTTCCATCCATGTTGTTGCACATGGCATTATTTCAATCTTTTTATGGCTGAGTAGTATTCCATTGTGTATATAAGATAATGTGCAAAAATAGTATGTGTACATGTATGTGTAACTGGGTTACCATGCTGTACAGTAGAAAAAAAATTGTATTGGGAAAGTAACTATTAAAATATTAATAATAATAAAATAAAATGTAATGAGTCAGTACTACTCTTGTAATATCAGTTGTTTAAACATTTTTTAAAAAACTTTTGGAAATTTAAATTATGATGTGTCATTTTTATTTAAATTACATATTAAGTGTTTATTTATAATGCTAATAAACCTTGTGGCTCAGATTCTCCCAACTGTTTGCAAATGCGGAATTCCTTTATATACAGAAGGATACAATGCCGTTCGCATACCACAGAATATGGTAAAAAAAATTACCATAGAAGAGTATACATACCATATATGTATGTACCAAACATGTACGTACCATATGTATACATATATACATGGTATATATAAGACACTGCAGAATATGGTATACAGTATACTCCTGTATACCACAGAATATGCTGAATTGCTGCTCTTTCTCACTGGCTAGAATTTAAATTAGCATGAAGATATATATATAGAATCTCACTATTTTGGCATTATTATCTAAAAATCAAAAATCTTTTTAATACCTTTTTCAAAATGAGGAAACGTGTTACACACTCTTCTTCGAATATACTGAAGAATAAGAGTTCTCATTTAAAACCACTTTATATTAACCTGTCAGTCCCTGTAGAGTCCCAGAAAATCTCCACCGGGCATGAGATTGAAAAGTAATGCATGCTCTTAGGAGAGCTCAGTGGCCAGAAACCCCTTTAGAGGGAGGCCAGGATGCCTTGTTAAAGTGCTCTTTTTTAAAAAATTAACAGCTTCCTTGAGATATAAATTTAATTCATTTGAGTGTAAAATTATTGTTTTAGTACATTAACAGCATTGTGCAAACATCACCAGACTCTGTTTTTAAGCATTTCCAACACTCCAAAAAAAAAAGAAAACTTGAACTCATTTAGTTACTCCAATTCCTGCCCTAAGCCCTGCATCATGACAAATCTACTTTCTGTCTCCACAGGTTTTATAATCACTTGTTTATTAATAATTTGTGACTGGAACTATGTTTTCAGTCATATTCAAGTTTGGATTCTGTTGTTAAAGTTTTGTAACTAAATAATTTTAGTGTCTTAATTTTTCTTAGTACCCTTTCAATAGGCTGAATATGGAATCCATGAAAACTTCGAAGAGTCAGAATTAAGTTGTTTGGGCTGTTTCTTTTACTCATCTTTATTTTATACGCCTCTGATCAGAATTGGCTACGTGACTGGCTAATCATCATTGTAACTGTGTGAATTAACCAGATAAAATGTATAAATTGCTAATACAATCTAAAAAATCTGGCTCCTTGTCAGATTTTCCTCACCTCAGAAACTCAGATTCGGAATTAGATTTTTAACCATTGAAAGAATTGAATAAAAGTAGGTTTATTCTGAATACACATCCAGTAATTTGCGTAAGTTCATCGGACTATAGGTATATTCATAATTTTTCCCGGAACCGAAGAGTCAGGCTAATTGTAACTACAATTTTATAAACAGTGATATAAATTTACAGTGTGGTAAAAACACATTCTGCAAATTATTAGCAACAATTGTTATTTTAGAATTATTCAAATCCAGTGATAATAGTTTGGATTAAGATAAAACACTATCATTTGAGTGAATATAAAAAAGTGTAGGAATATGTCTTTTGAAAATCATGCTTGGGTTGGGTGATGCCTTTGGCAGAGTGAGTCCATTAGCCTAGTATCTTTCACCCCACAGCAGGAGCAGAAGGAAAGGTTTGTCATTCTCAAAGCTAAACTCTTGTCAGCACTGTTGTAGATTTATGAGGCCCTGTTCTAATCCCTCAAGATTATCCGTCCTGTTGTTCTCCATTACTGCTTCCTCAAGGAGGTTGTTTTCGTGTGTAGTCCTCATGTCATGCTCAGCTGAAGTATAATTGACTGGAAGACCATCTACACTTACGGTGCATTCATACACAAATGAGTGGATGCTGGAAAACTTGTACATCCATTAGGCAAAGCATTAGTTTTGATGTTATTCATTTATCTATCAAATATACTTAGACATATGAGTTCTCTGAAGGCTCGTTTACTGACAAATGGCTCTTTGCTTTTAGATAGGGGAAATGAAAGGTATTGCTACTGTCAATGAATTTAAAGGCTTTTATGCAAAAGTCTGAAGAATGAGAACTCGTGTCATTCTGCCATTGTCTATTCCGTGGCGATGTAGAATGAAGTCTTTCAGCAGGCTATTTTCAAGTTATGATCAGAGAAAACACACACATGAACACACCCGTCTTTATTTTGAATTGTTTTATTTTATCTTTAAAGAACTGTTTTATTTATTTAAGTCATTTGGTGACTTAACATATTTCTATTTGCAGGTAGTTTCCTTTTAGAAAAATAATATGGGAGTTCCTGTTGAGGCACAGCAGAAATGAATCCAACTAATATCCCTGAGGATGCGGGTTCCATCTCTGGCCTCCCTCAGTGGGCCGGTGATCTGGCATTGCTATGAGCTGTGTTGTAGGTCACAGACACGGCTCGGATCCCACGTCCTTGTGGCTGTGGTGTAGACCTGCAGCTGTCGATCCTATTTGGCCCCTTGCCTGGGAACTTCCATATGCCGCAGGTGTGGGCCTAAAAATAAATAAATAAATAAATAAATAAATAAATAAATAAATAAATAAACAAACAAACATACACACAGTAAGTAGATGATTTAAAAATGTCAGTTTTCATTAGTTAGTAAAATGGACTACATTTATTGTCCTGTGGCATTAGAAGGACCCTAAGAAGGACAAGTTAATTGAAACAACAGTCAAGAGCATGATCAATTTTCTGAAGGAGAAGTATAGGATATTATATGACATACAGTGGGAACTGGTTGAGGAGTCTTGGAAACTCTTTGGAGAAATGGCAGATAAGTCTAACTCTGAAAGTTGAGCCAAAAAGAGAGAAAGAAGAATGTTCAGACATTAGAAAAGTCAGGCATGAACACTTTGAGAAAATAAAAAGAAATTTAAAAAAGCACCTTTGAAGAAAAATGCTAGTATCACTTGAGCACAAAGAACCAGAAATGTGGGCTGGGCTAGATCACACAGGACCTTGCAGGCTTTGTTATCAGTTTTAGACTTGAAGGAAAAGGAGTTAACTACCAAGGAATTTAAAGTAGAACAGTGATAAAATTAAAGGTAAATTTTTTAAAAGTATAATTTTAGCTATTATTTGAAGAAGAAATTGGAGTAAGAGAGATGAGCTTATGGCTGTTGTAATGATGCAAACTAAGAAGAGCTGGTTAGCACTGGCTGGTTGGAAGTTGGGTATAGAGAAATGGGGAATTGAACACATTTGAGAGATATTCAGGGGGGGTATAGAAAAATGACTTTTAGGATAGATGTTTCCATATGCATTCTCATTGAAATACCAAATTATTATAAGATAGACATCATATTTTTATATTTATAAAAATGGAAGCTTAGGGAGTTCCCAGTGGTTTAAGGATCTTGCATTGTTTCTGCCATGGCCTGGGTTCGATCCAGGCCCGGAGTGGTATGTTAAGAATCTTCTGTTGCCACAGTTGTGGCATAGGTTGCAGCTGTGGGTTGGGTGTGATCCCTTGCCCAGGAACTTCCATATGTCATAGTGCAATCAAAAAAGGCAAAACCAAAACCAAAACAAAGCAGCTTAGAGTAAACTGACTAATGGAAGCCCAAAGTATTAGACATGTGACAGACCTGGTAATAAACCCTATCTGTATGATTTAAAAATAAATAATTTGCCAAATAATTGTCCATATTTTTACATAACCTTTAAATTAAACTCATAACATTTTAAAACTCAATTTTAACCATTTAGCATCCTTGTCACTAGAAGCTTGCTAATTCCTAGTAGTGGCACCATTTTGAAGCCCTCATTATTTCCTAATTTCTTCCCAAAGTGTCAATGATACTTTGGAACTTTATATAACATAAATATTACTCTAGCTTATCTATACCTAGTTTATTATCACACTTTGTTCATAGCATTTTTTCTTTTAGTTTCATTTTTTCTTCCTAACTTTCCAATTTAGAATAGAATATCTAGAATTTCTATGTCACCATTCTCTCTTTTGACATACATTATTTAACAAGTGCTCCATGATTACCTCTCATGCATATGAAACTACAGTTTTATCTCAGGTTTGTTTATTTCTGTATTACTGGAACAAATTCAAGCGAATTTTGAACTTACAAATATTCCTTAAAAACAAATGATAATTATAGCCCCAAGGTAATTATCAATATAGTCACAACCTCCTCCATTTT